>NW_027639229.1:60000-389030 GCF_951799975.1 Gobius niger | reverse complement strand
ACAAAATAATGAGAAAAATTTGATAAAAAAATGATGAAAAAGGACAAAAAATGACAAAAAATTTATAGAAAAATGTGACAAAAAAATAATTTGATAAAAAAATGACCAAAAACAAAACAAAAATGTGATAAAAAATGGATGAAAAAATAACAAAAATGTGACAAAAAAAATGAGAAAAATGTGATAAAAAAAGTTGCAAAAATGAGTTGAATACCCAACAAAAAAATGATGGAAAAAAAAATCTGATGAAAAGATCCTCTCGGTTCAGGCGGGAGTTAAGGGGTTAAAGAGACTGACTCGATGCTGTGATTACAGGGAGACTCTGAGACGGCCACAAACTGAGTCAGAAACATCTGTGAGACTTTCATTCCTTAAAAAACAGGACGAATGAGAAACAAAAACAAAGCTGTGAGATGATGTTTTTGTTTCCTGTTGTTGAGACTTTTCCTCCCGTGTTTGATGAAGAGGTTCAGGAGAAAACATGGAAACATTATTTGTCTTTAAAGGATCTGTATCCTGCTATTTTAGCCATCCCAAAGTAAAGTAAAGGCATTTATATGATATATTATTGTACCTCTACCACTATGGAACACTTTTTTTGTGAGAAATATAAGTATTTTCTGGGGGTATTTTCCAAACACGGAAGACAAGACACTTCAATTCAGTTAACTCCGCCCCCTCTCTCCGAGCGGATCTGCCCATGCATTATTAGCAGTAAAATAAATATAAATATCACTGCAATAAGTGAAGTTACTTCACAATGCAGTTATAAGGAGTTGACATCTGCAACACAGCTTCATAAATGGCTAACACGCGCTTTGACTCACCGCTCTGTCCGGGCCTCTCCATCACACTGGGGATGGGCGTTGGTATAAAAGTGAATCCACTTTGATTCTGGCGAAGGTTCACAAACATCCATCAGAGACAGTCACAGAAAAACACTATTTTGCTGAAAGTCGCTGAATCCCAGAAAAGAAATTCCAACTTCCAATGAGTGGCCTCTTCTTTAGAAGGTTGAATAAAGTCCTGCACCAAACAAGTTTTTCTCTGTGACATTATCGTTAGGTAAAAATAAAGAACAGGCGTGTCCAGAGTAAGTTAGAAAGAGCTCCATCTTCACATCCTTCAGTGCAAACATGACATTGTTCAGATGCTCAGGGGTGCGTTTGTTTCCAGCCCTGACCTGGAGGCGCTTCCTTTATTTATTTATTTATTTTAATCTGTTTTACAAATTAAAATCAGGCTGTAAGAAACTACATTACAGAAGTTGTGCTCTTCCTGTTTGACTCTATGACGTAAAAACGTCAGAGTCACAACTCAGTGGTTTTCCAGCAGAGGGCGGAGCCTCAGAGAGCAGGATTCAGGAGGATTACTGAGAACTGCGTGAATGAAGCCACAAACCACTCTGGGGTGTTTTTGATCAGGAAATAGCAAAACAACATGGCTTAAAGCTCCAAAAGTCGATTTTGCATGATATAGGACCTTTAACATGACAGAAACAGCCCGGTACAGTCGTCAGCCCGACAGCGAGGTTAATAAGACGATCTAAATGCACGCGCTGTAATGAGCGATAATGATCTGCACGCCGCCATGTTCTCACCCATGGGTTTCCCAGAGCAGAGCCGGATGTGTTTGTTTAGGAGTTTAGCAGAGTCTGCACAATAATGAATGCTTTATATGGACGGACAGAATAATACACTTTAAATGGTTTCTATAGTTTGTATAGGCGCAGCACTTATGGAGCCGGAAACACTCTATTTCCAATATCAACTTTAAATTGGCTGCAGCAAAAGTTTAGCCAAAACCTGTGGAGGAAATGACCTCAATTATGTTTGTGTCGAGAGAGGGGGTGGAGGGGGGGGGGAGGGGGGGGGGGGAGTACCTGTATGTGTCGGGGGTTAATTTGCCTGAGAGAGTTCACGCTCCTCTAAAAGGCGCCGTTTGTTAAAGGGACACGATGTGAGTGACATGGCGTCGCCGCGGTAACGAGCTGCAGGACTGACTCTGGATAACAGGACTCGGCCCTGAACGTGTTCGCTTTAATGTCAGGGAAAGGAAACGACCAGAGTCACATGAACACGTTTATTTCAGGACATTTAATCGACGGAAACCAGCGGGTCAGTAAAGGTGTTTGTCCACACGGGTCGACTCAGGGCTGTGGTTCATCCTCCAGGCCTGTGGGAGGCGCTGTGACGCTCACACAGAGAATAGAGCAGGATGTAGAGGCGCATGTGCAGAATGTAAACAGAGAAAATGAAAGTGAAGGATTCTGGATCTACAGAAGAGACGAGGAGGAGAGTTTATTCTTCTGTCACACAGACTCGTCACCTGTGGCTTGTGGAGCAAAGAGGGGCGGAGTCAAACCCTCACAGATCCATGAGGGAAACTCAGTATTCAGGTCATTATGGATCACAGACTCTGGAGCTGTGAGGTCATCGTTTGGAGCCACGTAAACGGCGTTTTCAGATCTTTCCTCTGGGACCTGGTTTGGAAAATGACTGATGAAGATCTCTGTGTTTGCTCCTCAGCTGGACTTCGTGTGGACACGGCCTGAGTGCTGATGTTCAGTAACCTCCCTGGTTTTTGTGTTTACTTCAGCGATGTCACATGGGTCACATGTGTAGGAAAAGAAAAACTGTTTGGAATCAGACTTAGTCGTACTCGGGAGGTCAAAGTGCTCACAAGAATCCTGTTTACCAAGTGTGTTTTGTAATCACCCCTGGACACCAGGGGGTGCTATTGCTGGGTTGCAGGTGACATCACAGCGTTCTTAAGGCCTATACTAATATATAGAGGAAAAATTATTTTGTTTTTGAGGAAATTTTTGGTCCTGTACAGAGAGATCATGGATCCAGTGACTGATATTAATGATAATGTTTCTAATTCATACATTTTCTTTTTAGCTACGACTTGTGAAGTGTAATGCAGTTAATAGGAAAAACTGGCTCCGCCCACTGGGTCATGTGACATCATCACATTCTAGAACCTGCAACCCAGCAATTGCTGGGTTGCAGGTTCTAGAATGAAAATGTCTAAAAAGAAAATGTCTAAAAAGAAAATGTCTGAATTAGAAAAATGATCTTTTATATCGTACAAGCAAACAGCTCCTCAAAGCCTAAATCATTTGACCTCTATATAATATTGTAGAACGCTGTGATGGGACCTGAAACCAGCACTTACAGCGATGTCAGCTCCATGAGGACCAAAGAGAAGCACGTTCCTCCTCCATTGTACATGTTTTTAGTGATAGGAGGGAGAACCTTCAGTCCAGAATCCGGGCTCTCGTGTTTGTGGATCAGGCTGATTCTCCGAGTTCCTGATGGCCTTTGCTGTTGATGACGACCAGGCTTAAGCAGCAGAGACACAGGTGCATGCTGGGAGGTAAACATTACTGTAGCACAGCCATGATTAACAAACGTATTAACCAATCAGAGAACAGCCAGAGGACACAAACGAGGAGGTTGCTGAGACTAATGTGAAGGATCCAGAGTCGCCAAAGTGTCTCCTGCAGACGGCGTGATGATCATCCTGGTTCCTCCTGTTCACGGTGATCATCCTGAACCTGAACCTCCATCCACAAACTGCAGGTTCCATCCACAAACTGAGGTTCTCTGACACCTCATTGTGTCAGAGAACGGACTGAAGAGGAGAAGAAACGCTCTCGTCTTCACATCGTTTTCCCCTGAGTTCATTTAACATTTCTGATCTGATCGTTTGGTCTTTTTTTATACAGATGTTCAGCTGTGATGAGCTGCACTTTCATATCAAACCATGAAGACGCTGCAGGAGAAAAGAGGAACATAACATGTGGAGATGTGGATTTGAACCTTTTAGTTTTCATACAAACGAGGAACTCAGCTCTGCTCTTGGGGTTTGTGCAAATCGGACTCTACGTTTTTATCCACTTTCAAAGATACGCATCAACTCGTCTGAGCTCGGGTAAACTGATTGTCGGCGCAGTGGCTTATGGGACGGCACATCAATCCTAATCACCTGTTAATTTGCACCAGAGGTCCCTATGCTAAAGTGGCTATGATAGTTAGCATTGAGGCTCCTCCCCCTAACTCCCTCCTAACTGACAGCCCTTCTGATCATGGCGGACGCTGATGCACATCTGGTTTGGCGTCAGATTCTTACAGATCTGCTCGTTTTAGAAAGGCCCAACTCTCTCCCATTCATTCTCAATGGTAAATATGGATGCAGTGCACTGTTTGGCCACCAGCGTCACATTGGGGGCGCTGTTTCACTCCTTTCAGAAAGTTAAGGAAACACTGGTGTTCATCAACCACAGTTTTCCAACTTTTATTATTTATTGCAAATTGTATTGTTGACGTGTTAAAAATGGACTTATGAAAGAATTGATGCGGAACTGATTTGGCATTTTCTTTGAGTTAACAAATGAATCAGGTAAATTACTATAGAGAACATAGTAATAAAGCATAACTTCACTTACAGGTGGTGTTGTTTTGCTGCAATAGTTGATTTTGTTTGTGAGTTAACATTTGTTTTAATGCAGCATGATGTTTACATAGACAGAATCAAATGCACATGTAAAATAAAAATAAAATAAAGTAAGTCTTATTATTTGCAGTTATATGTGTTTGACCCACAGACATGTCTTCATTCTGCCTCAGAGACAGAAGGTTTGGCGCCTCTGGTTTATAAATTAACTGATCTAAGGCTCGTTCACTTTTATTCTTTTATTGACAGCTGAGGTGGAGCTGATCTTTGCTCCTGGTCCCACAGGTTCAACATGTCTTTACAGATCCACCAACGGGACGTCCCACAGGAGGCTCAGAGAGGAGGCTCCAAGAGTCCGTTAAGATACTTTAGTAACTGTAAGAGAAATCTGACTGTGAATCATCAGCTCTGAACTTTCCACCGTGAGTAAAAACCTCCTGTTCAAGTGTAAATGTCTTTGTTTCAGCTCATCCTGTTTGATTCTGTATTTTAGAGTACGTGGTTTGTCCGCTGTATTTCAGAACCTTCATTATTATAAGTGTTTTTAAGTCAGAACATGTCTCTAGAACTGAAGTATTTTGTGGAATGAGTTTAAATCTTAGATCTTTGCTGAAAACCTGTTTTTCCTCTTGAGTTGTGTACTGCAGTATTTTGAGTACTTGGGAGTGGTTTCCAGTGCTGTTACTCGAGTATTCTGCTCCTCCACATGTTGCCTTTGTGTCGTCTCACTGCGGAGCCGTTGTTTGTCAGTCCATCATGTTGGACGTTTGGGAAGTAAAAATAACAGTTAAAGAGTTCTTTAATGAGTGTAGTTAAAGGTCACAATATAAAGCATTAGTGGGATTTCCTCATGAGGTTCGTTGTGTTGCTTTGTGTGTGAAATATACATAAACATGCCGTCATGTTGGGTTCTTAGGCGTTAGATAACACTGGGTCACAAAAAACACTTTTGTGAAGGACCTACATTTTTTCAAATGATTTATCATATTTTTGTAACGCAGAATCTGAAAATGGCATCGATTTTCCACCAGGCCCAGCCAAGGGACCGCTTTACACAAGTGAACTTACGTATCAAATAATACAGATATTTATATATCACTTTAATAAACTGTAACCAACAGTAAACACAGATGCTTTCAATAAAAATCTAAATATCTGCACAAATGCAGACAGGCATTGAACTAACTGATGTATTGTGTCATTAAAGGGTCAGATCTTGTGTTTCATAGCTGTAAATATTGAGACCATGTTAAATGAAAAACGGACAGAAGTTGTCATGAATCAAGCGTGCAGGTTTATTTAACATATGCATATGGAGACACACCAAGTACCTGGATACAAGATGCTCTGAAGAACAGTTCACAGCTCACAGTATTTATACACAAATACAGCACAATGATCATACGATTATAGAATGCCCCAGTGGTGTAACAGGTCAGATTGACCTAAGACATTCAGAGACACTGAAATGTATAAGACAAACGTCGCCAAAGGGAGAACACCATATCTTAAATTCCGGTCAAGCGGATCCAATGATGTAATGGTCAAAGTAGTCTTACATTGTTGAGATACATAAGGCGCCATGGACAAGTAAACAAGTGCCAATGACCATGAGTGAGAGATGAGCTGGATGTGAGAGCACGAGTGAGTGAGGACAGAAATCCTTCGCCCGATCGCACAAACTCATGCACTAACATGCACCTGAACTCTGGTAAATGAGGTAATGCTCACTGAATATAGGTCACTGTATGTAATGGTCAAATGTCCATAAATGTGACATGATGAGAGGAATAAACAATTAATGCTTCAGATTTCCATGACATAGCACAGACTGTAGAGCAGATGTGGGTGCATTAAATCCTTTGTCCTGCAAAGATTTAATGATCAGAAACTGTCACGTCGGCTGTGGAGGAGTTGCAGAGTTATGCAGTCGTTGAAAACTTACTGTAACCCCTGACTCACGTTAAGCAGGTAAAGAGAAATTAAAAGTATAGACCAGTTGCTAGGTTCAATAGGATTACAATAGGAACTAAAGTGAACGTGTGCAATGAAATGGCTGGAAACAAGGAGTGAATAAGAAAAAGTATTTTTTAGTAATAAAATAAAAAAATAAAGATTCAGAATTATTTCACAATCAGCATCGCCGGCATATGCAACAACAACAATCCCCAGTCCTAATGAGCTCAGTGTATCTCAGTTTATATTTTTTCAAGTCGTACGTCAAGTCAATTGTCTTTATTGTTCAGTTATTTTTCCTTTCAGTGGTGTTTTGAGGAGTTACCACTCGGCCCCTGGTGGAAAGTAAGTTGTTCTTCGAAGTTCAGTTCTGTTCTGGGCACAGGCTGGTCATCTCCGTCCGGAGAGAATCCAGGAAATCCATCCAGGGTTTTCTTAACCATGAAAAACTAGCCTGCACAACAATAATGGTATAATTGTTTACAGCTAAATAAAAATCTGTTATCTTATCTCTTTTCAATTTGCTATAGCTTTATAGCGTCCAGTGGAATGAATGATGGAGCGTACAAGTGGCCTTTTTCCGCTTTATTTCCGTAATTAGTGTTTCCACCGTAAGAACTAAAAGCACATACCGTAATAAATTAATACCATGTCTTACAATGAAATCCAAAACGTACAATAAATCAGTTTACCTCTTTTCCCCATTCCAACCAGGCGCTAGTGTTTAACAAACACCCGCCATGACGGATTTAAACAGTTCCGGTTACAAGAAAGGGAAATGACGGAATTTCCAAAATAAAACATAAAGTCCTTACACTCCCACCAATCACGAGAGTACATAACGAGTGATTACAACAACAAAAAGCATTACATTAATAACATCACATAGCTTTTTCACACATCTTTCAATTGACTGGAAATACGTTAATTCATTGTCAAAACTTCTCTATCAAAAACACTAGGATGTCTGTCTCCACATTCTTGACATAGCTGTCACTGTATACAGTTCTTTACCCCATGTGCTCTCCTTTCATTAACAGATAATTCCTTTAATTTAACACATGTCAATAATAAGTGAGGATCTTTCTTACAAAAAGGACAAAGAGGTTTTAGTCTCTGAACAGTTTGTGTTGATAGTGAATTGGCTTTGGATGTTCTTGAGACCAAATGAACACGTTTACAGTCAGTGGAATTGAGGGCATGAAGAGATGTTACAGGATTACAAGCAATATCAGCCTCAAGGGTAATGAAGGTAACAAAATCTTTAAATGTTGGAAAAGTATCCTTCTCTCTTACACTTTGAGTTACAAGCCTGTTCCAACTAACAGTAACCCAATCTGGAAGTTTAGAAACTAATTTCTGATTCTGTTCACAATCATTCAGAATGTTCAATTCCTTTACATACGGCATAGCCTCAAGACATGCATTTAAGAAATCTGCAAACGTTCTCAATCCTTCAGCATCCTTAGAATGAATCCTAGGCCAGTTGTTTATCCTGTCTCTAAATGCCCTTTGAATAGTAAAATTATGTCCATATCTGTTATTTAACTTATTCCATGCATCTGAGAAGGCCTGGTCATCACTGCGAAAAAATGTCCCCTCCAATACTTGCTTAGCAGGTCCCCCAACATACTTTTTGAGAAAATACAATTTCTCTGCTGGATCCATTGTTCTTTTGGTGATAAGAGATGTAAATGAAGCCCTCCAATTCAATAAATTGTATGGGGTCTCCAGTGAAAACAAATGGCTCAGGTACAGGGAGACGACTTAACACGAGGTTATCATGAACAATCTTAGTCAGTGAATGAACATCAGATGTACTGGGACCAACCGGTGTAGATGTAGAGGACACAGTGCCATTTACAGTATAGTGAACAGGCAAATGACTTGTAGGTTCACTGGATGAGTGGCCAAGTGCAGGTGTATGAGATGCAGGGGCCTTAACAGCCACAAATGTTGGATGGCTTACAGCAAACGCCTCTCCAGGTTTAGGAAGAGTGCAGGTGACGCTGTCAGAGGTCTGGACATCAGCAGCAAAAACAGGGTCAATACAGGACAAAGCTTGGTTATTGTCATTTACACATTCCTTCATCACCTCATTTAGTACCTGTAATCTAACTTCTGCCACACAAACTTCTCTTTTTGCTTGTAACCTTTCCAATTCGTGTTTTTGTTCCTCCAGCTCCCTTTTCTGTTGCTCTTCTAACTGTCTGATAGAAGTCCTTTTTTTTTTCTTCTTCAATTAACAATTCATAGTTTGTCCTTTTAGCAGCCAATTCTACTGCGGCTTCAACCCGCCTTGCTGCGAGAGAGGCTGTAATCGGCTCCTCTCCTTTTCTTCATCAAAGTCCGCCTTATCCTCTACCACTCTGTTGTATGCTATGGACAGTAGTTCACTGGTGACAGCTTGGCAGGTATCTACTCGCCTCCTTACATCCACTGATGGAGTTTCCTTTCCTCGAATTTCATTAAAGAGGCCCAGAATGCTCTTATGATTTCCTTTTAGTACTTCAATCATTTGCCAAATCTGCTCGTCCGACATAAATGATTTTAATTTGTTTCTTAAGTTACGGATGTCAACTTTCCAACTATCATACAATGTGAGCAATTGATTTTCCCACTGTTTCGTTTGATATTCACTAGGGATGGGCACCGTTAAACGGTTCCTACTTGGAACCGACCGAAAAGCTCCGGTCGGGGGCGGTATCGAAAGATTTTAATTCTTTCGGTGCCAACTTTTGGTTCTTTTTCTCTCCAGACGTCAATATGTGACCCGCAATGAGTCTCAAAAAAGCTACATGAACGTGTGCGCAGATACTGACCCGCTTCA
This sequence comes from Gobius niger, assembly GCF_951799975.1. NCBI lineage: Eukaryota > Metazoa > Chordata > Actinopteri > Gobiiformes > Gobiidae > Gobius > Gobius niger. The sequence continues at coordinate 379,783 of NW_027639229.1, read as the reverse complement.
GCGCAAATGGAGCGAAGCAAAGATCTATTTTATAGATGTAACTTATAGCGAAGCAAAACTTGCTAAACTTTTGTAATAGAGATGGCAGAGCCGCGTCTGCGTCAGGACTGAGCAGGACTGAGCCAGGACGTGGACTACACCGGTGGTAAACCCCAGAGCTAAACTAAACCAGTCATAAACCAGGACTGAATAAGAAACTTGAGCTTTTAGTCAAATTGAAAAGCAAAAGAGAGCAGTGACAATAAGAAAGACGTCTTTACCTTTAGCGACAGACCCGGAGGCTGAGCTTACGTGCTCTTGTTTACAACTGCGGCTGCAGCGACAGGAATATCGAAGATGGTTTGTTGAAAGTGAGCGCTCACTCTGTATTAGACATTGTTGGTCCAGTTTTGGTAAATTGTCAGTGGCAGAGTGAGGCTCACACCATGTAAGGATCTTTGAGTGTGAAGTTGCTTTCGCTTCGTCGAACAGCGCATGTGTTTAGAAAAGTTTAGCTGAAAGAAAACCATGTCCTGATGTGGATCTGTCCCGTCTCTGCAGCTTAAGAGGTAATAACGTCCTTTCTTTCTTTTTATCGCTGCTTAAGTGGAAATGGTGCTCAAAACACGAAGTCACAGGCGACGCTGCTGCTCCTGTGTAGCTTCTGCTGTGCCGTTTTAGGATTTTTTCCTAACTATACTTTTAATACACGTTATTTTTATTGAATTAAAATAACATTGGTATCGAAAAAAGTACCGTTAAGGCACCGGAACCGAAAAGCAGGTATCGTTAAAGTACTTGGTATCGAAAAAAAACGAACGGTACCCATCCCTAATATTCACACATTTTTTCAGTTGGCTCTTTTGTCCGTTGGGAATGTCCCGCTTGTTTATTATCCCTCTGGTTGCTCATTGCATCAGCTGCAAGCTTCCACTTAATACAACAAACATTCCAAATCAACCAAAATACAATGTACTTATTTGTTTACATCATTTAAAAAAAAATAAAACTCACCAGACGACCCAAAATGTTTTGCTCGGACCGTCTACAGCCTGTCTCGCTCATTCCCAGAGCGCGAAAGGCCGAAAACTAGTGAGTGATTTGGTCCGCAGCTTGGGAGGCGGGACTAATACCATTTTTAACAAATCAAAAGGTCATGTTCACCCAATGTGACCGTGAAAACAGGAAAATAAAGTTTTAGTGAAGGAATCACACTTCCTCTTTTCAAATTAAATGTTTTTTCAAAATAAAAGTGCATAAATGCAAACACAACAAAAAGGAGAGAAAAGGACCCATTTTCTCTACTGGGTTACATGTAGCTTATTGGAACATTTGAGCTGCAGCTGCAGGATTCAGGAGCGGCTGAATTGTAAAAAAAAAAAGAAAAGTTTGCGATGCGCCTGAAATGCTCTTCTTTCTTTTGGACTTTTAATTTAACTTTTAATGACAGATTTAATGTGTCGGTATTAAAATCATTATTGCTGTCAGGTTGATATTGTTCTCTGAGCTGCTGTTATGAATTTATTGTGACTGAATAAGTGATGCCTTTAAGTTCCCATATGTGACAGTGAAGAGGCTCTGTGGTGCATTCAGGGTGATGTGGAGCTCGTTAGTTTGAATATTTTCCACCAATGACTGTGTAAATCTACCACATGTACCCGACAGGCTTTGCTCCATGTTTTATTTGACGTAACTTGACTTTTTGTCACATTTGAGGCTGGATTGTTTGTGTGGAGGGTTTCACTGTGGTTTATGTTTCTCATGTTCATTTAGACGCTTCACTGTGACGTCGTGCTGAGTCTCGAACTTTCACCTCAGATAAACTTGAATAAAACCATAAATGTATTATTCATGGTTTTATGGCAGTGTTTATTGTAAAGATGTTGGACTGTGAACCTGCAGAGTCGATACAAATTAATTATTTATACACTACAGTTTAGCCTCCGCTTAACGTCCACCTGAACTGAGCACAATTTCTGGAGTTTGGCTTTACCCAAATCTAAAAGCTTCTTGGCAAAAAAGCAAGAACAACACAATTAAAAAGCAACTGATGAAAAAGCCCCCTCCCCCTCTTGTTTTTATTGTTATTTTTTTGCATTCCTCATTCTTGTAAACACACTCAGTGTTGTGTGTCTTTGTCTCTCAGATCTTCCTGAAGCTTCAGCCTCAGCTGGACACATCATGGAGGAGACAGAGCACAGAGAGGATGGAGCCACTGACCCCGAAGCTCAGAGGTCAGATCCACTGCTGTCCAGCACGTCACAGACTTATAACAATCGTAAAGTCAATGAATCCAACAGGAAACAGAAACAACTTCCCCGAGTCCCAGAGTCTCGTGTCCATGATCCATAATCAACATATGACTTATTTATTTCTCTCTCTTTAGGGACACTGAGCTAATTCTCAATGTCACTAGTTGGGCCTTTACATAATAATTAGACTGCACTTAGTTTAAAACAAACAGTACAATATAATATAAACACAGCAGACGGTCAGCGGTCACATTTCTGACCTCTGATTAATGAGTCTTTAAGTTTGAGTTTGAAAAAGGACCCAGTTTGACTCTCCCTCACGTCAGGGGTGAACAGTTCCAGGCTTTAGTGCCTCGTACAGAGAAAGCTGATTATCCAAATCAAGTGCTTCAAAAGAGATTATTTCGAGATAAAATATTGGTGTTTTATGATTATTCCTGATTGTCGTCCTAATGAAAGGAAGTTAGTCAGTCCCTCCAGGATTTCGCGATGTTGCGATCTCAACTATTAACGCAACATCAAGCAAACTCCGCGAAATCAGTGCGGAGTTGCAACTTTTCCAAAATCCCGCAACTATTCCAATAATAATTTTAATGCTTTAATAATCCGCAATCCGCAAGTTTAATGGTTTTGTAAAGCCCAATATCACAACAGAAGTGGCCTCACAGCAACAGAGCAATAAATATGACAATTAAAAGTTCAGGTGAATCCAGGCAAATGTAATGTCCAATAAGCGTCACGGCGAGGAAAAAGTCAAAAACCCGGCAGGAGAAAAGAGAAACCTTGGGGAGAACCACAGAAGGAGAGATCCACTCCCATGGACGGACAGGCTATAGGGACCCTTCAGGCTGTGGGTCAGAGCTTTACTTCAGGCTGTGAGTCAGAGCTTTACTTCAGGCTGTGGGTCAGAGCTTTACTTCAGGCTGTGAGTCAGAGCTTTACTTCAGGGTCAGAGCTTTACTTCAGGCTGTGGGTCAGAGCTTTACTTCAGGCTGTGGGTCAGAGCTTTACTTCAGGCTGTGGATCAGAGCTTTACTTCAGGCTGAGAGTCAGAGCTTTACTTCAGGCTGAGGGTCAGAGCTTTACTTCAGGCTGTGGGTCAGAGCTTTACTTCAGGCTGAGGGTCAGAGCTTTACTTCAGGCTGAGGGTCAGAGCTTTACTTCAGGCTGTGGGTCAGAGCTTTACTTCAGGCTGAGGGTCAGAGCTTTACTTCAGGGTCAGAGCTTTACTTCAGGCTGAGAGTCAGAGCTTTACTTCAGGCTGAGGGTCAGAGCTTTACTTCAGGCTGTGGGTCAGAGCTTTACTTCAGGCTGAGGGTCAGAGCTTTACTTCAGACTGTGGGTCAGAGCTTTACTTCAGGCTGTGGGTCAGAGCTTTACTTCAGGCTGAGGGTCAGAGCTTTACTTCAGGCTGAGGGTCAGAGCTTTACTTCAGGCTAAGAGTCAGAGCTTTACTTCAGGCTGAGGGTCAGAGCTTTACTTTAGGGTCAGAGCTTTACTTCAGGCTGAGGGTCAGAGCTTTACTTCAGGCTGTGGGTCAGAGCTTTACTTCAGGCTGAGGGTCAGAGCTTTACTTCAGGCTGAGGGTCAGAGCTTTACTTTAGGGTCAGAGCTTTACTTCAGGGTCAGAGCTTTACTTCAGGCTGAGAGTCAGAGCTTTACTTCAGGCTGAGGGTCAGAGCTTTACTTTAGGGTCAGAGCTTTACTTCAGGCTGAGGGTCAGAGCTTTACTTCAGGGTCAGAGCTTTACTTCAGGCTGTGGGTCAGAGCTTTACTTCAGGCTGAGGGTCAGAGCTTTACTTCAGGGTCAGAGCTTTACTTCAGGCTGTGGGTCAGAGCTTTACTTCAGGCTGAGGGTCAGAGCTTTACTTCAGGCTGAGGGTCAGAGCTTTACTTCAGGCTGTGGGTCAGAGCTTTACTTCAGACTGTGGGTCAGAGCTTTACTTCAGGCTAAGAGTCAGAGCTTTACTTCAGGCTGAGGGTCAGAGCTTTACTTTAGGGTCAGAGCTTTACTTCAGGCTGAGGGTCAGAGCTTTACTTCAGGCTGTGGGTCAGAGCTTTACTTCAGGCTGAGGGTCAGAGCTTTACTTCAGGCTGAGGGTCAGAGCTTTACTTTAGGGTCAGAGCTTTACTTCAGGGTCAGAGCTTTACTTCAGGCTGAGAGTCAGAGCTTTACTTCAGGCTGAGGGTCAGAGCTTTACTTTAGGGTCAGAGCTTTACTTCAGGCTGAGAGTCAGAGCTTTACTTCAGGCTGAGAGTCAGAGCTTTACTTCAGGCTGAGAGTCAGAGCTTTACTTTAGGGTCAGAGCTTTACTTCAGGCTGTGGGTCAGAGCTTTACTTTAGGGTCAGAGCTTTACTTCAGGGTCAGAGCTTTACTTCAGTCTGAGGGTCAGAGCTTTACTTCAGACTGAGGTTCAGAGCTTTACTTCAGGCTGAGGGTCAGAGCTTTACTTCAGGCTGTGGGTCAAAGCTTTACTTCAGGGTCAGAGCTTTACTTCAGGGTCAGAGCTTTACTTCAGGCTGTGAGTCAGAGCTTTACTTCAGGCTGAGAGTCAGAGCTTTACTTCAGGCTGTGAGTCAGAGCTTTACTTCAGGCTGTGAGTCAGAGCTTTACTTCAGGCTGAGGGTCAGAGCTTTACTTCAGGGTCAGAGCTTTACTTCAGGCTGAGGGTCAGAGCTTTACTTCAGGGTCAGAGCTTTACTTCAGGCTGTGGGTCAGAGCTTTACTTCAGGGTCAGAGCTTTACTTCAGGGTCAGAGCTTTACTTCAGGGTCAGAGCTTTACTTCAGGGTCAGAGCTTTACTTCAGGCTAAGAGTCAGAGCTTTACTTCAGGCTGAGAGTCAGAGCTTTACTTCAGGCTGTGAGTCAGAGCTTTACTTCAGGCTGAGGGTCAGAGCTTTACTTCAGGCTGAGGGTCAGAGCTTTACTTCAGGGTCAGAGCTTTACTTCAGGCTGTGGGTCAGAGCTTTACTTCAGGGTCAGAGCTTTACTTCAGGCTGTGGGTCAGAGCTTTACTTCAGGCTGTGGGTCAGAGCTTTACTTCAGGCTGAGGGTCAGAGCTTTACTTCAGGCTGTGGGTCAGAGCTTTACTTCAGGCTGAGGGTCAGAGCTTTACTTCAGGCTGTGAGTCAGAGCTTTACTTCAGGCTGAGGGTCAGAGCTTTACTTCAGGCTGTGGGTCAGAGCTTTACTTCAGGCTGAGGGTCAGAGCTTTACTTCAGGCTGTGGGTCAGAGCTTTACTTCAGGGTCAGAGCTTTACTTCAGAGTCAGAGCTTTACTTCAGGCTGTGAGTCAGAGCTTTACTTCAGGCTGAGGGTCAGAGCTTTACTTCAGGCTGTGGGTCAGAGCTTTACTTCAGGCTGAGGGTCAGAGCTTTACTTCAGGCTGAGGGTCAGAGCTTTACTTCAGGCTGAGGGTCAGAGCTTTACTTCAGGGTCAGAGCTTTACTTCAGAGTCAGAGCTTTACTTCAGGCTGTGAGTCAGAGCTTTACTTCAGGCTGAGGGTCAGAGCTTTACTTCAGGCTGAGGGTCAGAGCTTTACTTCAGGGTCAGAGCTTTACTTCAGAGTCAGAGCTTTACTTCAGGCTGAGAGTCAGAGCTTTACTTCAGGGTCAGAGCTTTACTTCAGGCTGTGGGTCAGAGCTTTACTTCAGGGTCAGAGCTTTACTTCAGGCTGAGAGTCAGAGCTTTACTTCAGGCTGTGGGTCAGAGCTTTACTTCAGGCTGTGGGTCAGAGCTTTACTTCAGGGTCAGAGCTTTACTTCAGGCTGAGAGTCAGAGCTTTACTTCAGGCTGAGAGTCAGAGCTTTACTTCAGGGTCAGAGATTTACTTCAGGGTCAGAGCTTTACTTCAGGCTGAGAGTCAGAGCTTTACTTCAGGCTGTGGGTCAGAGCTTTACTTCAGGGTCAGAGCTTTACTTCAGGCTGAGGGTCAGAGCTTTACTTCAGGGTCAGAGCTTTACTTCAGGGTCAGAGCTTTACTTCAGAGTCAGAGCTTTACTTCAGGCTGAGAGTCAGAGCTTTACTTCAGGCTGAGAGTCAGAGCTTTACTTCAGGCTGTGGGTCAGAGCTTTACTTCAGGGTCAGAGCTTTACTTCAGGCTGAGAGTCAGAGCTTTACTTCAGGCTGAGAGTCAGAGCTTTACTTCAGGCTGTGGGTCAGAGCTTTACTTCAGGGTCAGAGCTTTACTTCAGGCTGAGGGTCAGAGCTTTACTTCAGGCTGTGGGTCAGAGCTTTACTTCAGGCTGAGGGTCAGAGCTTTACTTCAGGCTGAGAGTCAGAGCTTTACTTCAGGCTGAGGGTCAGAGCTTTACTTCAGGCTCTGGGTCAGAGCTTTACTTCAGGGTCAGAGCTTTACTTCAGGCTGAGGGTCAGAGCTTTACTTCAGGGTCAGAGCTTTACTTCAGGCTGTGGGTCAGAGCTTTACTTCAGGCTGAGGGTCAGAGCTTTACTTCAGGCTGTGGGTCAGAGCTTTACTTCAGGCTGAGGGTCAGAGCTTTACTTCAGGCTGAGGGTCAGAGCTTTACTTCAGGCTGTGGGTCAGAGCTTTACTTCAGGCTGAGGGTCAGAGCTTTACTTCAGGCTGTGGGTCAGAGCTTTACTTCAGGCTGTGGGTCAGAGCTTTACTTCAGGCTGTGGGTCAGAGCTTTACTTCAGGCTGTGAGTCAGAGCTTTACTTCAGGGTCAGAGCTTTACTTCAGACTGAGGGTCAGAGCTTTACTTCAGGCTGAGGGTCAGAGCTTTACTTCAGGCTGAGGGTCAGAGCTTTACTTCAGGCTGTGAGTCAGAGCTTTACTTCAGGCTGAGGGTCAGAGCTTTACTTCAGGCTGAGGGTCAGAGCTTTACTTCAGGGTCAGAGCTTTACTTCAGGCTGAGGGTCAGAGCTTTACTTCAGGGTCAGAGCTTTACTTCAGGCTGAGGGTCAGAGCTTTACTTCAGGGTCAGAGCTTTACTTCAGGCTGAGGGTCAGAGCTTTACTTCAGGGTCAGAGCTTTACTTCAGGCTGAGAGTCAGAGCTTTACTTCAGGCTGAGGGTCAGAGCTTTACTTCAGGGTCAGAGCTTTACTTCAGGCTGAGGGTCAGAGCTTTACTTCATGCTGAGGGTCAGAGCTTTACTTCAGGCTGAGGGTCAGAGCTTTACTTCAGGCTGACGGTCAGAGCTTTACTTCAGGCTGTGGGTCAGAGCTTTACTTCAGGCTGAGGGTCAGAGCTTTACTTCAGGCTGAGGGTCAGAGCTTTACTTCAGGGTCAGAGCTTTACTTCAGAGTCAGAGCTTTACTTCAGGCTGAGAGTCAGAGCTTTACTTCAGGGTCAGAGCTTTACTTCAGGGTCAGAGCTTTACTTCAGGCTGAGAGTCAGAGCTTTACTTCAGGGTCAGAGCTTTACTTCAGGCTGTGGGTCAGAGCTTTACTTCAGGGTCAGAGCTTTACTTCAGGCTGAGAGTCAGAGCTTTACTTCAGGCTGTGGGTCAGAGCTTTACTTCAGGGTCAGAGCTTTACTTCAGGCTGAGAGTCAGAGCTTTACTTCAGGCTGTGGGTCAGAGCTTTACTTCAGGGTCAGAGCTTTACTTCAGGCTGAGGGTCAGAGCTTTACTTCAGGCTGTGAGTCAGAGCTTTACTTCAGGCTGAGGGTCAGAGCTTTACTTCAGGCTGAGGGTCAGAGCTTTACTTCAGGGTCAGAGCTTTACTTCAGGCTGAGGGTCAGAGCTTTACTTCAGGCTGAGGGTCAGAGCTTTACTTCAGGCTGTGGGTCAGAGCTTTACTTCAGGCTGAGGGTCAGAGCTTTACTTCAGGCTGTGGGTCAGAGCTTTACTTCAGGCTGTGGGTCAGAGCTTTACTTCAGGGTCAGAGCTTTACTTCAGACTGAGGGTCAGAGCTTTACTTCAGGCTGAGGGTCAGAGCTTTACTTCAGGCTGAGGGTCAGAGCTTTACTTCAGGCTGTGAGTCAGAGCTTTACTTCAGGCTGAGGGTCAGAGCTTTACTTCAGGCTGAGGGTCAGAGCTTTACTTCAGGCTGTGAGTCAGAGCTTTACTTCAGGCTGAGGGTCAGAGCTTTACTTCAGGGTCAGAGCTTTACTTCAGGCTGAGGGTCAGAGCTTTACTTCAGGGTCAGAGCTTTACTTCAGGCTGAGGGTCAGAGCTTTACTTCAGGGTCAGAGCTTTACTTCAGGCTGAGAGTCAGAGCTTTACTTCAGGCTGTGGGTCAGAGCTTTACTTCAGGCTGTGGGTCAGAGCTTTACTTCAGGCTGAGGGTCAGAGCTTTACTTCAGGCTGAGAGTCAGAGCTTTACTTCAGGCTGAGGGTCAGAGCTTTACTTCAGGGTCAGAGCTTTACTTCAGGCTGAGGGTCAGAGCTTTACTTCATGCTGAGGGTCAGAGCTTTACTTCAGGCTGAGGGTCAGAGCTTTACTTCAGGGTCAGAGCTTTACTTCAGGCTGAGGGTCAGAGCTTTACTTCAGGCTGAGAGTCAGAGCTTTACTTCAGGCTGAGAGTCAGAGCTTTACTTCAGGCTGAGAGTCAGAGCTTTACTTGAGGGTCAGAGCTTTACTTCAGGGTCAGAGCTTTACTTCAGGCTGAGGGTCAGAGCTTTACTTCATGCTGAGGGTCAGAGCTTTACTTCAGGCTGAGGGTCAGAGCTTTACTTCAGGGTCAGAGCTTTACTTCAGGCTGAGGGTCAGAGCTTTACTTCAGGGTCAGAGCTTTACTTCAGGCTGTGGGTCAGAGCTTTACTTCAGGGTCAGAGCTTTACTTCAGGGTCAGAGCTTTACTTCAGGCTGTGGGTCAGAGCTTTACTTCAGGCTGAGAGTCAGAGCTTTACTTCAGGCTGTGGGTCAGAGCTTTACTTCAGGCTGTGGGTCAGAGCTTTACTTCAGGCTGAGGGTCAGAGCTTTACTTCAGGCTGAGGGTCAGAGCTTTACTTCAGGCTGAGGGTCAGAGCTTTACTTCAGGCTGTGGGTCAGAGCTTTACTTCAGGGTCAGAGCTTTACTTCAGACTGAGGGTCAGAGCTTTACTTCAGGCTGAGGGTCAGAGCTTTACTTCAGGCTGAGGGTCAGAGCTTTACTTCAGGCTGAGGGTCAGAGCTTTACTTCAGGGTCAGAGCTTTACTTCAGGCTGAGGGTCAGAGCTTTACTTCAGGGTCAGAGCTTTACTTCAGGCTGAGGGTCAGAGCTTTACTTCAGGGTCAGAGCTTTACTTCAGGCTGAGAGTCAGAGCTTTACTTCAGGCTGAGGGTCAGAGCTTTACTTCAGGCTGAGGGTCAGAGCTTTACTTCAGACTGTGGGTCAGAGCTTTACTTCAGGCTGAGAGTCAGAGCTTTACTTCAGGCTGAGAGTCAGAGCTTTACTTCAGGCTGAGGGTCAGAGCTTTACTTCAGGCTGAGAGTCAGAGCTTTACTTCAGGCTGTGGGTCAGAGCTTTACTTCAGGCTGTGGGTCAGAGCTTTACTTCAGGCTGAGGGTCAGAGCTTTACTTCAGGCTGAGAGTCAGAGCTTTACTTCAGGCTGAGGGTCAGAGCTTTACTTCAGGGTCAGAGCTTTACTTCAGGCTGAGGGTCAGAGCTTTACTTCATGCTGAGGGTCAGAGCTTTACTTCAGGCTGAGGGTCAGAGCTTTACTTCAGGGTCAGAGCTTTACTTCAGGCTGAGGGTCAGAGCTTTACTTCAGGCTGAGAGTCAGAGCTTTACTTCAGGCTGAGAGTCAGAGCTTTACTTCAGGCTGAGAGTCAGAGCTTTACTTCAGGCTGTGGGTCAGAGCTTTACTTCAGGGTCAGAGCTTTACTTCAGGCTGAGGGTCAGAGCTTTACTTCATGCTGAGGGTCAGAGCTTTACTTCAGGCTGAGGGTCAGAGCTTTACTTCATGCTGAGGGTCAGAGCTTTACTTCAGGCTGAGGGTCAGAGCTTTACTTCAGGGTCAGAGCTTTACTTCAGGCTGAGGGTCAGAGCTTTACTTCAGGGTCAGAGCTTTACTTCAGGCTGTGGGTCAGAGCTTTACTTCAGGCTGAGGGTCAGAGCTTTACTTCAGGCTGAGGGTCAGAGCTTTACTTCAGGGTCAGAGCTTTACTTCAGGCTGAGGGTCAGAGCTTTACTTCAGGCTGAGGGTCAGAGCTTTACTTCAGGTTGTGGGTCAGAGCTTTACCTAACTGACCTGATTATAAGCTAACTCTCAGAGGTTTTGAGCCTAGTCTTAAATGTAAGGACTGTGTCTGCTTCTTTAACGTGGGCTGGGAGTTTATTCCATAAAACCGGAGCTTGGAGCTAAAGGCTCTGCCTCCTACAGTGATTTTGGAGACTCGAGGAATCACTAGTTGCCCTGAGTTTTGAGAGCGGAGTCTCTGGTTGGCTGATATGGAATGACAGCGTCTCTAAAGCGGAGCTAAACCCTTTATGGATTTAAATGTGAGGAGCAGGATTTTAAATTTTATTCTAAACTCAACAGGAAGCCAATGGAGAGACTTTAGCACAGGTGTAATGTGTTCTCTTCTCTTTGTCCGCGTTAACAATCTTGCAGCTGCATTTTGAACTAATTGAAAACTATTCAGGGAGCTTATAGGGCACGCTGCCAGCAGGCTGCTGCAGTAATCCAGCCTTTTTCCATAACTCCGAAACTTATGCGCAACTAAGGTGAGTTTCTGATCATTTAAATATAATTTACTTGTTACATTTATGCGTATATGGCTGCCCTGCACCTCCACCTCTGACTGAAGGACTTTGAATTCTGCTCCGCCTCCTCTTACTCGCCTGGGCCTGAAGCTCCGCCTCCTCTCACTCGCCTGGGCCTTTACAGCCTGAGCCGCTGTGATCCTACTTCAGGCTGTGATCCTACTTCTGTCCAAGTTGCTTCTCTGCTACTGGATCTTTATTTGGCAATATCGGTTTTATCTGAGGGATAAACTATAGGTTTTATCTGAGGGATAAACTATAGGTTTTATCTGAGGGATAAACTATAGGTTTTATCTGAGGGATAAACTATAGGTTTTATCTGAGGGATAAACTATAGGTTTTATCTGACAGATAAACTATAGGTTTCATCTGACAGATAAACTATAGGTCTTATCTGACAGGTAAACGCTGTGTGTGTGTTTAGACGCTTCTGTCCCCCGTGATGCGGTGGCGTTAGTGTGAGGGGCCGGTGCTTTTACTGCGTGAGCTTCTGGACTCACAGTTCTGTTGAACCGGAGCTGAAGCTCAATGTGGATGTGTGAAATAAACATTCGTCCTTTGGTCTGTGCTCCTCGGATTCTCATTCATGGCTCTATCTCAGACCCTGCGCTCACAGAAACAGGCAGGTGCCTTTTAGCCCCGCCTACTTTCTGTAGCTGAGCGGAGGAGACGAGAGGGGAGGGGCCATATGACTCTGTTTATTTATTTAATGATACAATTATCTAAAATAACTGATATTTTAAGTCCTTTATTTTTCCCCAGAGTCTCTTTGATTAAAACTGATGTAAAATACAAACAAAAGTTATTTTTTAATGTAAAAAATACTTTTCATTGCATCTTTTGGAAAAATGGCCCCCGAAATCAGGCGTTGTACCCCGCAGCAATCATGAAAAATGTCAGCGAAATGCTGGAGGGACTGTTTAGTTAGTTATTATTATGAATCTGTTTCCTTGACTTGTTTCATATTTGACGTATCGGCGTCTTTTGCAGCATGACAGGATTTGCATGTTTAATGTCCATCAGTGACAATAACGCCTGTGTCATCATGAAAGTGTTCAGGTTAACCTACAGTGTCCTAATGTGATTGTGGTAATGGTAAAACCGGTTAATCTGAGTCTGATCCAGTTCCATGTGTTTCACTCCAGTGTTTTCTCTGTGTCTCAGGATCCTCAGGAAAAATCTTCCATCTGAACCTCCCAGCTCTGTCTCCCTCAGGAGTGACCGGTCTAAGGGAAAACCAATGGACTTCAAGACAAAGACGTGAGATTCAAGAACTGTTGTGTTTCAGTTTCTGATGGGATTTAAAGGAACTATACCTGATTTTTATCTACCTGTGGAACAGAATTAGTTTTGTCCTCTTTTAGCAGATTGTAAACTCAGATATTTATATGAAAAATATAAATATGAATTAATCATATCAGAGGATCAGAGGCGGTTCAGAGGAGGATCAGAGGAGGATCAGAGGAGGATCAGAGGAGGATCAGAGGCGGTTCAGAGGAGGATCAGAGGAGGATCAGAGGAGGATCAGAGGAGGATCAGAGGAGGATCAGAGGAGGATCAGAGGCGGTTCAGAGGAGGATCAGAGGAGGATCAGAGGAGGATCAGAGGAGGATCAGAGGAGGATCAGAGGCGGTTCAGAGGAGGATCAGAGGAGGATCAGAGGCGGTTCAGAGGAGGATCAGAGGAGGATCAGAGGAGGATCAGAGGAGGATCAGAGGAGGATCAGAGGAGGACCAGAGGAGGATCAGAGGAGGATCAGAGGAGGACCAGAGGAGGATCAGAGGAGGATCAGAGGAGGATCAGAGGAGGATCAGAGGAGGATCAGAGGAGGACCAGAGGCGGTTCAGAGGAGGATCAGAGGAGGATCAGAGGAGGATCAGAGGAGGATCAGAGGAGGACCAGAGGAGGATCAGAGGAGGATCAGAGGAGGACCAGAGGAGGATCAGAGGAGGATCAGAGGAGGACCAGAGGAGGACCAGAGGAGGATCAGAGGATGATCAGAGGAGGATCAGATGTAGCGCCTTTAATACAACTACAGGTCGACCGATACACTACAAGCCGATATATCAGGTCGATGTTTGGGTATTTTATTGTATCAGCTCTCGGCCGGTATGCAGATGAAAGAGCTCAGTCAGAGCCTTGTAAGGGAGACTCAGATCCTATTGTATATGTTTTATGTTGCAGACTTTTCCTTATCATTTAAGAGCATTAAGAGATTAGAGAGTTACTGATTTTTATTTTAGAATCTGCTGATTTTTGTGGTTAATCGATTCTTCAGAGGGAGCTCATATTAAACAGCAGGGGGCGCTGTATGTCCCTCATGCAGCGCCCCCTTCTGTCACGGGCAACACTGACACATTTTACAGTTTAGACGGGACATTTTTAAAGATCGGCCGAAAACATCGTCGATCTTTATCTAAAACCCAAAGGAAGAGCAGCTTTGATTGTAACTCATGACGGTAAAAACACATTTAGGATTGTAGGTGAACTGTAGGGTTTCATCTGAGTTTAGTGAATATAAATATGTACAAGTTATTTCCAAATGCTTCTGTGATTTTTTAAATTTGACTATAATCCATCAGCCCAGAGTCTGACCCTGGTCCCGTCTGTGAGTCACTCTGCAGTGACCGATCTTAGTCCCTCTGGGGCCAATACAAGTGTTAATGGGATAATTGGGGGGTCTTTCATCTTCCCCTGGTGTCTCAGCACAGAAAACCACACTTGTAAATTTCCCCAATACACACAAATGGAATCATGACGAAGAAGCTAACAGGCTAATGCTGCGTTCACACCAAACGCGGCCGGCGCCTCCAAAGCGTCAGGTTTACATTTAAAATACATGAAGGACGCGCCTTGAGGGGGCGTCAAGAAGTCCCGCAGTAAGTCACGCGCCTCCTGTGCGGCGCGTTTTGAAGCTTTTCACGAGTGGTGAGCTATTGACGCGCCTCCAGGACGTCCAGTGCGGTCAACGCTAGAGTTGGAAATGTTTAACTTTTTGGAGAAATCCGCGAGCGTCGACCAATCAGGAGCTATCCCCAACAGTGACGCTGTAGCTGAGCCCCCGGGGCAGATGTTCTGCTGGCCCTCAGGTGTCAACAAGTCATGGAGGTTTAGCTTCATGAAGAACTGGAGCTACAGCAGCTCTGGGACTTTTACAAAGACACATCAGTGTTTCTTTACCTAAACACCAGGATTAAAGGCGGCAACAAGAAAACTTATTTCAGAGGCTGAATCTGCGCTGGGAATGTGTTTGGGCCTCGACGATGAATGTTGTAGCATTACCACCGGAGAAAGCTAATGCTAAGCTACACCTCCGGTCCTCACATGAAAACCAGAAATATGCACAAATAAAGTCAATAAAACCACATCTACATAAAGAAGTGTTTAACAATGATCATACACTGAGCTGGGCTGATTTTGTAGTTTGTTACTCACATTATCTACAATTAGCTCCGGGGGAAAACCATAGCTTGTTAGCTCAGTTAGCTCGCATCCAGATCCGATTTTCTCCCGTGAAAACAAGTATTAGGCACTATAACGTCAGTAAAGCCGAAACTACAGAGCAGCCTTTATGATGATCCCACACTGAGCCAGCCTTCAAACATTTGTGGTTTATTGCAGACTTTTAATCAACACTGAGCTGTAGCAGGTGTTTTTCAGGCAATAGCTTCTTCCAAGGTGGACGAACACACTCTGAGCTCACGCATGGTCACATTTGTGACAAGCGTCCGACTTTAGTAAGCACAAGCGTCCAACTTTGGGCTTTAGGCGCGTTTTTGACGCCAAAAACACGTTTGGTGTGGACGCAGCATAACAGGCAAAGCTAGCTGTGGGCTAGCTCCACTTAAACAGTATTTACAGCCAAGTCTGAGTGAAAACAATGATCTCCATTGTGTAATTGGATGAACAACATCCCTCTGTCCCTTTGTTATTTCTGTCAGCGCAGGATTTACTCTCACAGACAATTAATGAGTAAAAACACAACATGTACCACACCTGCAGTGGCGCTTATGGCTTCTAGGGGAACGAGTTACTACTTAAGTGGACTAGATGCAAGTTGGTCATTTTATACTCACTACTGCCATCTCGGGTCATATGTGTAACTGCACCTTCTATATTAAGCTCGTGCATGACGGCACTTCTGACCCGAAGTAACACCTTTCTGACAGTGCAGGATTTTAGAGGCAGTTGTGGTGAACAGGTCTGAGCCCATGCTACACATGAGGACATGGAGGAGCATGTACTAAATACTTAGTTTTACATTTTTTTAACTCTGTATAATCACTTTAAAGTGTTTGAGTTGGGATTATTGTGAGAGAAAATATTGCTATTTTATGATGATTCCCGATTATCGACCTAATGAAAGGAAACAATGTATAGTTTTCCTTTCTGTTCATTACGGTGACGCAGAGGAGCACAGTACTTATTATTATTATTATTATGAATCTGTTTCCTTGACTTGTTTCATATTCGATGTATCGGCGTCTTTTGCAGCACGACAGGATTTGCATGTTTAATGTCCATCAGTGACAAAAACGCCTGTGTCATCATGAAAGTGTTCAGGTTAACCTACAGTGTCCTAATGTGATCGTGGTAATGGTTAAACCGGTTAATCTGAGTCTGATCCAGTTCCATGTGTTTCACTCCAGTGTTTTCTCTGTGTCTCAGGAACCTCAGGAAACATCGTCTGTCTGATCCTGGTCCCAGCTCTGTCTCCCTCAGGAGTGACCGGTCTAAGGGAAAACCGATGGACTTCAAGACAAAGACGTGAGATTCAAGAACTGTTTATTATGGAATATAATGTTTCAGTTCAAAAGCAGTTTCTGATGGGATTTAAAGGAACTATACCTGATTTTATCCACCTGTGGAACAAACTTAGTTTTGTCCTCTTTTAGCAGATTGTAAACTCAGATATTTATATGAAAAATATAAATATGAATTGTAGCCTTTGTATCGATGTCATGGATGTTCATGAAAAGTGACTGTGCTGACCAGTGCAGGACACCACGCTCTGAAACAGGGACAAACCCAGGAGGCGCTGCAGCGTTTCAGAGGATCAGAGGAGGATCAGAGGAGGATCAAGAGGAGCCTGAAGGCAGTTTCCTCCTGTGGTTCCTCCAGAACAAAGTGACAGTGCGGCTCAGTGGTAGCGGCTCAGGACAAACACCTGGACACAAAGTCGTTGTACAGTCGATATGCAGATAAAAGAGATCAGTCAGAGCCTTATAAGGGAGACTCAGATCCTATTGTATATGTTTTATGTTGCAGACTTTTCCTTATAATTTCAGAGTCAGAAAAGATTAGAGAGTTACTGTTTTTTGAGAATCTGCTGATTTTTGTGGTTAATCGATTCTTCCGAGGGAGCTCATATTAAACAGCAGGGGGCGCTGTATGTCCCTCATGCAGCGCCCCCTGCTGTCATTTTACAGTATAGACGGGACATTTTTAAAGATCGGACGAAAATATTGTCGGTGCAAATCGACATCGGCCTCAGAAAAACTGATATCGGTCGATCTTTATCTAAAACCCAAAGGAAGAGCAGCTTTTATTGTAACTCATGACGGTAAAAACACATTTAGGATTTTAGGTGAACTGTAGGGTTTCATCTGAGTTTAGTGAATATAAATATGTACAAGCTAATTCCAAATGCTGCTGTGATTTCAATGTGATTTTTTAAACTCACTTTTATATTTAACTATAATCCATCACAGCCCAGAGTCTGACCCTGGTCCCGTCTGTGAGTCGCTCTGCAGTGACCGGTCGAAGGGTCGTCTTTGGGAGTTTTCCTTAGAGCCGTGAGTTTCCCTGATGTTGTGGATGATAAAGTCATGGACAGATGTGACTCTCTGTTGTGTCTCTGTCACAGAGAGGAGCAGGATCCAGAGCTCAGAGCTCAGCAACATCACACTCAGCTGGACTCCATATTTAAGGTGAAGTTTGGAGATGTTCAGATGAATGGACTTGTTTCACACAGATCTGACACTGACTGCATCCGTGTTGTTTCTCATGTGTCTGTGCAGCTTCTGCAGGAGGACATCTTCACTTTTGTCCAGAAGGAGCTGAAGAAGCTCCACAAGGTTCTGAGCACAGATTACCCAGAATGCTTAGAGCCTGAGGATGAGGATGGAGAGGCTTTTCTGAAGATCACTGTGAACTTCCTGAGGAGGAGGCAGCAGAAGGATCTGGCTGAGCGTCTGTGGAGCAGTAGGTTCATTTCACTCAGTCATTTGATCTTCTCTGAAACTCAGCTGTAGAAAAGTTAAATCATCGACTGGACTGGGTTTGGTAAAGCTGAGGACGTTTCGCTTCTCGTCACAGAAGCTTCTTCTGAGCTTTTCAGGTCAGAAAAAGGAAGGGAATCTTATTTGTATAACACTTTTCATATGACACAAGTCACACCCAAAGCGCTTCACATGAAAGGGAGGGGGTTCATTCACTCAATGCTGATGGCGGAAAGCCACATTTGTAGCCACAGTTTCTTCTGGTGGCTGCTCATCTCTGCTCACATCTGCTCCAACGGTCCCTCTGACCAACACCAACCACTCACACATAGGCATGAGGAGGAGGAACCAAAAACTGCCAAACATCCTTTCCTCAAGTTGTTTCCAGTGTCACTCAACCAGCAGGTCTTTGTTCTGCTCTGAAGCTGAGCCTTATAGAGGGTGGTTTACCTGGTCTCAATAGGCCGTTACAGAGCGGGGGTCCCCCCTCTACTATTGAGACGGGGTTTCTTTTGTCTCACAAGTATAGCTTCCTTTACTCTCCTTTCGAACCAACTCTTCTCTTTCTTGATCTTCACCCACGTGTCGTCCACGTGACCAGGAGAAATGCCTGTGTAGGAAGCCAAGGCTCTCTTCTCAACTTTAAGTTGGCCACAATGGGGGAGACCGGAGAACCCAATGCACAGCCATTAATCTGCTTCTGAACTGGAAATATGTGGTGTTAAGGCATATGTCCGGCAGGTGGCAGATGTTGGTCCTCTCAGACAATGTAGTCTCCTAACAGTCTCTGTCTCACCGCTGTGCCCGTCTCTGAGGTGGGGAGACCGGACACCATTGTCTCATCTGTGTCCAGCTGCAGATCTTTGACCTTGTTGACAAAGTCCTGTGTGTTCTCCACATGATGGAGAATCAGAATCTTGATTCTGCAAACAGCGTGAGTAAAGGATGTTCCTCCTCCTGGAAGAGCCTGGGTCTTATTTAGATATGAATCCAGTTTGTGTAAATGTGTCTTTTCTGACCTAAAGAGCTCAGAAGAAGCCTCTGTGACGAGAAGCGAAACATCCTCAAATTTATCAAAACCCAGTCCAGTCGATGATTAAACCTTTTCTACAATGGATTCTCCCTGGATGAATGAGAGCCTTCACAAACACTCTCAGGCTCTGTCTGTGTCTTCATTCAGGGAGTCGTCCTGGAGTTCTTCGGCGTAAACTGAAGCGTGACCTGCAGCAGAAGTGTCAGTGTGTGTTTGAGGGCGTGGCTAAAACAGGAAGCCCCGCCCTCCTGCAGCAGATTTACACAGAGCTCTATATCACAGAGGGAGGGGCCTCAGAGGTCAACCAGGAACATGAGGTCAGACAGATGGAAACAGCCTCCAGGAAAGCAGGCGGAGCAGAGACGGCCATCACATGTGAAGACATGTTTAAAGGCCCCGTGGACACAGAAGCGCCCGTCAGAACAGTGCTGACAAAGGGAGTGGCTGGCATCGGGAAAACACTGCTCACTCAGAAGTTCAGTCTGGACTGGGCTGAAGGCAAAGCCCACCAGGACGTCCAGCTGCTGTTCCCCTTCACTTTCAGAGCACTCAATGTGCTGAAGGACAGGAGCTTCAGCCTGGTGCAGCTGCTCCATCACTTCTTTAGAGGAACAGAAGAAGTAAGCAGCTTTGAAGATCTGCAGCTGCTCTTCATCTTTGACGGTCTGGACGAGTGCAGACTTCCTCTGGACTTCACCCGAACCAAGGCCCTGACGGAGCCCACAGAGAGCGCCTCAGTGGAGGAGCTGCTGGTGAACCTCATCAGGGGGAGCCTGCTTCCCTCCGCTCGCCTCTGGATAACCACACGCCCCGCGGCGGCCAATCTGATCCCTGCATGGTGCGTATCCATGGTGACAGAGGTGCGAGGGTTCAGCGACCCACAGAAGGAGCTGTACTTCAGGAACAGGTTCAGAGACGAGGCCCAAACAATCATCTCCCACATCAAGACGTCCCGAAGCCTCCACATCATGTGCTTCATGCCAGTCTTCTGCTGGATCCTCTCCACAGTCCTGGAGCATTTGCTGAAGACCAGAGCGAGAGCAGAACTGCCCAAGACCCTGACTCAGATGTACATCCACTTCCTGGTGGTTCAGGCCAAAGTCAAGAACATCAAGTATGAAGGAGGATCTGAGACAGACCCACACTGGAGTCCAGAGACTAGGAAGATGGTGCAGTCTCTGGGAAAACTGGCCTTTGAGCAGCTGCAGAAAGGAAACCTGATCTTCTACGAGAGTGACCTGAGCGAGTGTGGGCTGGACGCTGCAGCCGCCTCAGTGTACTCCGGAGTCTTCACAGAGGTCTTTAGAGAGGAGCCAGGCCTGTACCAGGACAAGGTCTACTGCTTCATCCATCTGACTGTGCAGGAGTTTCTGGCTGCTCTTCACGTCCATCAGACCTTCACCAACACTGGCATCAATCTGATGATGGAAAAAATGTCTCGAGTCTCCAGGTTGAGCCAGTTTAATAACATCAGTCCTGAAAAATTCTACCGCTCTGCAGTGGATCAGGCCTTACAGAGTCCAAAAGGACACCTGGACTTGTTCCTGCGCTTCCTCCTGGGTCTTTCACTGCCGACCAATCAGAGCCTTCTCCAAGGTCTGCTGACACAGACAGGAAGTAGCTCCCAAACCAATCAGAAAACAGCTAAGTACATCAAGCAGAAGCTGAGTGAGGAAGTGTCTGCAGAGAGAAGCATCAACCTGCTCCACTGTCTGAATGAACTGAATGATGGTTCTCTGGTGGAGCAGGTCCAACAGTACCTGAGGTCAGGACGTCTGTCTGAAGGTGGACTGTCTCCTGCTCAGTGGTCAGCTCTGGCCTTCATCTTACTGTCATCAGAAGAAGCTCTGGAGCAGTTTGAGCTGAAGAAATACTCTGCTTCAGAGGAGGCTCTGCTGAGGCTGCTGCCAGTGGTCAAAGCCTCCAACAAAGCTCTGTGAGTGAGGTCTATGTAAGTATGAACCTTCTAAACTTCTCCTAAAACAGTGTCTCCTCTGTCCTTCAGACTGAGCGACTGTAACCTGTCAGAGAACTGCTGTGAAGCTCTGTCCTCAGTCCTCAGCTCCTCTAGTCTGACAGTCCTGGACCTCAGTAAGAATGACCTGAAGGACTCAGGGCTGACGTGGTTGTCTGTTGGACTGATGAGTCCTCACTGTAAACTGGAGCAGCTCAGGTCAGAGGGTTTACTCTTCATCTCTGTGAGTTTGTCATTTCTATGACTCTGTTTAACCCTGTGTGTTCAGACTGTCAGGGTGTCTGATCTCAGAGAAAGGCTGTGCTGCTCTGGCCACAGCTCTGAGGTCCAACCCCTCCCACCTGACACATCTGGATCTGAGCTTCAACCATCCAGGAGACACAGGAGTGAAGCTCCTGACTGCTCTACAGGAGGACCCCCACTGCTCACTCTCCACTCTCAGGTGAGGACAGTTATTACAGAAAACACCAACTTCACTGTCAGAAAAAAACCTGGTCATGGTCTCATTCACACCTGGGACTCGGCTCCATTGGGACCAAAGTTGCAACAATGTTTCATTTTTCCACCTGGTGCTTTTTTTAATCTAACCAACATTCTAAATGCAGAGCTCCTCTGCAGCCTGTGGGGGCGCTGTAGCAAAACCTTCCACAGAATAAATAGTGAACAAGAAACACGCTTCTCTGATCGATTAAACTCCACTTCCTGGAGGAGGCGGAGCTGATGGCGGAGTGAGCAGTGTGATCAGCCCTGATCACACACCTGTGAAAGCTCCAAATCCAAAAGAAAAGAAAAGAGTGCCGATGATACGATGGATTCCATTTTGAAAGCGGTGTTTGAGCTCACGGGGAAGATGGCTAGACAGACGAAAAGTTGGATGCCCAAACTGATCTCCTGAGAAAGTTTGAGGTGAAGATATAAACTAATACTGAAGCTATCAAGGCCAACAAACAGGATATCAGTGAGCTGCAAAAGAAAATGGAAGTGCTTCAGACAGAAAACAAGCATCTTAATGAAGCGATCCTCGAGCAAGCTCGATATAAGCGTCGCTGAAACTTGAGGATAAACGGGCTGGTTGAAAAGAATGGAGAAGACACCAGAGAAGTCGTTATTGGGATCCTAACCAGAGTGGTGCCCATGTCCATGGAGAAGCTTTGTGAGGCTGTGGACACGGTGCATCGTCTGGGCGTAAAGGGTACAGCGGCAACCTCCAACAACCGCCTGCGTTCAATAATTATTCAGTTCACACAGAGAACGGTCAAGGATGACGTTTGGAAAAGATCCAGAGAAGCCCTGGTTTGTAAGGAATTGCACATCTACTTCAAGAAAGACTACATCAAAGAAGATCGGGAGGCACGAGCCAAACTGTACCCAGTGGTACAGGAAGCAAGGAAGAAAGGCCTGAGAGCATATCTGATGGAAGGATATGCAATAATAGATGGCAAACGTGTGGATCCTCCTGAATAGATTAGCTCACCAGGTTCCTTCAAATGACTGAACTCCTGAAAGTGACATGCACTTTTTTTGTTAGAAAGGACACAAATTGTCTCATTCCTGCGCAGATGGTTCTAGCGCTAAACCTTAGTTCTCAGGTATGTTATCTTTCATGTCTTTAAACACTAGGGGGCTTAAAAATATTGTCAAACGTGAAGCAATTTTTTTGTTTTGTAAGGAGCACCCACTCCACTAAGGAAGATGTTTGTTAGTCACGGTACTTCACATTCAGGTTTAATGACGAAAACTATATTCTGATCTGTGTTTATGGGTACAATGATAGAGTTAAAAACAGAGTGTTAATTGCAGATTTATGTAAACAAATTGATGACTGTAGGAATTCTTACTTAAATGATAGAATAATAGTAGGTGGTGACTTTAATCTAGCACCAGACTTATGGTTGGATAGAAACCCTCCAAAGGCTCAATGCCACAAATATGATGATCTTCTTATCTCACTGATGATTACTGCAAATTTAATTGACTACTGGAGGATAAAAAATCCAAAAACTTTTCATGGTTTAATGCATCTGGAAATGGTCAAAGCTCAAGAATTGACTTTTGGCTGATCTCTGTGTCCTTGGCAAATTTTGTTAGTGACTGTTCTACTTCAGCTTCTCCCCTGACTGATCATTGTGTTGTTACACTTTCTCTCCTATTTTCAAGAATTCCTTCTGAATTGAATCGAACCTGGAAATTTAATAATACCCTATTGTATAATTCTTATTTTTGTAAAAAGGTTAAACAGTTATTATCAGAAATTGGTGCCATGGACATGTCCTCAGTTAGCAAATGGGAATGGTTTAAGTTTAAAGCTAAAGAACTCGCTATTCAAACTGGAAAATATCTATCTCAACGGAAAAGACAGAAGCAATTAGATATTATAAACCATATCAATAGGCTTTCTGAAATAAAGGAGTTTTGATAGGAGTGTTGAGTTAAATAAGTTACAGTCAGAATTAGACAATTTATATTTAGATAAGGCTAAAGGTGCTTATGTACGGTCTCGCGCTCGATGGCTAGAAGAGGGAAAGAAAAATACTTCTTACTTTTTTAATCTTGAAAAACATCGTCAGTTAAAAAAGAAATTCACTAAATTGAATATAAAGGGTTCTGTTACAGGAGACCTTAACTTAATCAATGGAGAAATTCACAGGTTTTATTCTAAGTTATATGAGTCGAACTTTTCTGAACCTGACTGTCAAATGTTTTTGAATGCCCTTAAAGATTTTATATAAAAAATTAATCTAGATTTTAAACAATTAATGGAAAAAACTTTAAATATTGAGGAAATGGATAAAGCTATTCAGAAAATGCCACTGGGTAAGTCTCCGGGCATAGACGGATTAACGACTGAATTTTACAGACACTTTTGGCAGGATCTCAGAGTTTTGCTACACAAAGCCTTTCTAGAATGTATCTCTGCCGGGGATCTTTCCAACACAATGAAACTAGGTATTATCACATTAATCCCCAAACCAAACAAGGATGTCTTACAGTTGGATAACTGGAGACCAATAATGTTATAATGTAATGATTATAAGATCTTGGCTCATGTTTTTGCTGACAGACTGAATAACGGACTTGAGGACATAATTGATGAATGTCAGTCTGCATTTATAAAAGGAAGAAATATTCACAATCATATTAGATTGATTTTTGATCTGTTGGATTATAATGGCTTTGTTGATCAAGACAGTCTTGTATTATTTTTGGACTTTTATAAGGCGTTCGATAAGCTAGAACATTCTTTTTTGATCAAAGCCTTAAATTATCTGGGTTTTGGAGACTATTTTTGTGCAATAATCAGAATGTTTTATAAAGATATACAGTATATAGTGCAGTATCTCTTAACCCAGGTCTTACCCTCAGATTTCGAGTGGGGCGTGGTATTCGTCAAAGGATGTCCAATCTCCCCAAAATTGTTTATTTTAGCCACTCATTTTTTGGCTCTTTCCGTTATGAATAACCCCATGATTCAAGGAATTACAATTTTTGACAGACAATTTACAATTAGTCAATTTGCTGATGACAAAAAAACAGTCAAATGGTTGAAAATGCTCTTGACTCAATTTCTTTGTTTTCAAAGGCTTCAGGTGTAAAGTTAAATATTAAAAAATGTGAAATTCTCCCTGTACATACATGCCATCATGGCAGTATTTCATCAATAAGGGTTGAAAATGAGGTAAAATATTTGGGTATATTAATTTCTAAAAATATTATCAGAAGAGAGGAGGTTAATATCACTGAACGGTTAATGGTCATGAAAAAAGGTCTGAGCCACTGGTTAACTAGAGACTTGACTATCTTTGGTATAAACTTACTTTCTAAGGCTGAAGGTGTGTCTAAGGTCATATATCCTTGTCACTCCACATTTATTTCATCACAAAACATGAAGAAAGCAAATTCTATAATTTTTCAAATTTTATAGAGAAATAAAACTCATTACCTGAAACGATCTCAACTAGTAAAAAGTTATGACAAGGGTGGTATCAATGCTCTTGACTTCGAAGCCATGGTTGGCACGCTCAAAATGAAATGGTTGAAATCTTTTGTGATGCACAAAGATTCCATGTGGTTTCATATCCCAAATTCCTTATTTAAACAACTAGGTGGGATTGAATTCCTACTGTGTTGTGATTTTGAGATCACCAAAATACCGTTAAGTCTATCAAAATTTCACAAACAAATACTTCATGTTTGGAAAATGACATTTAGTCATAATTTTTCACCTCATAATTCAACTCTGTGGAACAATACAACAATTTTAATCAATAGAAAATCTATATTCATACAAAACTGATTCGAGAAAAATATTATTTTTATAAGAGACTTAGTGGATAAAAATGGTAATTTTCTAAATTTCTCTGATTTTGTGGACAAATATAACCTGATCTGCGAAAGGAAATGTTTTGATAAAATTTGTAAATCAATTCCACAGTCTTTGATTCAGTTAATTCAAAACACGCTTCTGTCTTCTCAGGTAACAATTGCACTGCCAAAAAAAAGATAAATGACTATAATTTTATTGATTTCAAATGTAATAATAAGTGTCTGAGGCAAATAATTTATCATGACTATAATGGTACTTCTTTCAGGAAATTGGACTCTTCAGTCAATCATGAAGCAAAACTCAAGGCGCACTCTGCCTTTATTAAATGGCCAGTTTCTCCTAAAGTGAAGGAGACTCATTCTAAATTAATAAATACTGTATACCCTGTGAACCAATTTCTTGAAAGAAGATTTAAATTTGATGTTGACCCATGTACTTTCTGCAGCCAAGATGTTGAAACTATTTGTCATTTATTTTTTGAATGTCACAATTCAAATGTTTTCTGGAATGACGTCCGGAGTTGGATTAATGTGAAGCTTAGTATTCCCCCCTTAGGCATGTCACACGTTTTGCTTTATATGGACAATTTGGACCCTTCATTATCAGATGTCATTAATATTATTGTGCTTTTAGCTAAACATCATATTCATTACTGAAAATGGAGGGGTAATAAGCCATCTTTTCCCTTCTTTATCAATGAATTTAAAATGTTCTACAGCTCTCTAAAGGGCCTGTCACAATTGGCGTACGGGCACTATGCGATCATTTGCGACCTCAAAATATGAAAGTTGTGCGATCACTCTCTTTTGGCGCACGGGCGTCTGCACGAGCGACCGCTATTGACTGCATGAAAAGGTGTGAATCGCAGTTGGCGTATGTGGCGCAGCTGAATGTCATGCATGCACAAAATTCAGTGGCGGTCGATTGCGACTGAATAAAGCCGCAGCAGGCCGCTACGGTCGTGAGAATGGTGAGAGATAAATCGTCTCAGCCGCGCAGATGGTGAGACACTGGTGAGACACTGATGAGCGCCACTATCAGTCTCGGGCGATAGCTGCTGTAGATATATGGCTAGACACTGTTTCCTCTTCCCCCGTTTGGTCTAGAGCGCGGAGCAAACTTCGCACACGGGTCCTCATGAAAATGCAAACGAAGGCAATTTTGCCACAGTGCGCAAAATCTGAGGCAAGGAAATGGAGTATTTATTTTTACTGTGTGAAGTAAAGCGGCGTAAGAAATGATACGTGGGAGAAGCAGGTGTAAACCTTCACGCAGAACAATATAATGCAGTTTGTGAACCAATGTGGTGTTCTAAACGTTTGCAAAAGTTTGTATCTGGCTCATTTACAAAGATAAAATAATAATTGGGTTGTTTTAATGATGTGCGGGTTTATAAAGAAAGTATATGTTACCTGCGACCTGGTTTTCTTGGCTCGGAACAGTCCAAACAAAAGGCTCTACAAATTAAAAAGGCTCCACGAGTCTGTCCCACGTCCGTCCTCTTAAAGTCCTTAATCCTTAGGAAATCCGCGGGGACGGCGTGTTGATGATGGTTACATGAGCAGACACGAGCCGTATGTTCGCTGTTCACCTGCTGATCCCTGCGCATCTCCAAAGTGCGCGCGTGTCCTCCTCCTACTGGATCAATATCCCTTGCTTTTGAAGAGTCCATGATAACAACCTCATAGTCCTCGGACTAACATCCAGCAGCTGAGCTGTTTCCTGCGAGTTTCCATCCCCGATTTGATCGTGGCCTGTGCGCTGCGTACCGCAGCAGGTGACGCTCCTTGGACCAGCGCGTGGAGACCGCTGGACCAGCGCGTGGAGACCGCTGGATGAGCGCGTGGAGGGCACCGAGTTGTTAATTATTTTTTTCCCCTTCGACAACACGTGCACGTACACGATTAAATAGCTGAAGGAAACAGACACAAATCACAGGCAGTATCGATAGGCTGTTTCTTTAAAGCCAAGAGTATTTATTTGCGATAATGATAATTGTTTTTTTTTGCTTTTTTTTTAATAAAAAGTGATCATCATTGATTGTGGACGTCTGTCCTTTATTCGTCATAATTTGTAAATGTTCCCTCGAAGGCGCTCTGGCAGGAATACGTCAGACAGAAGCTGGTCACTTCCCCGGAGCAGGTCCTGAGCTCAGGGTCTTACTGAGCTTGGTGCGTAAAAGCCGTGATGCGCTAATGCCTCCAGCCATGTGTGGGGCGGCCAACATCGTGCACCGCGGGCCCAGTTTATTTATTGATTTTTTTTTCTCCACAAAAACGAACAAAGTCGCTCAACTAAACAGGCCCATTTTAATTTTACACCAGTTTCATTTGTAAACGCGCTGATCCGTCCGATAAGTTCACTCTAGTCCGCACCACTGTCCGCAATCAGTGTCTGTGGCCCGTGAACCAGCCTCTCATCAGCCTCTCATCAGCCTCTCACCAACCGCATTTGGACACTATCCAAATCAACCGCATCCAGTCGCAGCCCGTACTCTATTGTGACCGTGACTGCGATTTCTTAAAAGTCTACTTTGCGATCGTTGCGGCTGATTGCAATTTCAAATTTTGGCGCAGAACAAATGGGGGACAAACTCGCTGCGGTCAATGCGCCAATTGTGACAGGCCCTTAAAAACACTAAAAGACTGGAAAACTGCACGGACAATCAGCCACCAACTTTCAAAACTGCTTTTATTTTAAAAGAATTTGCTCCATTATTGTAAATATTTTACTTTGCTGAATGCTAGCCTTTATTTGTATTCTTTCAGTTAATAAACAAAAATTTAAAAAAATCCACTTCCTGTTCCGTCTTTTGTTTACAAAATGGAGCAGTTTCAGACTGTGGCCGAGTTGGTTTTACTTTCCACACTTTTTAATGCAACAGTGACTATTACTACACTGGGAACACACGGGTCTTTTTACAGACTAAATGGGCGATAAATGAGCCGATTCTCATCATGAGCAGAACCAGGACTAAACCAGGACTAAAGCATGACAAGCAAACCCTGGAGATGTTTTTTATTCACCTGACGACTGCGAAGGCTCCGGCAGAGACATCGAAAACTACATGAAGACTGTCTGTTGGAAACAGATGCTGCTTATGTCAAAGGTTTCTGCCTCATATTTAAGAGTCATGGCTTTTTTAGTGTAAATTTAGTATTAGCTGTCAGCTCTGATTATAGAGGCTCTGCACATGTGTTTTTATTTTAAATAGATTCCACTATATTCCGTAATGAATATTGTGATTGTCTCTGCTCTGTCTTTGTGTTACTCGTCTGTTTTGTTTGTATCAGACTCACAGCGTCCTGTAACTTTGCTCTCTGGCTCAGTCGTTTTCACAAACCAAATGATCCGCTTCAGAGTTTGTCTGAACCGAGACCCAAGTTTTCAGCAGGACCAGGGTTCACATTGACCCAGATCAGAGTCTGTTTGCTCGTTCACAACACCTCAAATGAACCGGACTGTCCCAGCAAACGGGCCGAGCCTCAGATCAAGAGGAGGCTGTGAATGTGACGTGTTTATTCAGAGCCTGATGTTTGTGTTTCAGACTGAGTCCTGCTGGACAACGATGGATGGGGCTCAGCAGATGTAAGTCTGATTTTTTTTTTTTAAGTTTAACTGACTGCATTTGTTCAGAAAGAAACAAACATTTCTTATTGACTTTATTTCTCAGTTGTGTTTTCCCAGTTCAACTATTTTGAGTTGAGTTCTTAAGATAGAAGTGAATTTAGTTATAATAATAAGAATAAGAATAAGAATAATCCATTGTGTATCACTCCCTTTAAAGTGCAGGAGATAGTGAATGTGAGTTTTTTTTGTTATGTTAAGCTAGGACCAGAAGTTTAGTTTAGTTTAGTTTATTTCAGTCAGTATCTTCACACAGACACGATTGACTACAAAACATGAAAACACTGAAACAATGACTGAAAAGGGTTTTGGCTGAAGTGAAACACTTTTCTAAAGCCAAACCCTATTGCAACTTATAGCAACTTAGAGTAAACTGCAGTTTTACCATCTGCAAGATGAGGACAAATGATTATGTGTCTGTATCAATTAGTTACAAAATGAATTTGCACAAGTCACACATCAATCAATAACGTTATGTAAAGATATTGTTCTATTGCTCGGCTCTGAAGAAGGCATGGAACAGTGTAAACCACAACAGGACACAGAACATGGTGTAGCAAGATGTGAAGTGTGTATTCAATATGAACAATATTTACATTATTTACAAAAAGGAAATAATGGGGAAAAGTCCCATGGACGATTGTCCGGTTCAAGGGACTCAGTTCAGTTCATTAAGATAAGATAAGATAAGATAAGATAATCCTTTATTGATCTCACAAAGGAGAAATTCACTTGTTACAGTCGGCGTTCAAGAAGATCACTCAGAGTTAATAAAGTGCAGCTGATACAGAGATTATTGCACATGTTTCTTCACAGTCTTATTGCACAGTCTGACAGCAGACTGTATGGTAGCGCTCCGTCCTGCACTGAGGGTGTCTCACTCAGTCTGCCACTGAGAGAGCTGCTCAGCTCTTCTACAGTCCCGTGCAGTGGGTGGGAGGTGTTGTCCATGATGGAGGTGAGCTTGGCTAACACCCTCCTGTCCCTCACCTCCTCCACAGAGTCCAGGGGGCCCCAGGACGGAGCTGGCCCTCCTGACCAGCTTGTTCAGTCTGTTCTTGTCCCGCTCTGTGCGGCCCGGGGCCCAGCACACGGCAGCGTAGTGGAGAGCAGAGGCCACCACAGAGTCATAAAAAGTCCTGAGCAGAGGCCTGCTCACTCCGAACGACCTCAGTCTCCTCAGAAGGACCTCAGTCTCCTCAGAACGACCTCAGTCTCCTCAGAAGGTGGAGGCGACTTTGGCCCTTCTTGTACAGGGCGTTGGTGTTGTGGGACCAGTCCAGTTTATTGTTGAGGTGAACACCCAGGTACTTGAAACTGTCCACCTCCTCAATGTCCTCCCCCTGGATGTTCAGCGGTGTGTGCGGCAGTGGCTTCCTCGTGAAGTCGATCACCATCTCCTTCGTCTTACTGATGTTCAAGCACAGGTGGTTGCGCTCACACCAGTCCACAAAGTCTATGATGACTGACCGGTACTCCAGGTCGTTCCCCTTAGACACACAGCCCACGATGGCGGAGTCGTCGGAGAACTTCTGGAGATGACAGCTGTCCGTGTTGTATGTGAAGTCCGATGTGTAGATGGTGAAGAGAAACGGTGAGAGGACGGTGCCCTGAGGGGCCCCGGTGCTGCAGACGACCACCTCAGACTCACAGCTGCGCAGCCGCACATACTGTGGTCGGTCCGTGAGGTAGTCGATGGTCCATGCGGTGAGATGTTCATCCACTCCCGCGTCCTCCAGCTTCCCCCGCAGCAGCGCCGGCCTGATGGTGTTGAAGGCACTGGAGAAGTCAAAGAACATGACCCTCACAGCGTTCCCGCCGTGCTCCAGATGCGTGAGCGCCCGCTCCGACAGGTAGATGACAGCGTCCTCCACTCCGATGTTGGGTCTGTAGGCAAACTGCAGCGGGTCGAGGGTGGGGCTCGCCACAGAGCGGAGGTGGGTGAGGATGAGCCGCTCCATCGTCTTCATCAGGTGGGAGGTCAGGGCGACTGGTCTGTAGTGGGCCGGTTCCTTGGCGTGCGCTGTTTTAGGAACCGGGATCACACAGGAGGTCTTCCACAGGACGGGGACCTTCTCCAGGCAGTGGCTCAGGTTGTAGATGTGGCAGAGGACCTCGGAGAGCTGGTCTGCGCAGGTCCTCAGCAGCCTGGGACTGATGCCATCTGGTCCTGCAGCTTTCCCCCGCTTCAGTCGCCTCAGCTCCCTCCTCACCTGGTCCGGTGTGATGGAGAGGGGGGAGTGAGGGGGGGACTGGTGTGGGGGTGGACTGCCGGGGGTGGGGCAGGTGCTAGAGGAAGTCCGCATGGTGGGGGCTGGAGACGTGGGTGCAGGGGGGCTGGAGGCAGGTGAAGGTGGTCGGGGGAGGGGGGCAGTGTCCACTGTGCTGGAGACGTGTGAAGAGGAGGGAGTGGGGGGAGAATCAAACCGGTTGAAATGTTCGTTGAATTCATCCGCCCCGCGCTGGTCTCCATCAGCTGTCCCTCTGGCACTCTGTCCAAAACCGGAGATGTTCTTCAGTCCCCTCCACACGTCCCGTGCGTTGCCCTGTGCCAGCTTCTGCTCCAGCTTCTGCTCCAGCTTCTGCTCCAGCTTCTGCTCCAGCTTCTGCTCCAGCTTCTGCTCCAGCTTCTCGCTTAGAGGTTGCACTGTGTGGTTCAGTGTTCAAAGTTCATGGACTGTGATTGAGCGTGTGTGGGCTGAGCAGGCTACAGCGCCTCCTACCGAACAGTGGTTCTGAAGGGGTTTCGGTCCTGGGCTTTCAGCTCGCCATCAGCTGGGTCCATAGGTGGTATGGGGCACCGTGGATTGGATGGATCAATGGATTAGATGAACCCACAGATTGGATGGATCAATGGATTAGATGAACCCACAGATTGGATGGATCAATGGATTAGATGGACCACGGATCTAGTCGAGAGGAACCTGGCCTGCATAAACAGGACCAACCTTCAGTTATGTTGATTAAACATATTAATCCTTAAAAAAAAACAGGTCTAGTACATGTACAAATTCCAAAAAAACAAATCAATAATCATTAAAGTACTCATATCATTAGGTTCAATTAATACTGCACCATGAATAATAATGCAACTTGTGCACAATAAGCTAAATATTCAAAGGCTAATCAGTTTCAATGTTAGTGGCTATAAGCCAATAACGGGTTTACTTCATAATTCATTTCTGCTAACGTAAACTCATGGCCAACATCCTACAATTATTGCCACTGAGGCATTAGATAAACATATCAATACGACAAACACCGTAGGACAAAATGATCAGAGGACAGAGGTTGCTAGCGCCCGCACCAACAACATATGTCCCGAGCCCCATTCAAAACAAAGACTGGCGGCTGACAGCTAACACGAGCATGCTACAGCTAACACGAGCATGCCAATACAAACAAATGAGTGAATGCTCACCAGTCTCCTCTTAAACGGATCAAATGACGGCACCAGCGTAGTGTCCCGCTAAAGGTAGGGGCGCCTACAAGTTGACAGGCATACCAGTCACTACAACAGCATGTGAAGTTTAAAACCAGCTATTTAAAGGGTCTATCGCGTACCTGTGTAGCCGCTCGGAGTTGCCTCACCCACACAAACACGGAGAGTGGAGTGTGTGGGGCTCGCCATGATAAAAGAGGAAGTTGCGTCAGACGCAGCGCGGGAGGTCTCGCGAAAGCCGACCAAAGTAACGCGATATTACGTTCGGAAACCATATTTAAAGTTGACGTAAAAGAGCAAGAGATGTAGGGAACCGGTACAACTACTCTGGGTTACAACTGGTTTTAAATAGCACTTTTCTGGACACTCAAAGACACTTTACATTGCACTATTAGTTCACTCCATATTCGGTGGTGGTAAGCTACTATTGTAGCAATAGCTGCCCTGGGGTAGACTGACAGCGAGGCAACCACTCTGTGCCATCGGCCCCTCTGACCACCACCACTCACTCACCACATTCACCAGGCTTCTTGGTGTTACCAAACGGTCTCCCATCCAAGCACCGGCCAGGCCCTTCCTGCTGAGCTCCTGAGGTCTGACGGGATGGGGCAGAGCGAAGGTGGTGTGACCATTAATTTGACTAAACTCAATCCAGTTGAAGAGATTTAAAATGTCTAATACAAAATCAGTGTCCCTGTCAGTGTCAGTGTCTCTGTCTGTGTCTCTGTCTGTGTCTCCTCATCACAGAGACTGAACAGAGCCACAGGACCATCTACATCTACAACAATCACCAAACAGGGACTAACTGCTGCTGTGTTTTCTCTCCCTCAGATTTCACTGAACTCTCTCTGGATCCAAACACGGCTCACAGAAAACTCAAACTGTCTGACAACAACACGACGGCGACATTTGTGAGTGAGGAGCAGCCTTATCCAGATCATCAGGACAGATTTGACTGGTGGCCTCAGGTTCTGTGTGACTCTGGTCTGACTGGGCGCTGTTACTGGGAGGTCCAGTGGAGCGGAGAGGTTTATATATCAGTGTCTTACAGAGGAATCAGCAGGAAAGGAGGCAGTGCTGACAGTAGGTTTGGACACAATGATCAGTCTTGGAGTCTGTCCTGCTCTGAAGATGGTCTCTATGTTTGGCATAAAGACAAACCAACCCGTCTCCCTCACCTCCCCTCCTCCTCTGGGACAGTCGGGGTGCTTGTGGACTGTGCTGCTGGATCTCTGTCCTTCTACAGAGTCTCCTCTGAGGAACTGATCCACCTGGGCACCTTCAACACCACCTTCACTCAGACCCTGAGCCCTGGGTTTATGCTCTGGGATAAAGACTCCTCAGTGTCTCTGAGAGCTCTGTCAGACTGAGGCTCCTCTCACTGTTCAGTCTGTGTGGACTCTTTTACAGCTCCTCAGTGTCTCTGAGAGCTCTGTCAGACTGAGGCTCCTCTCACTGTTCAGTCTGTGTGGACTCTTTTACAGCTCCTCAGTGTCTCTGAGAGCTCTGTCAGACTGAGGCTCCTCTCACTGTTCAGACTGTGTGGACTCTTTTAAAGGCTCCTCAGTGTCTCTGGGAGCTCTGTCAGTCTGAGGCTCCTCTCTCTGCTTTTCAGACTGTGTGGACTCTTTTACAGATCCTCGGTGTCTCTGGGAGCTCTGTCAGTCTGAGGCTCCTCTCACTGTTCAGACTGTGTGGACTCTTTTAAAGACTCCTCAGTGACTCTGAGAGCTCTGTCAGTCTGAGGCTCCTCTCTGTGGACTCTTTTACGAACTTGACTTTTCTCTCCTGAAACTGAGGTGTTTGGATATTTTGTGGGTTTTTGATTATTGTTCATAATGTTTTTTTACATTTATCGTATCTCGGATATTAATCTATTGGTCTTGGATATTTGGAGGTCAAAATGATTTCCCAGTGTCCTCCTGCAGATGGGGCGTGTGTGTTATTTTGTTCTCGACAAGTGTTTTTTACTGTGATTACCAGAGCACATGAAGCAGCATTATGTCCATGAGCTGAACTGTGGAGCTCCTCTTCTCCTGGACTGAAACAGGACCTGGATCTCAGGGACTTTTACAAATGAACTAAAGCATGTGTGTTTTAAAGACTTTCGTGTAATATTAGAATCAATGTATTGTGTTTTGTAAATGTATTTTCTAATTTCTACATTTTCATATTTTAAAAGCCCTTATACTATATTATAGGGAAGAACATGCAAATCAGCCTTGGCTATAAATGTTGTGTGTTGCATTGTAATTGTACATCTGTTCCTGATCGAGTCAATAAATAAATTAAAATAAATAGATAAAGCGAGATTTCTTTCAAAAACTGACTTTCTCTCGTAGAGTTTTATTTGTTTGGTTCTTCTACAAATAAAATCTGCTGCTTTAAGTGTTCACGGAGCCTCTTTATTAACCGACTGCAACAACATTGTCGTCTAACTCTTCTCTGCTCATGAAGTACTCAGACGACACATGTGCACGGTCTGTGTTAACATGTTATTTAGATTACACCACATCCCCCTGACTGAACTTAGGCTGACCCGTCTTAACTGTAACACAAAATAAGTCTTTCATTTCCTGACATACAAACTGAGGGCCGTCTGTGATCAGAATCTTTGCTTTTCCATGATGTGCAAATATGAATTTCAAATGCACAATGACGTTGACAGAGCGAGCTGGGCTGAGCTCTATATACCTAGAGAAGTATTCCACTAGAAACTGATAGTTTTTCTCACCTGACTTCTGCCATGGTCTCTCTGGTAAATCTGTGGGCATTCAAGGCTCTTTTACGTTGACTCTTTCCTGTATGCACTGTCTGTTCAAGTTCACTGATTTGGTTAAACCTGGTCACCACACTGACGGGGGAGCTCTCTGTACTTCACCACACCCTGGTGACCCTCGTGTATCTTGTCCTAAACTGACTCTCATGTTAGCAGTGGCCCTCAGTAATAGTCCAGAGCGGCTCTCAGGCCAGTCGTGTGTAACCTATACGTTATTCTATTGAGTAGTTACTTAGAGTATCAAATATTAAGAAACTGGGCTAGATCAGAAGTTCTAAATTCGGCTCTAGGAATGGAGTTATGAAGACTGAACGCAAGATTACGTTTAAGTGGTACCAAATAATATATTGTGATAAATAGGAAAAATAAACAAACATGTGTAACAAACAATATTCGAATGGCCATTCACACATTTCACAGTGCATCAATTCTCAATATGTACAATATTTACACTCCAAATTCTTCTTTCTACCAACGATGGTATTAAGGCAACAAGTGGAAAAGTTCATACGGCCCCACAACTTCCACGTTGGGGTGGCAAAGTCCAGGGGGTTTGGTGAGGGGAAGTAACAGTTTGTAAAAGGACCGCGATGAACGGGTTGCGATGTTGGCGACCAAAAGAAACAAAAATAGAGAGGGCGGCTGCTGAGGAGCCTCCTACCAGCCCGGGGTTCGGTTGGGTGAATTCAGTTCAGCTCATTCAGTTCATTTGGATACAGGTTCAACGTTTCAAACAGGCTCTAGCTCGGGCTCTAAGCTCGCCATCCAACCTGGCCTGCGTAAAAGGACAGGACCAGTTAAGTTTCTAGTGCGCACAAATACATTCAATACTAAATGTTAAATATCAAGTATCAAAATAGCTAAACATTTTCCTTATTGTACAATAGATTGATTCAATGCCTAAATTAGAATAGAAAATACAATAATTGTTCTATTAAAATATTCATCACTCTAATAATCTCAAAATGTAAACACCGCATCCACAAATAAGGTGCGTAGCAGACACAGTGGTTGACTGGACTGCATCGTAAAGTGCCTCACACATCAAAACATTAACCGTATGCTAAAGAAGCGGCAGTACATTCATGATAACACAACTCAGTGATACCATTTCACTTAGTTATATTCGGAGAAACGGGCACGTGAATGCCAAGCGCTCCCTTGAAAACAAATGCAGCGGCTCGGCTACGAAAAGCTACAGACGCGACTTACCAATTCCGCAGATAAACGCAAGCACAAACACTCCCGCGCGACGACCCACGGCTCCGGTAGTCGGCTCCTACAGTTCAACATATTTGCATTTCAGTGTAGAAGACTGATTCATGATTAACGCGTAAAACAAACACATGCCTGCAGCAACCTCATACAGCGTCTCCCTCTCGCTCTTACCGGTAGCTACCCACTACCGGCTATTATGCTAGTCTGAAGACAGCGCTAGGTCACGTGACCATGTGACGCAATGACGCACACGTAACGTAAACGCACGTAACATAGACGGACAACAAACAGAAAGGATATAAGGATATTTAATAGGGTTTTGTCACCCGGGTTACACGTGCTTCACCGCTCCTTGTGACTGGTGCGATCTGACCTTCTGCTCAGCACCTCATGACCTCAGAACAGGTCTGTCAGACTGAAGCTGCTCCTGAAGATCTGCCAGGTATTTACTGCTTGTAGGAGACCCTCTAGGACTGATTCAAGGTAAACATGAGTGTCCTCCATAAGATCAGTGAGAGGAACACTGTTAGTAAGCGTGAGAGTGTGTCAGCTGTGGTGAGACTTTTACCAGGGATGTGCTTCATTGTGTACGAGTACCTCATGAAGCACATACGGAATCTCTGTATCCACAGACTGTCCTCCAGAAGACTCAGTAGCAGCTTGTGGTTGGTCTCGATTTCAAACTGAAGGACTAGAACAAAGTCATCAAACCTCTCGCAGGCCCACGGATGAGCCAGCGCTCGTTTTTCCAGCTGGACGTAGCGCTGATCTGTAGGTGTCAGTGATCGGGAAGCAGAAGCAATTGGTGACCACACTCTTTCTGTAGCATGACTGCCAACTGCCCGGTGCCGTGCCATTGGTCCGACAACCCATTAGTCCGACATCTCATTGTTCTGTAAATGTCCCATTGAGCAGAGGTGCCATTAGTCCGACATCTCTAACCATCTCTACCCTGGAGTAGAGAGCCATATACAACCATGGGCCTAACCTTAAGGTCAGTGGACTCTTGCCTAAACCTAATTTTATTTTCCAACCCCTACTCAATGGGACTTTTTTCTGAATAATGAGACGTTGGACTAATGGGCCGATCTTCTGTGGGTTATTCGGGTCGTAGAGCACAGGAGCAGAAGACAGTTCTTGTTTGACGCCTTTTGCTGGTCGTGCCCCAGTAACATGTTCTTGATTGAAAGTGAGTCCCTCAGTGGTTTGTCCTTTTCAGAAAGGTTTGGAATAAACTTCCCAAGTGGAGTCGCCATTCTGAGAAAGCTCCTGAGCTCACTCACGCACTTGGCTCTTTCACGTCCTGAACAGCTGGAGTTTTGTCTGGATCAGGACTCCTTCCATTTGCTCAAACTCACACTGTGACATGTTAAATGTGGACGGCAGGCGGTCTTGTGTCATCTCCTCTACGGTGGATCCCCAGACCAGGATATCGTCCGTCACCATCATCTTTTGAAAAAGATTGGTCGCACTGGGAACACCAGATACTAAATGGTCTGGGGGTTCACACATGACGACTGAGAACCGTAACACACTACTGTCTGACAAACAGCTGATGTTTATAACAGGTCTTTCCTTCTACGGCTTCAAAAATCAGAAAATACAGGCCTGTGTTTGTGAACGTGGGAAACATGAGCGTCTCCCGATTGGTCCACAGTGTCATGTGATCACTGCTGCTGCTGCTGCGAGCCTTAACTTGGCTATAGTTCTGTCCAAATGGAGATAAACGTCAGCGACACAGAGATGGGACGTATTTCTTTGGATTTAAGGAAAGGAGATGGATCATCAGCCATGAGGCGGAGGAGGTGGAGGAGGTGGAGGAGGTGGAGGAGGCAGAGGAGGCGGAGGAGGTGGAGGAGGTGGAGGAGGTGGAGGAGATGGAGGAGGTGAAGGAGAGAAGAATCTGGAAAGTCCGTCTCGTGCACCCAGCAAACTCTGTGGCTGAAATGTAGCTGGAAAAGGTGTTTCTGGTGAACGTTTGCTGATATAAATTTTTGCTGTGGCCATGAAGAAGGTGAAGAAGGTGAAGGAGGTGTTTGTGTCGCTGTTTTAACGGAGAAATGTAAAAGGAGTTGTTTTTCTGTCTTTATCTCACTCTGCCATTGGCCGTTGTTTTCTGTGTGTTCACTTTGGGTCAAATCACCCACGTTTCTCCTGTTCTTCCAAAATCAAACATGATTGATTTCCTGCGACTGGAGTCTAGTCGCGTCTTTCTGCCGCCCACACTACACGAGTCAAACGCCAGTCCAGTCCTGACCCCCCCCCCTCACAAACTACGAGACCCGACTCTGTGACTGCCTCCGACTTTAGACTCGACTCCAGAAGACTCGGCCGACTGAGAATTACAGCAAAGTCGGGCATAAAAGTCGTGGAGTGTGAGCTGAGATTCAGGCTACATCCATCCGTCGTCCCCCATGTGCACTCTCACTCATCCTGGCCTATTGTACATGTTTTAGTGGTAGGGGAAACCCTGAACCCTGGGGGGGCTGTCTGAATGCAGGGTTGTCAGAATAAGGGGTCGACATCACGGACAGAAAGCACAGAAATAACACTGCGCACATTAGCGATTCGTATCTTTGCCCAATTTGTAGAGGTTTTCTTGCAGGCGTTCTCGTGGTAATACGGCGTATACCTCTGTGTAATGTATCTACACCGGGTTGTCCCAAATATTTCTGGCTGGAACCCCACAATTGACACGTAAACAACTCGGGACCCCCATTGTATGAAGTCAGTAACTCTTACGCTACTTTAGGGAAGAACAACATTTTAAAATCCACTTAACCTCTTAACTCCCACCGGAACATGTTTTCTCCAAATTCTCCAAATCTAAAAGCTTCTTCAAAACAGCGGCAAAAAACGAGAAGAAAATGAGGATGAAAACGCAACAAAAAAGTGACCAAAATCCAGCGAAAAAAGACAAAAATCCAGTAAAAATGTAACAAAAATCCAGCAGAAAAAAGACAAAAATCCAGCAGAAAAAAGACAAAAATCCAGCAAAAAAGTGAAAAAAATCCAGCAGAAAAAAGACAAAAATCCAGCGAAAAAAAGACAAAAATCCAGCAGAAAAGACAAAAATGCTCCAATAAAGTAACAAAAAAGTCAGAAAAAGTGCAATAAAAAAGTGACAAAAACACATAAGGGAAATAAAAAGTGACAACAATGGCAAAGAGGAGAGAATGCATTTGGTTTTGGCGGGTGGTACGAGGTTGATATGTATCGAAACAGTTTATTTTGAATAATTATACTAAGAACAGTAGCATTCTTCTTTTTGTTTCATCTTGAAATCACCGGCTACATCCTTCTCGACTGCAAATACCGCAAGAGTCCAACGGCTTCCACCTTCTTCAGTGATGTCTTTGGCCGCCCTTTTAGCTTTAGTCACGTTTTAGTCATTTCTGAATGTGACAGTTTTAGTGAAGTTTCATTATAAAAGAGTATTAAAGGTCAGAGAATGTTTTTGTAGAAGGTTCATAATGTTATCTTAGGTTAAGTCTTTTACAGTTTTGTTTCTTATAGTAAGACAGAAGGACCGGAAATGAACCGAAAACTAAACCTTCTGTCTTACTATAAGAAACAAAACTGTACTTGGGCTGTTTGCTTCACCTGCAGCGTCTCCTGAACACTTGTTATTCTGAGACACAAAGGGGGTGTTTCTGTATAAATGATCCACTCGGCTGCAGATCCATTTTCTCGTTGATTGAGTTTGAATTGAAAAGGCGTCGCGTGGACAGGGGAGCAGCCGAGCACGGACGACATGAATCCATCGTCACGTTACAGAGGAACCACAGGGCCCGGGCTGGAGCTGAGAGGCGTGAGGAGGAGCAGAGGGAGGGGCCAGCGGCGCAGACTGGCCGCCACACTCCTGTCTGTCTGCCTCAAAGTCTCAAAGTGACGATCAGAGGACAAGGAGACGCTTTTGGGGAAACAATGACATTCATGACTTTTGTGGAGGAATCTGCCAAAGCTAATACAGCCTGACAACCTCCATCCACATTTTCAATACTTGGTTCAATTGAGCCCCCCCTGTAGGGTCTCCCACGCTGCTGCGAGTGCTCGAATTATTTCGAACTGCACAACAGTCTGGGGACCATAACCCAATATTTTCACATGGATTTGGGACCAATCACAGAACGATGACGAGCTATTCGATATTCGGAAGCTTGTAGTTTATTTACAGATCCAACGTGACAGCAGCGACTCCATCTTTGGATCAAGCTTTTAGACCGTGTTCTAAATACTTAAGCTGAAAGTTTACAGCGGGCACATCCTACGTGATCTGATACGATGATATGATTGGCTATGGCTACGAGCAGACGCACATGAGAGACATTCAGCACAATAAACGGCTCTGGACGATCGTAAACCACACCTCTCCTACCAGAACATGAACTGGTGTCCCCAGACTAAACATCACTTCTGTCCGAGCTTCAGGGTGAGACAAAGAGTGGTTCAGAGAGACTCTGAGAGACAAACAGGCCTGGTTAATCATAACCAACTGCAGGAGGCGCGTTGGGGCTGGTGCAGCTCCTCCACGACCCGACAATGGACAGGTGGAAGAAGATGGATAGTGGAGTTGAATTAAATTAATTTGTTGAAACATGCTATTAACACTTTTGAGTTCTGACTTATGGTTGGTGAACATACAATCTTTTAGTCTCATAAGATTCTTCGACGTCACATTGAAGACGTGGGGATTGTAAAATCAGGAGCCTCGTCTCCACTGAGAGATGGGAGAGAATCAGCTGCGACCGAAGCACAAGCAAAGTGAGTGATTTAAAGTTTTTAATGAGTTCATAATGGTGTATCATGTTTTTAATCATGTGCCACATTTACAATCATTTTGCACAACTGCAAATCAAACTAATGGAATACGAAAAAAAAAAAAAAAAACATTTTAAGGCAAGAATTCAGTTTTCTAATATATAATTCCATGTTTACAATCAGCCTCTGCCTATAGAACAAAGAAAAAAGGTAGTTAGTGACTTAGTGCCCAAAGGTTTGACTCATTACCTGTCATGTGTCAGGCTGGACTCGCCTCCAGATGGCGCCAGCTCTAAACTATAAACACCCACTGCTCTGCTTTGGTTCTTTCTTTTACCGCCCCCACACGCCAGACTTTGCCTAAACTTGATTTGTAGATTTGTTTGTGTGAGACATAAACATGTCTGAGCCGTGACTCATCAGTTTCCTGCCCCTCCCTCTGTCAGACTCAGCCTCGCTCTGAGCTTCCTGGTTCCTCCTCCTCTCACACACTCTCTAAAGTCACACTCTGTTGTCGACAGAGAAATGGCGCAGAAAGCCGTGGACCAAGAGGACTTTTGGTGTCCCATCTGTTTGGATCTACTGAAGGATCCAGTGACTGTTCCCTGTGGACACAGCTACTGCATGAAGTGTGTGAAGAACCACTGGGACCAAGAGGACGAGAAGCATGTTTACAGCTGTCCTGAATGCAGACAGAGCTTCAGCTCCAGGCCAGTGCTGCTCAAAAACATCATGTTAGCAGGTGTAGTGGAGCGGCTGAAGAAGCCTGGCCTCACAGCGCCCCCTGCTGACCGCTGCTATGCTGGAGCTCAGGATGTGCCCTGTGACGTCTGCACTGGGAGGAAGCTGAAAGCCGTCAAGTCCTGTCTGCAGTGTGTGGCCTCCTACTGTGAGGGCCACCTCCAGCCTCATTATGAAGCTGCAGCGCTTCAGAAACACCAGCTGGTGGCGCCCTCTGACAAACTGCAGGAAAACATCTGCTCTCAACACGACGAAGTGAAGAAGATGTTCTGCCGCACCGACCAGCAGCTCATCTGCTACCTCTGCTCTGTGGAGCAACACAAGGGCCACGACATGGTGTCCTCGGCCTTGGAGAGAGCCCAGAGGCAGGAACAGCTGCTCCAGAGCCTCCAGCTCAAAGAGACAGACCTGAAGAGGCTCCAGCAGGAGGCCCAGGACATCAGCCGCTCTGCCCAGACAGCAGTGCAGCGCAGTGGGGACAGCTTCACAGAGATGGCCCTTCTCCTGGAGAAAAGACGCTCTGAAGTGGAGCAGCAGATCCGCTCCGAGGAGCAAACCCAACTGAAACAAGTCCAAGAGCTTCAGGACCAACTGCAGCGGGACGTGACTGAGCTGAAGAGGAACATCTCTGAGCTGGACCAGTTTCTACAGCTCTGTCCTTCACTGTCCACAGACTCACAGAGGACAGAGATTCAGACAGGGCCCCCCCGCTGCTTCGAGAAGGTGACCAGAGCCGTGTCAGAGCTCAGGGACAAACTAAAGCTCAGTCTGGAGGAGGGACTGACCAACGTCACACTGGCTCTGAGAGGAACACCATCTGAACCGACCAACGTCACACAGGCTCTGAGAGGAACACCATCTGAACCCACCAACGTCACCCTGGCTCTGAGAGGAACACCATCTGAACCCACCAACGTCACACTGGCTCTGAGAGGAACACCATCTGAACCCACCAACGTCACCCTGGCTCTGAGAGGAACACCATCTGAACCCACCAACGTCACACTGGCTCTGAGAGGAACACCATCTGAACCCACCACCGTCTCACTGGCTCTGAGAGGAACACCATCTGAACCCACCACCAGAGAGGACTTCTTACAGTATTGGACAGAGATCACTCTGGACCCAAACACAGCACAGACACGTCTGAAACTGACTGATGGAAACAGAAGAGCAACATTAATGAGTGAAGATCAGAGATATCCTGATCATCAGGACAGATTCAGTCGGTATCTTCAGGTCATGAGCAGAGAGAGTCTGACGGGCCGCTGTTACTGGGAGGTGGAGTGGAGGAGCGGGATAGGGGTTCGTTTAGCCGTTTCATATAGAGACATTCAGAGGAAAAACTCTAATGACAGTGTATTTGGAGACAATGAGAAATCCTGGGTCGTAGACTGCAGCAGTATCTTTAAACGTTATTCATTTGGTTTTAACTCAGTCCGGTCCGATGTCTCAGGTCCGTTCTCGTCCAGAATCGGGGTTTACCTGGACCACGGTGCAGGGGCTCTGTCGTTTTACAGCGTTCAGAACCAAACCATGACCCTCCTCCACAGAGTCCAGACCAGGTTCTCTCAGCCGCTCCACGCTGGAGTCAAGTTTATCTGGGGGATATCTGGAGCCTCTGCTCATTTCCCCAAACTAAAGTAGCAGCTTTTCTCTTCAGGTTCAGATCGTCCTTGTGTCTCGTATTGAACTAATACTGAAGGTTTTTTCTATAATAATATTTGTTTGTCAGACGTGGACATTGTTCTGAATTCTAATCTGCTGCTCCTCACTCACGCTCAGGGGCAGATGTGTTTTACAAACACTTTGAATCAAACCTTCAATTAAAGCCACAATAAGAAAAACTGAGCTGGAAAAAAAACTCTTCAGTTTCTATTGAACTGAACTGTTCCATCTTCAGCCATTGACGTCATTAAACGTCATTTCCACTTCCTTTAATACCATTGTTTGTTCTTGTGATTGTAACGATTTACTGCAGAAACTGATTTATCATTTAAACACAGATTATAATTGTGTTTTATGTTTTTTTATAGAATGATTTGGGTCGAGGGATTTGCTTTAAATTGTGCAGAATTCATAATCTTTCCTTTGTAACTTTAAAATATTCATCAATAAAGTCACAAATCTTTCCTCCCTTGTCTTTCCTGCGCTCATTCATTCACAAATACTGACATGTTTGGTATCCACATGTAGTTAGACGCTGATATGGTCATTTCCTTTGTGGGAGACGGAAGCCGCTAAAGACGGGAGGAACATACCGAGGGAAGATACATTTCCTTTGGGGGGCTGACCTCTCGTACATACATAAATATTATTACTTTTTAAATATTTGGACCCAAGTCAAAAAAATGTGCTACCGTTGTGGCCCCGTGACTTCAGACTGACATACTTTCAGACTCTTTATTTCACCATGAGGTCACGTTTACCGAGTTTCGGCGCCCCGTCCATTCGACGCTCTGTCCATTCGACGCTTCGTCCATTCGACGCCTCGCCCTGTCCATTCGACGCTTCGTCCATTCGACGCCTCGTCCTTTCGACGCTTCGTCCATTCGACGCCTCGTCCATTCGACGCTTCGTCCATTCGACGCCTCGTCCTTTCGACGCTTCGTCCATTCGACGCTTCGTCCATTCGACGCCTCGTCCATTCGACGCTTCGTCCATTCGACGCTTCGTCCATTCGACGCTTCGTCCATTCGACGCCTCGTCCATTCGACGCCTCGTCCATTCAATGCTTCGTCTTTTCGACGCTTCGTCCATTCGACGCCTCGTCCATTCGACGCCTCGTCCATTCAACGCTTCGTCCTTTCGACGCTTCGTCCTTTCGACGCTTCGTCCATTCGACGCTTCGTCCATTCGACGCCTCGTCCATTCAATGCTTCGTCTTTTCGACGCTTCGTCCATTCGACGCCTCGTCCATTCGACGCCTCGTCCATTCAATGCTTCGTCTTTTCGACGCTTCGTCCATTCGACGCCTCGTCCATTCGACGCCTCGTCCATTCAACGCTTCGTCCTTTCGACGCTTCGTCCATTCGACGCTTCGTCCATTCGACGCCTCGTCCATCCGACGCCTCGTCCATTCGGCGCCTCGTCCATTCGACGCTTCGTCCATTCGACGCCTCGTCCTTTCGACGCTTCGTCCATTCGACGCCTCGTCCATCCGACGCCTCGTCCATTCGACGCCTCGTCCTTTCGACACTTCGTCCATTCGACGCTTCGTCCATTCGACGCTTCGTCCATTCGACGCCTCGTCCATCCGACGCCTCGTCCATTCGGCGCCTCGTCCATTCGACGCTTCGTCCATTCGACGCCTCGTCCATTCGACGCTTCGTCCATTCGACGCTTCGTCCATTCGACGCTTCGTCCATTCGACGCCTCGTCCATTCGACGCTTCGTCCATTCGACGCTTCGTCCATTCGACGCTTCGTCCATTCGACGCCTCGTCCATCCGACGCCTCGTCCATTCGGCGCCTCGTCCATTCGACGCTTCGTCCATTCGACGCTTC
Organism: Gobius niger; assembly: GCF_951799975.1. Taxonomy (NCBI): domain Eukaryota; kingdom Metazoa; phylum Chordata; class Actinopteri; order Gobiiformes; family Gobiidae; genus Gobius; species Gobius niger. The sequence goes on along the minus strand of NW_027639229.1, from coordinate 335,270 downwards.
GTCCATTCGACGCCTCGTCCATCCGACGCCTCGTCCATTCGACGCCTCGTCCTTTCGACGCTTCGTCCATTCGACGCCTCGTCCATCCGACGCCTCGTCCATTCGACGCCTCGTCCTTTCGACGCTTCGTCCATTCGACGCTTCGTCCATTCGACACTTCGTCCATTCGACGCTTCGTCCATTCGACGCCTCGTCCTTTCGACGCTTCGTCCATTCGACGCCTCGTCCATTCGGCGCCTCGTCCATTCGACACTTCGTCCATTCGACGCTTCGTCCATTCGGCGCCTCGTCCATTCGGCGCCTCGTCCATTCGACGCCTCGTCCTTTCGACGCTTCGTCCATTCGACGCCTCGTCCATCCGACGCCTCGTCCATTCGACGCCTCGTCCTTTCGACGCTTCGTCCATTCGACGCTTCGTCCATTCGACACTTCGTCCATTCGACGCTTCGTCCATTCGACGCCTCGTCCTTTCGACGCTTCGTCCATTCGACGCCTCGTCCATTCGACGCCTCGTCCATTCGACGCTTCGTCCATTCGACGCCTCGTCCATTCGACGCTTCGTCCATTCGACACTTCGTCCATTCGACGCTTCGTCCATTCGACGCCTCGTCCTTTCGACGCCTCGTCCATTCGGCGCCTCGTCCATTCGACGCCTCGTCCATTCGACGCTTCGTCCATTCGACGCTCTGTCCATTCGACGCTTCGTCCATTCGACGCCTCGCCCTGTCCATTCGACGCTTCGTCCATTCGACGCCTCGTCCTTTCGACGCTTCGTCCATTCGACGCCTCGTCCATTCGACGCTTCGTCCATTCGACGCCTCGTCCTTTCGACGCTTCGTCCATTCGACGCTTCGTCCATTCGACGCCTCGTCCATTCGACGCTTCGTCCATTCGACGCTTCGTCCATTCGACGCTTCGTCCATTCGACGCCTCGTCCATTCGACGCCTCGTCCATTCAATGCTTCGTCTTTTCGACGCTTCGTCCATTCGACGCCTCGTCCATTCGACGCCTCGTCCATTCAACGCTTCGTCCTTTCGACGCTTCGTCCTTTCGACGCTTCGTCCATTCGACGCTTCGTCCATTCGACGCCTCGTCCATTCAATGCTTCGTCTTTTCGACGCTTCGTCCATTCGACGCCTCGTCCATTCAATGCTTCGTCCATTCAATGCTTCGTCTTTTCGACGCTTCGTCCATTCGACGCCTCGTCCATTCGACGCCTCGTCCATTCAACGCTTCGTCCTTTCGACGCTTCGTCCATTCGACGCTTCGTCCATTCGACGCCTCGTCCATCCGACGCCTCGTCCATTCGGCGCCTCGTCCATTCGACGCTTCGTCCATTCGACGCCTCGTCCTTTCGACGCTTCGTCCATTCGACGCCTCGTCCATCCGACGCCTCGTCCATTCGACGCCTCGTCCTTTCGACACTTCGTCCATTCGACGCTTCGTCCATTCGACGCTTCGTCCATTCGACGCCTCGTCCATCCGACGCCTCGTCCATTCGGCGCCTCGTCCATTCGACGCTTCGTCCATTCGACGCCTCGTCCATTCGACGCTTCGTCCATTCGACGCTTCGTCCATTCGACGCTTCGTCCATTCGACGCCTCGTCCATTCGACGCTTCGTCCATTCGACGCTTCGTCCATTCGACGCTTCGTCCATTCGACGCCTCGTCCATCCGACGCCTCGTCCATTCGGCGCCTCGTCCATTCGACGCTTCGTCCATTCGACGCTTCGTCCATTCGACGCCTCGTCCATCCGACGCCTCGTCCATTCGACGCCTCGTCCTTTCGACGCTTCGTCCATTCGACGCCTCGTCCATCCGACGCCTCGTCCATTCGACGCCTCGTCCTTTCGACGCTTCGTCCATTCGACGCTTCGTCCATTCGACACTTCGTCCATTCGACGCTTCGTCCATTCGACGCCTCGTCCTTTCGACGCTTCGTCCATTCGACGCCTCGTCCATTCGGCGCCTCGTCCATTCGACACTTCGTCCATTCGACGCTTCGTCCATTCGACGCTTCGTCCATTCGGCGCCTCGTCCATTCGGCGCCTCGTCCATTCGACGCCTCGTCCTTTCGACGCTTCGTCCATTCGACGCCTCGTCCATCCGACGCCTCGTCCATTCGACGCCTCGTCCTTTCGACGCTTCGTCCATTCGACACTTCGTCCATTCGACACTTCGTCCATTCGACGCTTCGTCCATTCGACGCCTCGTCCTTTCGACGCTTCGTCCATTCGACGCCTCGTCCATCCGACGCCTCGTCCATTCGGCGCCTCGTCCATTCGACGCCTCGTCCATTCGACGCTTCGTCCATTCGGCGCCTCGTCCATTCGACGCTTCGTCCATTCGACGCCTCGTCCATCCGACGCCTCGTCCATTCGACGCCTCGTCCTTTCGACGCTTCGTCCATTCGACGCTTCGTCCATTCGACGCTTCGTCCATTCGGCGCCTCGTCCATTCGACGCCTCGTCCATTCGACGCTTCGTCCATTCGACACTTCGTCCATTCGACGCTTCGTCCATTCGACGCCTCGTCCTTTCGACGCTTCGTCCATTCGACGCCTCGTCCATTCGACGCTTCGTCCATTCGACACTTCGTCCATTCGACGCTTCGTCCATTCGGCGCCTCGTCCATTCGGCGCCTCGTCCATTCGACGCCTCGTCCTTTCGACGCTTCGTCCATTCGGCGCCTCGTCCATTCGACGCCTCGTCCTTTCGACGCTTCGTCCATTCGACGCCTCGTCCATTCGACGCTTCGTCCATTCGACGCTTCGTCCATTCGACGCTTCGTCCATTCGACGCTTCGTCCATTCGACGCCACGTCCATTCGACACCTCGTCCATTCGACGCCTCGTCCATTCGACGCTTCGTCTTTTCGACGCCTCGTCCATTCGACGCCTCGTCCATTCGACGCTTCGTCTTTTCGACGCTTCGTCCATTCGACGCTTCGTCCATTCGACGCCTCGTCCATTCGACGCTTCGTCTTTTCGACGCTTCGTCCATTCGACACTTCGTCCATTCGACACTTCGTCCATTCGACACTTCGTCCATTCGACGCTTCGTCCTTTCGGAGCTTCCTCCTTTTGGAGCTTTTCCTTTCGGAGCTTCTTCCTTTTGGAGCTTCTTCCTTTCGGAGCTTCTTCCTTTCGGAGGTTTTTCCTTTTGGAGCTTCTTCCTTTTGGAGCCTCGTCCTTTTGGAGCTTCGTCCTTTTGGAGCTTTGTCCTTTCGGAGCTTCTTCCTTTCGGAGGTTCTTCCTTTTGGAGCTTCTTCCTTTTGGAGCGTCTTCCTTTTGGAGCTTCCTCCTTTCGGAGCTTCTTCCTTTTGGAGCTTCCTCCTTTCGGAGCTTCTTCCTTTTGGAGCTTCCTCCTTTCGGAGCTTCTTCCTTTTGGAGCTTCTTCCTTTTGGAGCTTCGTCCTTTCGGAGCTTCGTCCTTTCGGAGCTTCTTCCTTTTGGAGCTTCTTCCTTTTGGAGGTTCTTCCTTTCGGAGCTTCTTCCTTTTGGAGCTTCTTCCTTTTGGAGACTCGTCCTTTTGGAGCTTCGTCTTTTCGGAGCTTCTTCCTTTCGGAGCTTCGTCCTTTCGGAGCTTCTTCCTTTTGGAGCTTCTTCCTTTTGGAGCTTCGTCCTTTCGGAGCTTCTTCCTTTCGGAGCTTCTTCCTTTTGGAGCTTCTTCCTTTCGGAGCCTCGTCCTTTTGGAGCTTCTTCCTTTTGGAGACTCGTCCTTTTGGAGCTTCTTCCTTTTGGAGCTTCTTCCTTTTGGAGCTTCTTCCTTTTGGAGACTCGTCCTTTTGGAGCTTCGTCTTTTCGGAGCTTCTTCCTTTCAGAGCTTCGTCCTTTCGGAGCTTCTTTCTTTTGGAGCCTCGTCCTTTTGGAGCTTCTTCCTTTTGGAGACTCGTCATTTTGGAGCTTCTTCCTTTTGGAGCTTCTTCCTTTTGGAGACTCGTCATTTTGGAGCTTCTTCCTTTTGGAGCTTCTTCCTTTTGGAGACTCGTCCTTTTGGAGCTTCTTCCTTTTGGAGCTTCGTCCTTTTGGAGCTTCTTCCTTTCGGAGCTTCGTCCTTTTGGAGCTTCTTCCTTTTGGAGCTTCTTCCTTTTGGAGCTTCGTCCTTTTGGAGGTTCGTCCTTTTGAAGCTTCTTCCTTTTGGAGCTTCTTCCTTTCAGAGCCTCGTCCTTTCGGAGCTTCGTCCTTTTGGAGCTTCTTCCTTTTGGAGCTTCGTCCTTTTGGAGGTTCGTCCTTTTGGAGCTTCTTCCTTTCGGAGCTTCTTCCTTTCAGAGCCTCGTCCTTTTGGAGCTTCGTCCTTTTGGAGCTTCTTCCTTTCGGAGCTTCGTCCTTTTGTATCTTCTTCCTTTTCGAGCTTCGTCCTTTCGGAGCTTCTTCCTTTTGGAGCTTCTTCCTTTCGGAGCTTCTTCCTTTTGGAAGTTCTTCCTTTTGGAGCTTCTTCCTTTTGGAGCTTCTTCCTTTCGGAGCTTCTTCCTTTCGGAGCTTCTTCCTTTCGGAGCTTCGTCCTTTTGGAGCTTCTTCCTTTTGGAGCTTCTTCCTTTTGGAGGTTCTTCCTTTTGGAGCTTCTTCCTTTTGGAGCTTCTTCCTTTCGGAGCTTCTTCCTTTTGGAGCTTCTTCCTTTTGGAGCTTCTTCCTTTCGGAGCTTCTTCCTTTTGGAGCTTCGTCCTTTTGGAGCTTCTTCCTTTTGGAGCTTCTTCCTTTTGGAGGTTCTTCCTTTTGGAGCTTCTTCCTTTTGGAGCTTCGTCCTTTTGGAGCTTCTTCCTTTCGGAGGTTCGTCCTTTTGGAGCTTCGTCCTTTTGGAGCTTCTTCCTTTTGGAGGTTCTTCCTTTTGGAGGTTCTTCCTTTTGGAGCTTCTTCCTTTTGGAGCTTCTTCCTTTTGGAGGTTCTTCCTTTTGGAGGTTCGTCCTTTTGGAGGTTCTTCCTTTCGGAGCTTCTTCCTTTTGGAGGTTCTTCCTTTCGGAGCTTCTTCCTTTTGGAGGTTCGTCCTTTTGGAGCTTCTTCCTTTCGGAGCTTCTTCCTTTTGGAGCTTCTTCCTTTTGGAGCTTCTTCCTTTCGGAGGTTCTTCCTTTCGGAGCTTCTTCCTTTCGGAGCTTCTTCCTTTAGGAGCTTCGTCCTTTTGGAGCTTCTTCCTTTCGGAGCTTCTTCCTTTTGGAGCTTCTTCCTTTTGGAGCTTCGTCCTTTTGGAGCTTCGTCCTTTTGGAGCTTCTTCCTTTTGGAGGTTCTTCCTTTTGGAGCTTCTTCCTTTCGGAGGTTCTTCCTTTCGGAGGTTCTTCCTTTTGGAGCTTCTTCCTTTCGGAGGTTCTTCCTTTTGGAGCTTCTTCCTTTCGGAGCTTCTTCCTTTTGGAGCTTCTTCCTTTCGGAGGTTCTTCCTTTTGGAGCTTCTTCCTTTTGGAGCTTCTTCCTTTTGGAGCTTCTTCCTTTTGGAGCTTCTTCCTTTTGGAGCTTCTTCCTTTCGGAGCTTCTTCCTTTCGGAGCTTCTTCCTTTTGGAGCTTCTTCCTTTCGGAGCTTCGTCCTTTTGGAGCTTCTTCCTTTTGGAGTTTCTTCCTTTTGGAGTTTCTTCCTTTTGGAGGTTCTTCCTTTTGGAGCTTCTTCCTTTTGGAGCTTCTTCCTTTCGGAGCTTCTTCCTTTAGGAGCTTCTTCCTTTTGGAGCTTCTTCCTTTTGGAGCTTCTTCCTTTTGGAGCTTCTTTCTTTTAGAGCTTCGTCTTTTCGGAGCTTCTTCCTTTTGGAGCTTCTTCCTTTTGGAGCCTCGTCCTTTTGGAGCTTCTTCCTTTTGGAGCTTCTTCCTTTTGGAGCTTCGTCCTTTCGGAGCTTCGTCCTTTCGGAGCTTCTTCCTTTCGGAGCTTCTTCCTTTTGGAGCTTCTTCCTTTTGGAGACTCGTCCTTTTGGAGCTTCTTCCTTTTGGAGCTTCTTCCTTTTGGAGCTTCGTCCTTTTGGATCTTCTTCCTTTTGGAGCTTCTTCCTTTTGGAGCTTCTTCCTTTTGGAGCCTCGTCCTTTTGGAGCTTCTTCCTTTTGGAGCTTCTTCCTTTTGGAGCTTCTTCCTTTTGGAGCTTCGTCCTTTCGGAGCTTCGTCCTTTCGGAGCTTCTTCCTTTTGGAGCTTCTTCCTTTTGGAGCTTCGTCCTTTCGGAGCTTCTTCCTTTTGGAGCTTCTTCCTTTTGGAGCTTCGTCCTTTCGGAGCTTCTTCCTTTCGGAGCTTCGTCCTTTTGGAGCTTCTTCCTTTCGGAGCCTCGTCCTTTTGGAGCTTCTTCCTTTTGGAGACTCGTCCTTTTGGAGCTTCTTCCTTTTGGAGCTTCTTCCTTTTGGAGCTTCTTTCTTTTGGAGCTTCTTCCTTTTGGAGACTCGTCCTTTTGGAGCTTCGTCTTTTCGGAGCTTCTTCCTTTCAGAGCTTCGTCCTTTCGGAGCCTCGTCCTTTTGGAGCTTCTTCCTTTTGGAGCTTCTTCCTTTTGGAGACTCGTCCTTTTGGAGCTTCTTCCTTTTGGAGACTCGTCATTTTGGAGCTTCTTCCTTTTGGAGCTTCTTCCTTTTGGAGACTCGTCATTTTGGAGCTTCTTCCTTTTGGAGCTTCGTCCTTTTGGAGCTTCTTCCTTTTGGAGCTTCTTCCTTTCGGAGCTTCTTCCTTTCGGAGCTTCGTCCTTTTGGAGCTTCTTCCTTTTGGAGCTTTGTCCTTTCGGAGCTTCTTCCTTTTGGAGCTTCTTCCTTTTGGAGCTTCGTCCTTTTGGAGGTTCGTCCTTTTGAAGCTTCTTCCTTTTGGAGCTTCTTCCTTTCAGAGCCTCGTCCTTTCGGAGCTTCGTCCTTTTGGAGCTTCTTCCTTTTGGAGCTTCGTCCTTTTGGAGGTTCGTCCTTTTGGAGCTTCTTCCTTTTGGAGCTTCTTCCTTTTGGAGCTTCTTCCTTTTGGAGGTTCTTCCTTTTGGAGGTTCGTCCTTTTGGAGGTTCTTCCTTTCGGAGCTTCTTCCTTTTGGAGGTTCTTCCTTTCGGAGCTTCTTCCTTTTGGAGGTTCGTCCTTTTGGAGCTTCTTCCTTTCGGAGCTTCTTCCTTTTGGAGCTTCTTCCTTTTGGAGCTTCTTCCTTTCGGAGGTTCTTCCTTTCGGAGCTTCTTCCTTTCGGAGCTTCTTCCTTTAGGAGCTTCGTCCTTTTGGAGCTTCTTCCTTTCGGAGCTTCTTCCTTTTGGAGCTTCTTCCTTTTGGAGCTTCGTCCTTTTGGAGCTTCGTCCTTTTGGAGCTTCTTCCTTTTGGAGGTTCTTCCTTTCGGAGCTTCTTCCTTTTGGAGCTTCTTCCTTTCGGAGCTTCGTCCTTTTGGAGCTTCTTCCTTTCGGAGCTTCTTCCTTTTGGAGCTTCTTCCTTTCGGAGCTTCTTCCTTTTGGAGCTTCTTCCCTTCGGAGTTTCTTCCTTTTGGAGCTTCTTCCTTTTGGAGCTTCTTCCTTTTGGAGCTTCTTCCTTTTGGAGCTTTGTCCTTTCGGAGCTTCTTCCTTTTGGAGCTTCTTCCTTTTGGAGCTTCGTCCTTTTGGAGGTTCGTCCTTTTGAAGCTTCTTCCTTTTGGAGCTTCTTCCTTTTGGAGCTTTGTCCTTTCGGAGCTTCTTCCTTTTGGAGCTTCTTCCTTTTGGAGCTTCGTCCTTTTGGAGGTTCGTCCTTTTGGAGCTTCTTCCTTTCGGAGCTTCGTCCTTTTGGAGCTTCTTCCTTTCGGAGCTTCTTCCTTTTGGAGCTTCTTCCTTTCGGAGCTTCTTCCTTTTGGAGCTTCTTCCTTTCGGAGTTTCTTCCTTTTGGAGCTTCTTCCTTTTGGAGCTTCTTCCTTTTGGAGCTTCTTCCTTTTGGAGCTTTGTCCTTTCGGAGCTTCTTCCTTTTGGAGCTTCTTCCTTTTGGAGCTTCGTCCTTTTGGAGGTTCGTCCTTTCGGAGCTTCGTCCTTTTGGAGCTTCTTCCTTTTGGAGCTTCGTCCTTTTGGAGGTTCGTCCTTTTGGAGCTTCTTCCTTTTGGAGCTTCTTCCTTTTGGAGCTTCTTCCTTTTGGAGGTTCTTCCTTTTGGAGGTTCGTCCTTTTGGAGGTTCTTCCTTTCGGAGCTTCTTCCTTTTGGAGGTTCTTCCTTTCGGAGCTTCTTCCTTTTGGAGGTTCGTCCTTTTGGAGCTTCTTCCTTTCGGAGCTTCTTCCTTTTGGAGCTTCTTCCTTTTGGAGCTTCTTCCTTTCGGAGGTTCTTCCTTTCGGAGCTTCTTCCTTTCGGAGCTTCTTCCTTTAGGAGCTTCGTCCTTTTGGAGCTTCTTCCTTTCGGAGCTTCTTCCTTTTGGAGCTTCTTCCTTTTGGAGCTTCGTCCTTTTGGAGCTTCGTCCTTTTGGAGCTTCTTCCTTTTGGAGGTTCTTCCTTTCGGAGCTTCTTCCTTTTGGAGCTTCTTCCTTTCGGAGCTTCGTCCTTTTGGAGCTTCTTCCTTTCGGAGCTTCTTCCTTTTGGAGCTTCTTCCTTTCGGAGCTTCTTCCTTTTGGAGCTTCTTCCTTTCGGAGTTTCTTCCTTTTGGAGCTTCTTCCTTTTGGAGCTTCTTCCTTTTGGAGGTTCTTCCTTTTGGAGCTTCTTCCTTTCGGAGGTTCTTCCTTTCGGAGGTTCTTCCTTTTGGAGCTTCTTCCTTTCGGAGGTTCTTCCTTTTGGAGCTTCTTCCTTTTGGAGCTTCTTCCTTTCGGAGCTTCTTCCTTTTGGAGCTTCTTCCTTTCGGAGGTTCTTCCTTTTGGAGCTTCTTCCTTTTGGAGCTTCTTTCTTTTGGAGCTTCGTCTTTTCGGAGCTTCTTCCTTTTGGAGCTTCTTCCTTTTGGAGCCTCGTCCTTTTGGAGCTTCTTCCTTTTGGAGCTTCTTCCTTTTGGAGCTTCGTCCTTTCGGAGCTTCGTCCTTTCGGAGCTTCTTCCTTTCGGAGCTTCTTCCTTTTGGAGCTTCTTCCTTTTGGAGACTCGTCCTTTTGGAGCTTCTTCCTTTTGGAGCTTCGTCCTTTTGGATCTTCTTCCTTTTGGAGCTTCTTCCTTTTGGAGCTTCTTCCTTTTGGAGCCTCGTCCTTTTGGAGCTTCTTCCTTTTGGAGCTTCTTCCTTTTGGAGCTTCTTCCTTTTGGAGCTTCGTCCTTTCGGAGCTTCGTCCTTTCGGAGCTTCTTCCTTTTGGAGCTTCTTCCTTTTGGAGCTTCGTCCTTTCGGAGCTTCGTCCTTTCGGAGCTTCTTCCTTTTGGAGCTTCGTCCTTTCGGAGCTTCTTCCTTTCGGAGCTTCTTCCTTTTGGAGACTCGTCCTTTTGGAGCTTCGTCTTTTCGGAGCTTCTTCCTTTCGGAGCTTCGTCCTTTCGGAGCTTCTTCCTTTTGGAGCTTCTTCCTTTTGGAGCTTCGTCCTTTCGGAGCTTCTTCCTTTCGGAGCTTCTTCCTTTTGGAGCTTCTGCCTTTCGGAGCCTCGTCCTTTTGGAGCTTCTTCCTTTTGGAGACTCGTCCTTTTGGAGCTTCTTCCTTTTGGAGCTTCTTCCTTTTGGAGCTTCTTCCTTTTGGAGCTTCTTCCTTTTGGAGCTTCGTCTTTTCGGAGCTTCTTCCTTTCAGAGCTTCGTCCTTTCGGAGCCTCGTCCTTTTGGAGCTTCTTCCTTTTGGAGCTTCTTCCTTTTGGAGCTTCTTCCTTTTGGAGACTCGTCCTTTTGGAGCTTCGTCTTTTCGGAGCTTCTTCCTTTCAGAGCTTCGTCCTGTCGGAGCTTCATCCTTTCGGAGCCTCGTCCTTTTGGAGCTTCTTCCTTTCGGAGCCTCGTCCTTTTGGAGCTTCGTCCTTTTGGAGCTTCGTCTTTTCGGAGCTTCTTCCTTTCGGAGCTTCTTTCTTTTGGAGCCTCGTCCTTTTGGAGCTTCTTCCTTTTGGAGACTCGTCATTTTGGAGCTTCTTCCTTTTGGAGCTTCTTCCTTTTGGAGACTCGTCCTTTTGGAGCTTCGTCCTTTTGGAGCTTCGTCCTTTTGGAGCTTCTTCCTTTCGGAGCTTCGTCCTTTTGGAGCTTCTTCCTTTTGGAGCTTTGTCCTTTCGGAGCTTCTTCCTTTTGGAGCTTCTTCCTTTTGGAGCTTCGTCCTTTTGGAGGTTCGTCCTTTTGAAGCTTCTTCCTTTTGGAGCTTCTTCCTTTCAGAGCCTCGTCCTTTTGGAGGTTCGTCCTTTTGAAGCTTCGTCCTTTTGGAGCTTCTTCCTTTGGGAGCTTCGTCCTTTTGGAGGTTCGTCCTTTTGAAGCTTCGTCCTTTTGGAGCTTCTTCCTTTGGGAGCTTCGTCCTTTTGGAGGTTCGTCCTTTTGGAGCTTCTTCCTTTTGGAGCTTCTTCCTTTTGGAGCTTCTTCCTTTTGGAGGTTCTTCCTTTTGGAGGTTCGTCCTTTTGGAGGTTCTTCCTTTCGGAGCTTCTTCCTTTCGGAGCTTCTTCCTTTTGGAGCTTCTTCCTTTTGGAGCTTCTTCCTTTCGGAGGTTCTTCCTTTCGGAGCTTCTTCCTTTCGGAGCTTCTTCCTTTAGGAGCTTCGTCCTTTTGGAGCTTCTTCCTTTCGGAGCTTCTTCCTTTTGGAGCTTCTTCCTTTTGGAGCTTCGTCCTTTTGGAGCTTCGTCCTTTCGGAGCTTCTTCCTTTCGGAGCTTCTTCCTTTTGGAGACTCGTCCTTTTGGAGCTTCGTCTTTTCGGAGCTTCTTCCTTTCAGAGCTTCGTCCTTTCGGAGCCTCGTCCTTTTGGAGCTTCTTCCTTTTGGAGCTTCTTCCTTTTGGAGCTTCTTCCTTTTGGAGCTTCTTCCTTTCGGAGCTTCTTCCTTTTGGAGACTCGTCCTTTTGGAGCTTCTTCCTTTTGGAGCTTCTTCCTTTTGGAGCTTCGTCCTTTTGGATCTTCTTCCTTTTGGAGACTCGTCCTTTTGGAGCTTCTTCCTTTTGGAGCTTCTTCCTTTTGGAGCTTCTTCCTTTTGGAGACTCGTCCTTTTGGAGCTTCTTCCTTTCGGAGCTTCTTCCTTTTGGAGCTTCTTCCTTTTGGAGACTCGTCCTTTTGGAGCTTCTTCCTTTTGGAGCTTCTTCCTTTTGGAGCTTCGTCCTTTTGGATCTTCTTCCTTTTGGAGCTTCTTCCTTTTGGAGCTTCTTCCTTTTGGAGCCTCGTCCTTTTGGAGCCTCGTCCTTTTGGAGCTTCTTCCTTTCGGAGCTTCTTCCTTTTGGAGCTTCGTCCTTTCGGAGCTTCGTCCTTTCGGAGCTTCTTCCTTTTGGAGCTTCTTCCTTTTGGAGCTTCGTCCTTTCGGAGCTTCTTCCTTTCGGAGCTTCTTCCTTTTGGAGCTTCTTCCTTTTGGAGCTTCTTCCTTTTGGAGCTTCGTCCTTTCGGAGCTTCTTCCTTTCGGAGCTTCGTCCTTTCGGAGCTTCTTCCTTTCGGAGCTTCTTCCTTTTGGAGCTTCTTCCTTTCGGAGCTTCTTTCTTTTGGAGCCTCGTCCTTTTGGAGCTTCTTCCTTTTGGAGACTCGTCATTTTGGAGCTTCTTCCTTTTGAAGATTCTTCCTTTTGGAGACTCGTCATTTTGGAGCTTCTTCCTTTTGGAGCTTCTTCCTTTTGGAGACTCGTCCTTTTGGAGCTTCGTCCTTTTGGAGCTTCGTCCTTTTGGAGCTTCTTCCTTTCGGAGCTTCGTCCTTTTGGAGCTTCTTCCTTTTGGAGCTTTGTCCTTTCGGAGCTTCTTCCTTTTGGAGCTTCTTCCTTTTGGAGCTTCGTCCTTTTGGAGGTTCGTCCTTTTGAAGCTTCTTCCTTTTGGAGCTTCTTCCTTTCAGAGCCTCGTCCTTTCGGAGCTTCGTCCTTTTGGAGCTTCTTCCTTTTGGAGCTTCGTCCTTTTGGAGGTTCGTCCTTTTGGAGCTTCTTCCTTTTGGAGCTTCTTCCTTTTGGACCTTCTTCCTTTTGGAGCTTCTTCCTTTCAGAGCTTCGTCCTTTTGGAGCTTCTTCCTTTCGGAGCTTCTTCCTTTCAGAGCCTCGTCCTTTTGGAGCTTCTTCCTTTCGGAGCTTCTTCCTTTTGGAGCTTCTTCCTTTTCGAGCTTCGTCCTTTCGGAGCTTCTTCCTTTTGGAGCTTCTTCCTTTCGGAGCTTCTTCCTTTTGGAGGTTCTTCCTTTTGGAGCTTCTTCCTTTTGGAGCTTCTTCCTTTCGGAGCTTCTTCCTTTCGGAGCTTCGTCCTTTTGGAGCTTCTTCCTTTTGGAGGTTCTTCCTTTTGGAGCTTCTTCCTTTTGGAGGTTCTTCCTTTTGGAGCTTCTTCCTTTTGGAGGTTCTTCCTTTTGGAGCTTCTTCCTTTTGGAGCTTCTTCCTTTCGGAGCTTCTTCCTTTTGGAGCTTCGTCCTTTTGGAGCTTCTTCCTTTTGGAGGTTCTTCCTTTTGGAGCTTCTTCCTTTTGGAGGTTCTTCCTTTTGGAGCTTCTTCCTTTTGGAGGTTCTTCCTTTTGGAGCTTCTTCCTTTTGGAGCTTCTTCCTTTCGGAGCTTCTTCCTTTTGGAGCTTCGTCCTTTTGGAGCTTCTTCCTTTTGGAGCTTCTTCCTTTTGGAGGTTCTTCCTTTTGGAGCTTCTTCCTTTTGGAGCTTCGTCCTTTTGGAGCTTCTTCCTTTTGGAGGTTCGTCCTTTTGGAGGTTCTTCCTTTCGGAGGTTCTTCCTTTCGGAGCTTCTTCCTTTTGGAGCTTCTTCCTTTTGGAGCTTCTTCCTTTTGGAGGTTCTTCCTTTTGGAGGTTCGTCCTTTTGGAGGTTCTTCCTTTCGGAGCTTCTTCCTTTTGGAGCTTCTTCCTTTTGGAGGTTCTTCCTTTTGGAGGTTCGTCCTTTTGGAGCTTCTTCCTTTCGGAGCTTCTTCCTTTTGGAGGTTCTTCCTTTTGGAGGTTCGTCCTTTAGGAGGTTCTTCCTTTCGGAGGTTCTTCCTTTCGGAGCTTCTTCCTTTCGGAGCTTCTTCCTTTAGGAGCTTCGTCCTTTTGGAGCTTCTTCCTTTCGGAGCTTCTTCCTTTTGGAGCTTCTTCCTTTTGGAGGTTCTTCCTTTTGGAGCTTCGTCCTTTTGGAGCTTCGTCCTTTTGGAGCTTCTTCCTTTCGGAGGTTCGTCCTTTTGGAGCTTCTTCCTTTTGGAGTTTCTTCCTTTTGGAGCTTCTTCCTTTCGGAGCTTCGTCCTTTTGGAGCTTCTTCCTTTTGGAGTTTCTTCCTTTTGGAGCTTCTTCCTTTTGGAGCTTCTTCCTTTTGGAGCTTCTTCCTTTCGGAGCTTCTTCCTTTTGGAGCTTCTTCCTTTCGGAGCTTCTTCCTTTTGGAGCTTCTTCCTTTCGGAGTTTCTTCCTTTTGGAGCTTCTTCCTTTTGGAGCTTCTTCCTTTTGGAGGTTCTTCCTTTTGGAGCTTCTTCCTTTCGGAGGTTCTTCCTTTCGGAGGTTCTTCCTTTTGGAGCTTCTTCCTTTCGGAGGTTCTTCCTTTTGGAGCTTCTTCCTTTCGGAGCTTCTTCCTTTCGGAGGTTCTTCCTTTTGGAGCTTCTTCCTTTCGGAGGTTCTTCCTTTTGGAGCTTCTTCCTTTTGGAGCTTCTTCCTTTCGGAGCTTCTTCCTTTCGGAGGTTCTTCCTTTTGGAGCTTCTTCCTTTTGGAGGTTCTTCCTTTTGGAGCTTCTTCCTTTTGGAGGTTCTTCCTTTTGGAGCTTCTTCCTTTCGGAGCTTCTTCCTTTCGGAGGTTCTTCCTTTTGGAGCTTCTTCCTTTTGGAGGTTCTTCCTTTTGGAGCTTCTTCCTTTTCGGAGCTTCTTCCTTTCGGAGCTTCTTCCTTTTGGAGCTTCTTCCTTTTCGAGCTTCGTCCTTTCGGAGCTTCTTCCTTTTGGAGCTTCTTCCTTTCGGAGCTTCTTCCTTTTGGAGGTTCTTCCTTTTGGAGCTTCTTCCTTTTGGAGCTTCTTCCTTTCGGAGCTTCTTCCTTTCGGAGCTTCTTCCTTTCGGAGCTTCGTCCTTTTGGAGCTTCTTCCTTTTGGAGGTTCTTCCTTTTGGAGCTTCTTCCTTTTGGAGGTTCTTCCTTTTGGAGCTTCTTCCTTTTGGAGGTTCTTCCTTTTGGAGGTTCTTCCTTTTGGAGCTTCTTCCTTTTGGAGGTTCTTCCTTTTGGAGCTTCTTCCTTTTGGAGCTTCTTCCTTTTGGAGGTTCTTCCTTTTGGAGCTTCTTCCTTTTGGAGCTTCTTCCTTTTGGAGCTTCTTCCTTTTGGAGCTTCTTCCTTTCGGAGCTTCTTCCTTTTGGAGCTTCTTCCTTTTCGAGCTTCGTCCTTTCGGAGCTTCTTCCTTTTGGAGCTTCTTCCTTTTGGAGCTTCTTCCTTTTGGAGCTTCTTCCTTTTGGAGCTTCTTCCTTTCGGAGCTTCTTCCTTTTGGAGGTTCTTCCTTTTGGAGCTTCTTCCTTTTGGAGCTTCTTCCTTTCGGAGCTTCTTCCTTTCGGAGCTTCTTCCTTTCGGAGCTTCGTCCTTTTGGAGCTTCTTCCTTTTGGAGGTTCTTCCTTTTGGAGCTTCTTCCTTTTGGAGGTTCTTCCTTTTGGAGCTTCTTCCTTTTGGAGGTTCTTCCTTTTGGAGCTTCTTCCTTTTGGAGGTTCTTCCTTTTGGAGCTTCTTCCTTTTGGAGCTTCTTCCTTTCGGAGCTTCTTCCTTTTGGAGCTTCGTCCTTTTGGAGCTTCTTCCTTTTGGAGCTTCTTCCTTTTGGAGGTTCTTCCTTTTGGAGCTTCTTCCTTTTGGAGCTTCGTCCTTTTGGAGCTTCTTCCTTTTGGAGGTTCGTCCTTTTGGAGGTTCTTCCTTTCGGAGGTTCTTCCTTTCGGAGCTTCTTCCTTTCGGAGCTTCTTCCTTTTGGAGCTTCTTCCTTTTGGAGCTTCTTCCTTTTGGAGGTTCTTCCTTTTGGAGGTTCGTCCTTTTGGAGGTTCTTCCTTTCGGAGCTTCTTCCTTTTGGAGCTTCTTCCTTTTGGAGGTTCTTCCTTTTGGAGGTTCGTCCTTTTGGAGCTTCTTCCTTTCGGAGCTTCTTCCTTTTGGAGGTTCTTCCTTTTGGAGGTTCGTCCTTTAGGAGGTTCTTCCTTTCGGAGGTTCTTCCTTTCGGAGGTTCTTCCTTTCGGAGCTTCTTCCTTTAGGAGCTTCGTCCTTTTGGAGCTTCTTCCTTTCGGAGCTTCTTCCTTTTGGAGCTTCGTCCTTTTGGAGCTTCGTCCTTTTGGAGCTTCTTCCTTTCGGAGGTTCGTCCTTTTGGAGCTTCTTCCTTTTGGAGTTTCTTCCTTTTGGAGCTTCTTCCTTTCGGAGCTTCGTCCTTTTGGAGCTTCTTCCTTTTGGAGCTTCTTCCTTTTGGAGCTTCTTCCTTTCGGAGCTTCTTCCTTTCGGAGCTTCTTCCTTTCGGAGCTTCGTCCTTTTGGAGCTTCTTCCTTTTGGAGGTTCTTCCTTTTGGAGCTTCTTCCTTTTGGAGGTTCTTCCTTTTGGAGCTTCTTCCTTTTGGAGGTTCTTCCTTTTGGAGGTTCTTCCTTTTGGAGCTTCTTCCTTTTGGAGGTTCTTCCTTTTGGAGCTTCTTCCTTTTGGAGCTTCTTCCTTTTGGAGGTTCTTCCTTTTGGAGCTTCTTCCTTTTGGAGCTTCTTCCTTTTGGAGCTTCTTCCTTTTGGAGCTTCTTCCTTTCGGAGCTTCGTCCTTTCGGAGCTTCTTCCTTTTGGAGCTTCTTCCTTTCGGAGCTTCTTCCTTTTGGAGGTTCTTCCTTTTGGAGCTTCTTCCTTTTGGAGCTTCTTCCTTTCGGAGCTTCTTCCTTTCGGAGCTTCTTCCTTTCGGAGCTTCGTCCTTTTGGAGCTTCTTCCTTTTGGAGGTTCTTCCTTTTGGAGCTTCTTCCTTTTGGAGGTTCTTCCTTTTGGAGCTTCTTCCTTTTGGAGGTTCTTCCTTTTGGAGCTTCTTCCTTTTGGAGGTTCTTCCTTTTGGAGCTTCTTCCTTTTGGAGCTTCTTCCTTTCGGAGCTTCTTCCTTTTGGAGCTTCGTCCTTTTGGAGCTTCTTCCTTTTGGAGCTTCTTCCTTTTGGAGGTTCTTCCTTTTGGAGCTTCTTCCTTTTGGAGCTTCGTCCTTTTGGAGCTTCTTCCTTTTGGAGGTTCGTCCTTTTGGAGGTTCTTCCTTTCGGAGGTTCTTCCTTTCGGAGCTTCTTCCTTTCGGAGCTTCTTCCTTTCGGAGCTTCTTCCTTTTGGAGCTTCTTCCTTTTGGAGGTTCGTCCTTTTGGAGGTTCGTCCTTTTGGAGCTTCTTCCTTTCGGAGCTTCTTCCTTTTGGAGGTTCTTCCTTTTGGAGGTTCGTCCTTTAGGAGGTTCTTCCTTTCGGAGGTTCTTCCTTTCGGAGCTTCTTCCTTTCGGAGCTTCTTCCTTTAGGAGCTTCGTCCTTTTGGAGCTTCGTCCTTTTGGAGGTTCTTCCTTTTGGAGGTTCTTCCTTTTGGAGGTTCGTCCTTTAGGAGGTTCTTCCTTTCGGAGGTTCTTCCTTTCGGAGGTTCTTCCTTTCGGAGCTTCTTCCTTTAGGAGCTTCGTCCTTTTGGAGCTTCTTCCTTTCGGAGCTTCTTCCTTTTGGAGCTTCGTCCTTTTGGAGCTTCGTCCTTTTGGAGCTTCTTCCTTTCGGAGGTTCGTCCTTTTGGAGCTTCTTCCTTTTGGAGTTTCTTCCTTTTGGAGCTTCTTCCTTTCGGAGCTTCGTCCTTTTGGAGCTTCTTCCTTTTGGAGCTTCTTCCTTTTGGAGCTTCTTCCTTTCGGAGCTTCTTCCTTTCGGAGCTTCTTCCTTTCGGAGCTTCGTCCTTTTGGAGCTTCTTCCTTTTGGAGGTTCTTCCTTTTGGAGCTTCTTCCTTTTGGAGGTTCTTCCTTTTGGAGCTTCTTCCTTTTGGAGGTTCTTCCTTTTGGAGGTTCTTCCTTTTGGAGCTTCTTCCTTTTGGAGGTTCTTCCTTTTGGAGCTTCTTCCTTTTGGAGCTTCTTCCTTTTGGAGGTTCTTCCTTTTGGAGCTTCTTCCTTTTGGAGCTTCTTCCTTTTGGAGCTTCTTCCTTTTGGAGCTTCTTCCTTTCGGAGCTTCTTCCTTTTGGAGCTTCTTCCTTTTCGAGCTTCGTCCTTTCGGAGCTTCTTCCTTTTGGAGCTTCTTCCTTTCGGAGCTTCTTCCTTTTGGAGGTTCTTCCTTTTGGAGCTTCTTCCTTTTGGAGCTTCTTCCTTTCGGAGCTTCTTCCTTTCGGAGCTTCTTCCTTTCGGAGCTTCGTCCTTTTGGAGCTTCTTCCTTTTGGAGGTTCTTCCTTTTGGAGCTTCTTCCTTTTGGAGGTTCTTCCTTTTGGAGCTTCTTCCTTTTGGAGGTTCTTCCTTTTGGAGCTTCTTCCTTTTGGAGGTTCTTCCTTTTGGAGCTTCTTCCTTTTGGAGCTTCTTCCTTTCGGAGCTTCTTCCTTTTGGAGCTTCGTCCTTTTGGAGCTTCTTCCTTTTGGAGCTTCTTCCTTTTGGAGGTTCTTCCTTTTGGAGCTTCTTCCTTTTGGAGCTTCGTCCTTTTGGAGCTTCTTCCTTTTGGAGGTTCGTCCTTTTGGAGGTTCTTCCTTTCGGAGGTTCTTCCTTTCGGAGCTTCTTCCTTTCGGAGCTTCTTCCTTTCGGAGCTTCTTCCTTTTGGAGCTTCTTCCTTTTGGAGGTTCGTCCTTTTGGAGGTTCGTCCTTTTGGAGCTTCTTCCTTTCGGAGCTTCTTCCTTTTGGAGGTTCTTCCTTTTGGAGGTTCGTCCTTTAGGAGGTTCTTCCTTTCGGAGGTTCTTCCTTTCGGAGCTTCTTCCTTTCGGAGCTTCTTCCTTTAGGAGCTTCGTCCTTTTGGAGCTTCTTCCTTTTGGAGGTTCTTCCTTTTGGAGCTTCTTCCTTTTGGAGCTTCTTCCTTTTGGAGCTTCTTCCTTTTGGAGCTTCTTCCTTTCGGAGCTTCTTCCTTTTGGAGCTTCTTCCTTTTCGAGCTTCGTCCTTTCGGAGCTTCTTCCTTTTGGAGCTTCTTCCTTTTGGAGGTTCTTCCTTTTGGAGCTTCTTCCTTTTGGAGGTTCTTCCTTTTGGAGCTTCTTCCTTTTGGAGGTTCTTCCTTTTGGAGCTTCTTCCTTTTGGAGCTTCTTCCTTTCGGAGCTTCTTCCTTTTGGAGCTTCGTCCTTTTGGAGCTTCTTCCTTTTGGAGCTTCTTCCTTTTGGAGGTTCTTCCTTTTGGAGCTTCTTCCTTTTGGAGCTTCGTCCTTTTGGAGCTTCTTCCTTTTGGAGGTTCGTCCTTTTGGAGGTTCTTCCTTTCGGAGGTTCTTCCTTTCGGAGCTTCTTCCTTTCGGAGCTTCTTCCTTTTGGAGCTTCTTCCTTTTGGAGGTTCTTCCTTTTGGAGGTTCGTCCTTTTGGAGGTTCTTCCTTTCGGAGCTTCTTCCTTTTGGAGCTTCTTCCTTTTGGAGGTTCTTCCTTTTGGAGGTTCGTCCTTTTGGAGCTTCTTCCTTTCGGAGCTTCTTCCTTTTGGAGGTTCTTCCTTTTGGAGGTTCGTCCTTTAGGAGGTTCTTCCTTTCGGAGGTTCTTCCTTTCGGAGCTTCTTCCTTTCGGAGCTTCTTCCTTTAGGAGCTTCGTCCTTTTGGAGCTTCTTCCTTTTGGAGGTTCTTCCTTTTGGAGCTTCTTCCTTTTGGAGCTTCTTCCTTTTGGAGCTTCTTCCTTTTGGAGCTTCTTCCTTTCGGAGCTTCTTCCTTTTGGAGCTTCTTCCTTTTCGAGCTTCGTCCTTTCGGAGCTTCTTCCTTTTGGAGCTTCTTCCTTTCGGAGCTTCTTCCTTTTGGAGGTTCTTCCTTTCGGAGCTTCTTCCTTTCGGAGCTTCGTCCTTTTGGAGCTTCTTCCTTTTGGAGGTTCTTCCTTTTGGAGCTTCTTCCTTTTGGAGGTTCTTCCTTTTGGAGCTTCTTCCTTTTGGAGGTTCTTCCTTTTGGAGCTTCTTCCTTTTGGAGGTTCTTCCTTTTGGAGCTTCTTCCTTTTGGAGCTTCTTCCTTTCGGAGCTTCTTCCTTTTGGAGCTTCGTCCTTTTGGAGCTTCTTCCTTTTGGAGCTTCTTCCTTTTGGAGGTTCTTCCTTTTGGAGCTTCTTCCTTTTGGAGCTTCTTCCTTTTGGAGCTTCTTCCTTTTGGAGCTTCTTCCTTTTGGAGGTTCGTCCTTTTGGAGGTTCTTCCTTTCGGAGGTTCTTCCTTTCGGAGCTTCTTCCTTTCGGAGCTTCTTCCTTTTGGAGCTTCTTCCTTTTGGAGGTTCTTCCTTTTGGAGGTTCGTCCTTTTGGAGGTTCTTCCTTTCGGAGCTTCTTCCTTTTGGAGCTTCTTCCTTTTGGAGGTTCTTCCTTTTGGAGGTTCGTCCTTTTGGAGCTTCTTCCTTTCGGAGCTTCTTCCTTTTGGAGGTTCTTCCTTTTGGAGGTTCGTCCTTTAGGAGGTTCTTCCTTTCGGAGGTTCTTCCTTTCGGAGCTTCTTCCTTTCGGAGCTTCTTCCTTTAGGAGCTTCGTCCTTTTGGAGCTTCTTCCTTTCGGAGCTTCTTCCTTTTGGAGCTTCTTCCTTTTGGAGGTTCTTCCTTTTGGAGCTTCGTCCTTTTGGAGCTTCGTCCTTTTGGAGCTTCTTCCTTTCGGAGGTTCGTCCTTTTGGAGCTTCTTCCTTTTGGAGTTTCTTCCTTTTGGAGCTTCTTCCTTTCGGAGCTTCGTCCTTTTGGAGCTTCTTCCTTTTGGAGTTTCTTCCTTTTGGAGCTTCTTCCTTTTGGAGCTTCTTCCTTTTGGAGCTTCTTCCTTTCGGAGCTTCTTCCTTTTGGAGCTTCTTCCTTTTGGAGCTTCTTCCTTTTGGAGCTTCTTCCTTTCGGAGTTTCTTCCTTTTGGAGCTTCTTCCTTTTGGAGCTTCTTCCTTTTGGAGGTTCTTCCTTTTGGAGCTTCTTCCTTTCGGAGGTTCTTCCTTTCGGAGGTTCTTCCTTTTGGAGCTTCTTCCTTTCGGAGGTTCTTCCTTTTGGAGCTTCTTCCTTTTGGAGCTTCTTCCTTTCGGAGCTTCTTCCTTTTGGAGCTTCTTCCTTTCGGAGGTTCTTCCTTTTGGAGCTTCTTCCTTTTGGAGCTTCTTCCTTTTGGAGCTTCGTCCTTTTGGAGCTTCTTCCTTTTGGAGCTTCTTCCTTTTGGAGGTTCTTCCTTTTGGAGCTTCTTCCTTTTGGAGCTTCGTCCTTTTGGAGCATCTTCCTTTTGGAGGTTCTTCCTTTTGGAGGTTCGTCCTTTTGGAGCTTCGTCCTTTTGGAGCTTCTTCCTTTTGGAGGTTCTTCCTTTTGGAGGTTCTTCCTTTTGGAGCTTCGTCCTTTTGGAGCTTCTTCCTTTTGGAGGTTCTTCCTTTTGGAGGTTCGTCCTTTTGGAGCTTCTTCCTTTCGGAGCTTCTTCCTTTTGGAGCTTCTTCCTTTTGGAGCTTCTTCCTTTTGGAGGTTCTTCCTTTTGGAGGTTCGTCCTTTTGGAGGTTCTTCCTTTCGGAGCTTCTTCCTTTTGGAGCTTCTTCCTTTTGGAGGTTCTTCCTTTTGGAGGTTCGTCCTTTTGGAGCTTCTTCCTTTCGGAGCTTCTTCCTTTTGGAGCTTCTTCCTTTTGGAGCTTCGTCCTTTTGGAGCTTCTTCCTTTTGGAGGTTCGTCCTTTTGGAGGTTCTTCCTTTCGGAGGTTCTTCCTTTCGGAGCTTCTTCCTTTCGGAGCTTCTTCCTTTTGGAGCTTCTTCCTTTTGGAGGTTCTTCCTTTTGGAGGTTCGTCCTTTTGGAGGTTCTTCCTTTCGGAGCTTCTTCCTTTCGGAGCTTCTTCCTTTAGGAGCTTCGTCCTTTTGGAGCTTCTTCCTTTCGGAGCTTCTTCCTTTTGGAGGTTCTTCCTTTTGGAGGTTCTTCCTTTTGGAGGTTCGTCCTTTTGGAGGTTCTTCCTTTCGGAGCTTCTTCCTTTTGGAGCTTCTTCCTTTTGGAGGTTCTTCCTTTTGGAGGTTCGTCCTTTTGGAGCTTCTTCCTTTCGGAGCTTCTTCCTTTTGGAGGTTCGTCCTTTTGGAGCTTCTTCCTTTCGGAGGTTCTTCCTTTTGGAGCTTCGTCCTTTTGGAGCTTCGTCCTTTTGGAGCTTCTTCCTTTCGGAGGTTCGTCCTTTTGGAGCTTCTTCCTTTTGGAGTTTCTTCGTTTTGGAGCTTCTTCCTTTCGGAGCTTCGTCCTTTTGGAGCTTCTTCCTTTTGGAGTTTCTTCCTTTTGGAGCTTCTTCCTTTTGGAGCTTCTTCCTTTTGGAGCTTCTTCCTTTCGGAGCTTCTTCCTTTTGGAGCTTCTTCCTTTCGGAGCTTCTTCCTTTTGGAGCTTCTTCCTTTCGGAGTTTCTTCCTTTTGGAGCTTCTTCCTTTTGGAGCTTCTTCCTTTTGGAGGTTCTTCCTTTTGGAGCTTCTTCCTTTCGGAGGTTCTTCCTTTCGGAGGTTCTTCCTTTTGGAGCTTCTTCCTTTCGGAGGTTCTTCCTTTTGGAGCTTCTTCCTTTTGGAGCTTCTTCCTTTCGGAGCTTCTTCCTTTTGGAGCTTCTTCCTTTCGGAGGTTCTTCCTTTTGGAGCTTCTTCCTTTTGGAGCTTCTTCCTTTCGGAGCTTCTTCCTTTCGGAGGTTCTTCCTTTTGGAGCTTCTTCCTTTTGGAGGTTCTTCCTTTTGGAGCTTCTTCCTTTTGGAGGTTCTTCCTTTTGGAGCTTCTTCCTTTTGGAGGTTCTTCCTTTTGGAGCTTCTTCCTTTTGGAGGTTCTTCCTTTTGGAGCTTCTTCCTTTTGGAGCTTCTTCCTTTCGGAGCTTCTTCCTTTTGGAGCTTCGTCCTTTTGGAGCTTCTTCCTTTTGGAGCTTCTTCCTTTTGGAGGTTCTTCCTTTTGGAGCTTCTTCCTTTTGGAGCTTCGTCCTTTTGGAGCATCTTCCTTTTGGAGGTTCTTCCTTTTGGAGGTTCGTCCTTTTGGAGCTTCTTCCTTTCGGAGGTTCGTCCTTTTGGAGCTTCGTCCTTTTGGAGCTTCTTCCTTTTGGAGGTTCTTCCTTTTGGAGGTTCTTCCTTTTGGAGCTTCGTCCTTTTGGAGCTTCTTCCTTTTGGAGGTTCTTCCTTTTGGAGGTTCGTCCTTTTGGAGCTTCTTCCTTTCGGAGCTTCTTCCTTTTGGAGCTTCTTCCTTTTGGAGCTTCTTCCTTTTGGAGGTTCTTCCTTTTGGAGGTTCGTCCTTTTGGAGGTTCTTCCTTTCGGAGCTTCTTCCTTTTGGAGCTTCTTCCTTTTGGAGGTTCTTCCTTTTGGAGGTTCGTCCTTTTGGAGCTTCTTCCTTTCGGAGCTTCTTCCTTTTGGAGCTTCTTCCTTTTGGAGGTTCTTCCTTTTGGAGGTTCTTCCTTTTGGAGGTTCGTCCTTTAGGAGGTTCTTCCTTTCGGAGGTTCTTCCTTTTGGAGCTTCTTCCTTTTGGAGGTTCTTCCTTTTGGAGGTTCTTCCTTTTGGAGCTTCTTCCTTTTGGAGGTTCTTCCTTTTGGAGCTTCGTCCTTTTGGAGCTTCGTCCTTTTGGAACTTCTTCCTTTCGGAGGTTCGTCCTTTTGGAGCTTCGTCCTTTTGGAGGTTCTTCCTTTCGGAGCTTCTTCCTTTTGGAGCTTCTTCCTTTTGGAGTTTCTTCCTTTTGGAGCTTCTTCCTTTTGGAGCTTCTTCCTTTTGGAGCTTCTTCCTTTCGGAGCTTCTTCCTTTTGGAGCTTCTTCCTTTCGGAGCTTCTTCCTTTTGGAGCTTCTTCCTTTCGGAGTTTCTTCCTTTTGGAGCTTCTTCCTTTTGGAGGTTCTTCCTTTTGGAGCTTCTTCCTTTCGGAGGTTCTTCCTTTCGGAGGTTCTTCCTTTTGGAGCTTCTTCCTTTCGGAGCTTCTTCCTTTTGGAGCTTCTTCCTTTCGGAGCTTCTTCCTTTCGGAGGTTCTTCCTTTTGGAGCTTCTTCCTTTTGGAGGTTCTTCCTTTCGGAGCTTCTTCCTTTTGGAGCTTCTTCCTTTCGGAGGTTCTTCCTTTTGGAGCTTCTTCCTTTTGGAGCTTCTTCCTTTCGGAGCTTCTTCCTTTTGGAGCTTCTTCCTTTCGGAGGTTCTTCCTTTTGGAGCTTCTTCCTTTTGGAGGTTCTTCCTTTTGGAGCTTCTTCCTTTTGGAGGTTCTTCCTTTTGGAGCTTCTTCCTTTTGGAGCTTCTTCCTTTCGGAGCTTCTTCCTTTTGGAGCTTCGTCCTTTTGGAGCTTCTTCCTTTTGGAGCTTCTTCCTTTTGGAGGTTCTTCCTTTTGGAGCTTCTTCCTTTTGGAGGTTCTTCCTTTTGGAGCTTCTTCCTTTTGGAGGTTCTTCCTTTTGGAGCTTCTTCCTTTTGGAGGTTCTTCCTTTTGGAGCTTCTTCCTTTTGGAGCTTCTTCCTTTCGGAGCTTCTTCCTTTTGGAGCTTCGTCCTTTTGGAGCTTCTTCCTTTTGGAGCTTCTTCCTTTTGGAGGTTCTTCCTTTTGGAGCTTCTTCCTTTTGGAGGTTCTTCCTTTTGGAGCTTCTTCCTTTTGGAGGTTCTTCCTTATGGAGCTTCTTCCTTTTGGAGCTTCTTCCTTTCGGAGGTTCGTCCTTTTGGAGCTTCGTCCTTTTGGAGCTTCTTCCTTTCGGAGCTTCTTCTTTTCAAAGGTTCTTCCTTTTGGAGCTTCTTCCTTTTGGAGCTTCTTCCTTTTGGAGCTTCTTCCTTTCGGAGCTTCTTCTTTTCAAAGGTTCTTCCTTTCGGAGCTTCTTCCTTTTGGAGCTTCTTCCTTTTGGAGCTTCTTCCTTTTTGGAGCGTCTTTCTTTTGGAGTTTCGTCTTTTCGGAGCTTCTTCCTTTTGGAGCTTCTTCCTTTTGGAGCTTCTTCCTTTTGGAGCCTCGTCCTTTTGGAGCTTCTTCCTTTTGGAGCTTCTTCCTTTTGGAGCTTCTTCCTTTTGGAGCTTCGTCCTTTCGGAGCTTCGTCCTTTCGGAGCTTCTTCCTTTTGGAGCTTCGTCCTTTCGGAGCTTCTTCCTTTTGGAGACTCGTCCTTTTGGAGCTTCGTCCTTTTGGAGCTTCGTCTTTTCGGAGCTTCTTCCTTTTGGAGACTCGTCCTTTTGGAGCTTCGTCCTTTTGGAGCTTCGTCTTTTCGGAGCTTCGTCCTTTTGGAGCTTCTTCCTTTTGTATCTTCGTCCTTTTGGAGCTTCGTCCTTTTGGAGCTTCTTCCTTTCGGAGGTTCTTCCTTTTGGAGCTTCTTCCTTTTGGAGCTTCTTCCTTTCGGAGCTTCTTCCTTTCGGAGGTTCTTCCTTTTGGAGCTTCTTCCTTTTGGAGGTTCTTCCTTTTGGAGCTTCTTCCTTTTGGAGGTTCTTCCTTTTGGAGCTTCTTCCTTTTGGAGGTTCTTCCTTTTGGAGCTTCTTCCTTTTGGAGGTTCTTCCTTTTGGAGCTTCTTCCTTTTGGAGCTTCTTCCTTTCGGAGCTTCTTCCTTTTGGAGCTTCGTCCTTTTGGAGCTTCTTCCTTTTGGAGCTTCTTCCTTTTGGAGGTTCTTCCTTTTGGAGCTTCTTCCTTTTGGAGCTTCGTCCTTTTGGAGCATCTTCCTTTTGGAGGTTCTTCCTTTTGGAGGTTCGTCCTTTTGGAGCTTCTTCCTTTCGGAGGTTCGTCCTTTTGGAGCTTCGTCCTTTTGGAGCTTCTTCCTTTTGGAGGTTCTTCCTTTTGGAGGTTCTTCCTTTTGGAGCTTCGTCCTTTTGGAGCTTCTTCCTTTTGGAGGTTCTTCCTTTTGGAGGTTCGTCCTTTTGGAGCTTCTTCCTTTCGGAGCTTCTTCCTTTTGGAGCTTCTTCCTTTTGGAGCTTCTTCCTTTTGGAGGTTCTTCCTTTTGGAGGTTCGTCCTTTTGGAGGTTCTTCCTTTCGGAGCTTCTTCCTTTTGGAGCTTCTTCCTTTTGGAGGTTCTTCCTTTTGGAGGTTCGTCCTTTTGGAGCTTCTTCCTTTCGGAGCTTCTTCCTTTTGGAGCTTCTTCCTTTTGGAGGTTCTTCCTTTTGGAGGTTCTTCCTTTTGGAGGTTCGTCCTTTAGGAGGTTCTTCCTTTCGGAGGTTCTTCCTTTTGGAGCTTCTTCCTTTTGGAGGTTCTTCCTTTTGGAGGTTCTTCCTTTTGGAGCTTCTTCCTTTTGGAGGTTCTTCCTTTTGGAGCTTCGTCCTTTTGGAGCTTCGTCCTTTTGGAACTTCTTCCTTTCGGAGGTTCGTCCTTTTGGAGCTTCGTCCTTTTGGAGGTTCTTCCTTTCGGAGCTTCTTCCTTTTGGAGCTTCTTCCTTTTGGAGTTTCTTCCTTTTGGAGCTTCTTCCTTTTGGAGCTTCTTCCTTTTGGAGCTTCTTCCTTTCGGAGCTTCTTCCTTTTGGAGCTTCTTCCTTTCGGAGCTTCTTCCTTTTGGAGCTTCTTCCTTTCGGAGTTTCTTCCTTTTGGAGCTTCTTCCTTTTGGAGGTTCTTCCTTTTGGAGCTTCTTCCTTTCGGAGGTTCTTCCTTTCGGAGGTTCTTCCTTTTGGAGCTTCTTCCTTTCGGAGCTTCTTCCTTTTGGAGCTTCTTCCTTTCGGAGCTTCTTCCTTTCGGAGGTTCTTCCTTTTGGAGCTTCTTCCTTTTGGAGGTTCTTCCTTTTGGAGCTTCTTCCTTTTGGAGCTTCTTCCTTTCGGAGCTTCTTCCTTTTGGAGCTTCTTCCTTTCGGAGGTTCTTCCTTTTGGAGCTTCTTCCTTTTGGAGGTTCTTCCTTTTGGAGCTTCTTCCTTTTGGAGGTTCTTCCTTTTGGAGCTTCTTCCTTTTGGAGCTTCTTCCTTTCGGAGCTTCTTCCTTTTGGAGCTTCGTCCTTTTGGAGCTTCTTCCTTTTGGAGCTTCTTCCTTTTGGAGGTTCTTCCTTTTGGAGCTTCTTCCTTTTGGAGGTTCTTCCTTTTGGAGCTTCTTCCTTTTGGAGGTTCTTCCTTTTGGAGCTTCTTCCTTTTGGAGGTTCTTCCTTTTGGAGCTTCTTCCTTTTGGAGCTTCTTCCTTTCGGAGCTTCTTCCTTTTGGAGCTTCGTCCTTTTGGAGCTTCTTCCTTTTGGAGCTTCTTCCTTTTGGAGGTTCTTCCTTTTGGAGCTTCTTCCTTTTGGAGGTTCTTCCTTTTGGAGCTTCTTCCTTTTGGAGGTTCTTCCTTATGGAGCTTCTTCCTTTTGGAGCTTCTTCCTTTCGGAGGTTCGTCCTTTTGGAGCTTCGTCCTTTTGGAGCTTCTTCCTTTCGGAGCTTCTTCTTTTCAAAGGTTCTTCCTTTTGGAGCTTCTTCCTTTTGGAGCTTCTTCCTTTTGGAGCTTCTTCCTTTCGGAGCTTCTTCTTTTCAAAGGTTCTTCCTTTCGGAGCTTCTTCCTTTTGGAGCTTCTTCCTTTTGGAGCTTCTTCCTTTTGGAGCCTCGTCCTTTTGGAGCTTCTTCCTTTTGGAGCTTCTTCCTTTTGGAGCTTCTTCCTTTTGGAGCTTCGTCCTTTCGGAGCTTCGTCCTTTCGGAGCTTCTTCCTTTTGGAGCTTCGTCCTTTCGGAGCTTCTTCCTTTTGGAGCCTCGTCCTTTTGGAGCTTCTTCCTTTTGGAGCTTCTTCCTTTTGGAGCTTCTTCCTTTTGGAGCTTCGTCCTTTCGGAGCTTCGTCCTTTCGGAGCTTCTTCCTTTTGGAGCTTCGTCCTTTCGGAGCTTCTTCCTTTTGGAGACTCGTCCTTTTGGAGCTTCGTCCTTTTGGAGCTTCGTCTTTTCGGAGCTTCTTCCTTTTGGAGACTCGTCCTTTTGGAGCTTCGTCCTTTTGGAGCTTCGTCTTTTCGGAGCTTCGTCCTTTTGGAGCTTCTTCCTTTTGTATCTTCGTCTTTTCGGAGCTTCGTCCTTTTGGAGCTTCTTCCTTTTGTATCTTCGTCCTTTTGGAGCTTCGTCCTTTTGGAGCTTCTTCCTTTCGGAGCTTCGTCCTTTTGGAGCTTCTTCCTTTTGGAGCTTTGTCCTTTCGGAGCTTCTTCCTTTTGGAGCTTCTTCCTTTTGGAGCTTCGTCCTTTTGGAGGTTCGTCCTTTTGGAGCTTCTTCCTTTTGGAGCTTCTTCCTTTCAGAGCCTCGTCCTTTCGGAGCTTCGTCCTTTTGGAGCTTCTTCCTTTTGGAGCTTCGTCCTTTTGGAGGTTCGTCCTTTTGGAGCTTCTTCCTTTTGGAGCTTCTTCCTTTTGGAGCTTCTTCCTTTTGGAGGTTCTTCCTTTTGGAGCTTCTTCCTTTTGGAGGTTCTTCCTTTTGGAGCTTCTTCCTTTTGGAGCTTCTTCCTTTCGGAGCTTCTTCCTTTTGGAGCTTCGTCCTTTTGGAGCTTCTTCCTTTTGGAGCTTCTTCCTTTTGGAGGTTCTTCCTTTTGGAGGTTCTTCCTTTCGGAGCTTCTTCCTTTTGGAGCTTCTTCCTTTCGGAGCTTCTTCCTTTTGGAGCTTCTTCCTTTTGGAGGTTCTTCCTTTAGGAGGTTCTTCCTTTCGGAGGTTCTTCCTTTCGGAGCTTCTTCCTTTCGGAGCTTCTTCCTTTAGGAGCTTCGTCCTTTTGGAGCTTCTTCCTTTTGGAGCTTCTTCCTTTCGGATCTTCGTCCTTTTGGAGCTTCTTCCTTTCGGAGCTTCTTCCTTTCGGAGCTTCTTCCTTTCGGAGTTTCTTCCTTTCGGAGCTTCTTCCTTTCGGAGCTTCTTCCTTTTGGAGCTTCTTCCTTTCGGAGGTTCTTCCTTTTGGAGCTTCGTCCTTTTGGAGCTTCTTCCTTTTGGAGCTTCTTCCTTTTGGAGCTTCTTCCTTTTGGAGCTTCTTCCTTTCGGAGCTTCTTCCTTTCGGAGCTTCTTCCTTTTGGAGCTTCTTCCTTTTGGAGCTTCTTCCTTTCGGAGCTTCTTCCTTTCGGAGCTTCTTCCTTTCGGAGCTTCTTCCTTTTGGAGCTTCTTCCTTTTGGAGCTTCGTCCTTTTGTATCTTCGTCCTTTTGGAACTTCGTCCTTTTGGAGCTTCTTCCTTTTGGAGCTTCGTCCTTTTGGAGCTTCGTCCTTTTGTATCTTCTTCCTTTTGGAGCTTCGTCCTTTTGTATCTTCTTCCTTTTGGAGCTTCGTCCTTTTGGAGCTTCTTCCTTTTGGAGCTTCTTCCTTTCGGAGCTTCTTCCTTTTGGAGGTTCGTCCTTTTGGAGCTTCTTCCTTTTGGAGCTTCTTCCTTTTGGAGGTTCGTCCTTTTGTATATTCTTCCTTTCGGAGCTTCTTCCTTTTGTATATTCTTCCTTTTGGAGCTTCGTCCTTTTGGAGCTTCTTCCTTTTGGAGGTTCGTCCTTTTGGAGCTTCTTCCTTTTGGAGCTTCGTCCTTTTGTATCTTCGTCCTTTTGGAACTTCGTCCTTTTGGAGCTTCTTCCTTTTGGAGCTTCGTCTTTTCGGAGCTTCGTCCTTTTGGAGCTTCTTCCTTTTGGAGCTTCGTCTTTTCGGAGGTTCTTCCTTTCGGAGCTTCTTCCTTTCGGAGCTTCTTCCTTTCGGAGCTTCTTCCTTTCGGAGCTTCTTCCTTTTGGAGATTCTTCCTTTTGGAGCTTCTTCCTTTTGTATCTTCGTCCTTTCGGAGCTTCTTCCTTTCGGAGCTTCTTCCTTTCGGAGCTTCGTCCTTTTGGAACTTCGTCCTTTTGGAGCTTCGTCCTTTTGTATCTTCGTCCTTTTGGAGCTTCTTCCTTTTGGAGCTTCGTCCTTTTGTATCTTCGTCCTTTTGGAGCTTCTTCCTTTTGGAGCTTCGTCCTTTTGTATCTTCGTCCTTTTGGAACTTCTTCCTTTTGGAGTTTCGTCCTTTTGTAGCTTCTTCCTTTTGGAGCTTCGTCCTTTTGTATCTTCGTCCTTTTGGAACTTCTTCCTTTCGGAGCTTCGTCCTTTTGTATCTTCGTCCTTTTGGAACTTCGTCCTTTCGGAGCATCTTCCTTTCGGAGGTTCTTCCTTTCGGCGTTTCTTCCTTTTGGAGCTTCTTCCTTTTGGAGCTTCTTCCTTTTGGAGCTTCTTCCTTTCGGAGGTTCTTCCTTTTGGAGCTTCTTCCTTTTGGAGCTTCTTCCTTTTGGAGCTTCTTCCTTTTGGAGCTTCGTCCTTTCGGAGCTTCGTCTTTTCGGAGGTTCGTCCTTTTGGAGCTTCGTCTTTTTGGAGCTTCGTCTTTTCGGAGCTTCGTCTTTTCGGAGCTTCTTCCTTTTGGAGCTTCTTCCTTTTGGAGCTTCTTCCTTTTGGAGCTTCGTCCTTTCGGAGCTTCGTCTTTTCGGAGGTTCGTCCTTTTGGAGCTTCGTCCTTTTGGAGCTTCGTCTTTTTGGAGCTTCGTCTTTTCGGAGCTTCGTCTTTTCGGAGCTTCTTCCTTTTGGAGCTTCTTCCTTTTGGAGCTTCTTCCTTTTGGAGCTTCGTCTTTTCGGAGGTTCGTCCTTTTGGAGCTTCGTCTTTTTGGAGCTTCGTCTTTTCGGAGCTTCGTCTTTTCGGAGCTTCGTCTTTTCGGAGCTTCTTCCTTTTGGAGCTTCTTCCTTTTGGAGCTTCTTCCTTTTGGATCTTCGTCCTTTCGGAGCTTCGTCTTTTCGGAGGTTCGTCCTTTTGGAGCTTCGTCTTTTTGGAGCTTCGTCTTTTCGGAGCTTCGTCTTTTCGGAGCTTCTTCCTTTTGGAGCTTCTTCCTTTTGGAGCTTCGTCCTTTTGGAGCTTCTTCCTTTTGGAGCTTCGTCTTTTCGGAGCTTCTTCCTTTTGGAGCTTCTTCCTTTCGGAGCTTCTTCCTTTCGGAGGTTCTTCCTTTCGGAGCTTCTTCCTTTCGGAGCTTCTTCCTTTCGGAGCTTCTTCCTTTCGGAGCTTCTTCCTTTCGGAGGTTCTTCGTTTTGGAGTTTCGTCCTTTTGGAGCTTCGTCTTTTCGGAGCTTCGTCCTTTTTTATCTTCGTCCTTTTGGAGCTTCGTCTTTTCGGAGCTTCGTCCTTTTGGAACTTCGTCCTTTCGGAGCATCTTCCTTTCGGAGGTTCTTCCTTTCGGCGTTTCTTCCTTTTGGAGCTTCTTCCTTTTGGAGCTTCTTCCTTTTGGAGCTTCTTCCTTTTGGAGCTTCTTCCTTTTGGAGCTTCTTCCTTTTGGAGCTTCTTCCTTTTGTATCTTCTTCCTTTTGTATCTTCGTCCTTTTGTATCTTCGTCCTTTTGTATCTTCTTCCTTTCGGAGGTTCTTCCTTTCGGCGTTTCTTCCTTTTGGAGCTTCGTCCTTTTGTATCTTCTTCCTTTTGGAGCTTCGTCCTTTTGTATCTTCGTCCTTTTGGAGCTTCTTCCTTTCGGAGGTTCGTCCTTTTGGAGCTTCTTCCTTTCGGAGGTTCGTCCTTTTGGAGCTTCTTCCTTTCGGAGGTTCGTCCTTTTGGAGCTTCTTCCTTTCGGAGGTTCGTCCTTTTGTAGCTTCTTCCTTTTGGAGCTTCGTCCTTTTGTATCTTCGTCCTTTTGGAACTTCGTCCTTTTGGAGCTTCTTCCTTTTGGAGCTTCGTCCTTTTGTATCTTCGTCCTTTTGTATCTTCTTCCTTTCGGCGTTTCTTCCTTTTGGAGCTTCTTCCTTTTGGAGCTTCGTCCTTTTGTATCTTGGTCCTTTTGGAGCTTCGTCCTTTTGTATCTTCGTCCTTTTGGAGCTTCGTCCTTTTGGAGCTTCTTCCTTTTGGAGCTTCGTCCTTTTGTATCTTCGTCCTTTTGGAGCTTCGTCTTTTCGGAGCTTCGTCCTTTTGGAGCTTCTTCCTTTTGGAGCTTCGTCTTTTCGGAGGTTCTTCCTTTCGGAGCTTCTTCCTTTCGGAGCTTCTTCCTTTCGGAGCTTCTTCCTTTCGGAGCTTCTTCCTTTTGGAGCTTCTTCCTTTTGGAGCTTCGTCCTTTTGTATCTTCGTCCTTTTGGAGCTTCTTCCTTTTGGAGCTTCGTCCTTTTGTATCTTCGTCCTTTTGGAGCTTCTTCCTTTTGGAGCTTCGTCCTTTTGTATCTTCGTCCTTTTGGAACTTCTTCCTTTTGGAACTTCTTCCTTTTGGAGCTTCGTCCTTTTGTAGCTTCTTCCTTTTGGAGCTTCGTCCTTTTGTATCTTCGTCCTTTTGGAACTTCGTCCTTTCGGAGCATCTTCCTTTCGGAGGTTCTTCCTTTCGGCGTTTCTTCCTTTTGGAGCTTCTTCCTTTTGGAGCTTCTTCCTTTTGGAGCTTCTTCCTTTTGGAGCTTCTTCCTTTTGGAGCTTCTTCCTTTTGGAGCTTCGTCTTTTCGGAGGTTCGTCCTTTTGGAGCTTCGTCTTTTTGGAGCTTCGTCTTTTCGGAGCTTCGTCTTTTCGGAGCTTCGTCTTTTCGGAGGTTCGTCCTTTTGGAGCTTCGTCTTTTTGGAGCTTCGTCTTTTTGGAGCTTCGTCTTTTCGGAGCTTCGTCCTTTTGGAGCTTCTTCCTTTCGGAGCTTCATCTTTTCGGAGCTTCTTCCTTTCGGAGCTTCTTCCTTTCGGAGCTTCTTCCTTTCGGAGCTTCTTCCTTTCGGAGCTTCGTCCTTTTGGAGCTTCGTCCTTTTGGAGCATCTTCCTTTTGGAGCTTCGTCCTTTTGTATCTTCGTCCTTTTGTATCTTCGTCCTTTTGTATCTTCGTCCTTTTGTATCTTCGTCCTTTTGGAGCTTCTTCCTTTTGTAGCTTCTTCCTTTTGGAGCTTCGTCCTTTTGTATCTTCTTCCTTTTGGAGCTTCTTCCTTTTGTATCTTCGTCCTTTTGGAGCTTCTTCCTTTCGGAGCTTCGTCCTTTTGGAGCTTCGTCCTTTTGGAGCTTCGTCCTTTTGGAACTTCGTCCTTTTGGAGCTTCGTCCTTTTGTATCTTCGTCCTTTTGGAGCTTCTTCCTTTCGGAGGTTCTTCCTTTTGGAGCTTCTTCCTTTCGGAGGTTCTTCCTTTCGGCGTTTCTTCCTTTTGGAGCTTCGTCCTTTTGTATCTTCTTCCTTTTGGAGCTTCGTCCTTTTGTATCTTCGTCCTTTTGGAGCTTCTTCCTTTTGGAACTTCGTCCTTTTGGAGCTTCGTCCTTTTGTATCTTCGTCCTTTTGGAGCTTCTTCCTTTCGGAGGTTCGTCCTTTTGGAGCTTCTTCCTTTCGGAGGTTCGTCCTTTTGGAGCTTCTTCCTTTCGGAGGTTCGTCCTTTTGGAGCTTCTTCCTTTCGGAGGTTCGTCCTTTTGTAGCTTCTTCCTTTTGGAGCTTCGTCCTTTTGTATCTTCGTCCTTTTGGAACTTCGTCCTTTTGGAGCTTCTTCCTTTTGGAGCTTCGTCCTTTTGTATCTTCGTCCTTTTGTATCTTCTTCCTTTCGGCGTTTCTTCCTTTTGGAGCTTCTTCCTTTTGGAGCTTCGTCCTTTTGTATCTTCGTCCTTTTGGAGCTTCGTCCTTTTGTATCTTGGTCCTTTTGGAGCTTCGTCCTTTTGTATCTTCGTCCTTTTGGAGCTTCGTCCTTTTGTATCTTCTTCCTTTTGGAGCTTCGTCCTTTTGTATCTTCTTCCTTTTGGAGCTTCTTCCTTTTGGAGCTTCTTCCTTTTGGAGCTTCTTCCTTTTGGAGCTTCTTCCTTTTGGAGCTTCGTCTTTTCGGAGGTTCGTCCTTTTGGAGCTTCGTCTTTTTGGAGCTTCGTCTTTTCGGAGCTTCGTCTTTTCGGAGCTTCTTCCTTTTGGAGCTTCTTCCTTTTGGAGCTTCTTCCTTTTGGAGCTTCTTCCTTTTGGAGCTTCGTCTTTTCGGAGGTTCGTCCTTTTGGAGCTTCGTCTTTTTGGAGCTTCGTCTTTTCGGAGCTTCGTCTTTTCGGAGCTTCGTCTTTTCGGAGGTTCGTCCTTTTGGAGCTTCGTCTTTTTGGAGCTTCGTCTTTTTGGAGCTTCGTCTTTTCGGAGCTTCGTCCTTTTGGAGCTTCTTCCTTTCGGAGCTTCGTCTTTTCGGAGCTTCTTCCTTTCGGAGCTTCTTCCTTTCGGAGCTTCTTCCTTTCGGAGCTTCTTCCTTTCGGAGCTTCGTCCTTTTGGAGCTTCGTCCTTTTGGAGCTTCTTCCTTTTGGAGCTTCGTCCTTTTGTATCTTCGTCCTTTTGTATCTTCGTCCTTTTGTATCTTCGTCCTTTTGTATCTTCGTCCTTTTGGAGCTTCTTCCTTTTGTAGCTTCTTCCTTTTGGAGCTTCGTCCTTTTGTATCTTCTTCCTTTTGGAGCTTCTTCCTTTTGTATCTTCGTCCTTTTGGAGCTTCTTCCTTTCGGAGCTTCGTCCTTTTGGAGCTTCGTCCTTTTGGAGCTTCGTCCTTTTGGAACTTCGTCCTTTTGGAGCTTCGTCCTTTTGTATCTTCGTCCTTTTGGAGCTTCTTCCTTTCGGAGCTTCTTCCTTTCGGAGCTTCTTCCTTTTGTATCTTCTTCCTTTTGTATCTTCTTCCTTTTGTATCTTCGTCCTTTTGTATCTTCGTCCTTTTGTATCTTCTTCCTTTCGGAGGTTCTTCCTTTTGGAGCTTCTTCCTTTCGGAGGTTCTTCCTTTCGGCGTTTCTTCCTTTTGGAGCTTCGTCCTTTTGTATCTTCTTCCTTTTGGAGCTTCGTCCTTTTGTATCTTCGTCCTTTTGGAGCTTCTTCCTTTGGGAACTTCGTCCTTTTGGAGCTTCGTCCTTTTGTATCTTCGTCCTTTTGGAGCTTCTTCCTTTTGGAACTTCGTCCTTTTGGAGCTTCTTCCTTTCGGAGGTTCGTCCTTTTGGAGCTTCTTCCTTTCGGAGGTTCGTCCTTTTGGAGCTTCTTCCTTTCGGAGGTTCGTCCTTTTGGAGCTTCTTCCTTTCGGAGGTTCGTCCTTTTGTAGCTTCTTCCTTTTGGAACTTCGTCCTTTTGGAGCTTCTTCCTTTTGGAACTTCGTCCTTTTGGAGCTTCTTCCTTTTGGAGCTTCGTCCTTTTGTATCTTCGTCCTTTTGTATCTTCTTCCTTTCGGCGTTTCTTCCTTTTGGAGCTTCTTCCTTTTGGAGCTTCGTCCTTTTGTATCTTCGTCCTTTTGGAGCTTCGTCCTTTTGTATCTTGGTCCTTTTGGAGCTTCGTCCTTTTGTATCTTCGTCCTTTTGGAGCTTCGTCCTTTTGTATCTTCTTCCTTTTGGAGCTTCGTCCTTTTGTATCTTCTTCCTTTTGGAGCTTCGTCCTTTTGGAGCTTCTTCCTTTTGGAGCTTCGTCCTTTTGTATCTTCGTCCTTTTGGAGCTTCGTCTTTTCGGAGCTTCGTCCTTTTGGAGCTTCTTCCTTTTGGAGCTTCGTCTTTTCGGAGGTTCTTCCTTTCGGAGCTTCTTCCTTTCGGAGCTTCTTCCTTTCGGAGCTTCTTCCTTTTGGAGCTTCTTCCTTTTGGAGCTTCGTCCTTTTGTATCTTCGTCCTTTTGGAGCTTCTTCCTTTTGGAGCTTCGTCCTTTTGTATCTTCGTCCTTTTGGAGCTTCTTCCTTTTGGAGCTTCGTCCTTTTGTATCTTCGTCCTTTTGGAACTTCTTCCTTTTGGAACTTCTTCCTTTTGGAGCTTCGTCCTTTTGTAGCTTCTTCCTTTTGGAGCTTCGTCCTTTTGTATCTTCGTCCTTTTGGAACTTCGTCCTTTCGGAGCATCTTCCTTTCGGAGGTTCTTCCTTTCGGCGTTTCTTCCTTTTGGAGCTTCTTCCTTTTGGAGCTTCTTCCTTTTGGAGCTTCTTCCTTTTGGAGCTTCTTCCTTTTGGAGCTTCGTCCTTTCGGAGCTTCGTCTTTTCGGAGGTTCGTCCTTTTGGAGCTTCGTCTTTTTGGAGCTTCGTCTTTTCGGAGCTTCGTCTTTTCGGAGCTTCTTCCTTTTGGAGCTTCTTCCTTTTGGAGCTTCTTCCTTTTGGAGCTTCTTCCTTTTGGAGCTTCGTCTTTTCGGAGGTTCGTCCTTTTGGAGCTTCTTCCTTTCGGAGGTTCGTCCTTTTGGAGCTTCTTCCTTTCGGAGGTTCGTCCTTTTGGAGCTTCTTCCTTTCGGAGGTTCGTCCTTTTGGAGCTTCTTCCTTTCGGAGCTTCGTCCTTTTGTATCTTCGTCCTTTTGGAACTTCGTCCTTTTGGAGCTTCTTCCTTTTGGAGCTTCGTCCTTTTGTATCTTCGTCCTTTTGTATCTTCTTCCTTTCGGCGTTTCTTCCTTTTGGAGCTTCTTCCTTTTGGAGCTTCTTCCTTTTGGAGCTTCTTCCTTTTGGAGCTTCGTCTTTTCGGAGGTTCGTCCTTTTGGAGCTTCTTCCTTTCGGAGCTTCGTCCTTTTGTATCTTCGTCCTTTTGGAACTTCGTCCTTTTGGAGCTTCTTCCTTTTGGAGCTTCGTCCTTTTGTATCTTGGTCCTTTTGGAGCTTCGTCCTTTTGTATCTTCGTCCTTTTGGAGCTTCGTCCTTTTGTATCTTCTTCCTTTTGGAGCTTCGTCCTTTTGTATCTTCTTCCTTTTGGAGCTTCGTCCTTTTGGAGCTTCTTCCTTTTGGAGCTTCGTCCTTTTGTATCTTCGTCCTTTTGGAGCTTCTTCCTTTTGGAGCTTCGTCTTTTCGGAGGTTCTTCCTTTCGGAGCTTCTTCCTTTCGGAGCTTCTTCCTTTCGGAGCTTCTTCCTTTCGGAGCTTCTTCCTTTTGGAGCTTCTTCCTTTTGGAGCTTCGTCCTTTTGTATCTTCGTCCTTTTGGAGCTTCTTCCTTTTGGAGCTTCGTCCTTTTGTATCTTCGTCCTTTTGGAGCTTCTTCCTTTTGGAGCTTCGTCCTTTTGTATCTTCGTCCTTTTGGAACTTCTTCCTTTTGGAACTTCTTCCTTTTGGAGCTTCGTCCTTTTGTAGCTTCTTCCTTTTGGAGCTTCGTCCTTTTGTATCTTCGTCCTTTTGGAACTTCGTCCTTTCGGAGCATCTTCCTTTCGGAGGTTCTTCCTTTCGGCGTTTCTTCCTTTTGGAGCTTCTTCCTTTTGGAGCTTCTTCCTTTTGGAGCTTCTTCCTTTTGGAGCTTCTTCCTTTTGGAGCTTCGTCCTTTCGGAGCTTCGTCTTTTCGGAGGTTCGTCCTTTTGGAGCTTCGTCTTTTTGGAGCTTCGTCTTTTCGGAGCTTCGTCTTTTCGGAGCTTCGTCTTTTCGGAGGTTCGTCTTTTTGGAGCTTCGTCTTTTTGGAGCTTCGTCTTTTCGGAGCTTCGTCCTTTTGGAGCTTCTTCCTTTCGGAGCTTCGTCTTTTCGGAGCTTCTTCCTTTCGGAGCTTCTTCCTTTCGGAGCTTCTTCCTTTCGGAGCTTCTTCCTTTCGGAGCTTCGTCCTTTTGGAGCTTCGTCCTTTTGGAGCTTCTTCCTTTTGGAGCTTCGTCCTTTTGTATCTTCGTCCTTTTGTATCTTCGTCCTTTTGTATCTTCGTCCTTTTGTATCTTCGTCCTTTTGGAGCTTCTTCCTTTTGTAGCTTCTTCCTTTTGGAGCTTCGTCCTTTTGTATCTTCTTCCTTTTGGAGCTTCTTCCTTTTGTATCTTCGTCCTTTTGGAGCTTCTTCCTTTCGGAGCTTCGTCCTTTTGGAGCTTCGTCCTTTTGGAGCTTCGTCCTTTTGGAACTTCGTCCTTTTGGAGCTTCGTCCTTTTGTATCTTCGTCCTTTTGGAGCTTCTTCCTTTCGGAGCTTCTTCCTTTCGGAGCTTCTTCCTTTTGTATCTTCTTCCTTTTGGAGCTTCTTCCTTTTGGAACTTCGTCCTTTTGGAGCTTCGTCCTTTTGTATCTTCGTCCTTTTGGAGCTTCTTCCTTTCGGAGGTTCGTCCTTTTGGAGCTTCTTCCTTTCGAAGGTTCGTCCTTTTGGAGCTTCTTCCTTTCGGAGGTTCGTCCTTTTGGAGCTTCGTCCTTTTGGAGCTTCTTCCTTTTGGAACTTCTTCCTTTTGGAGCTTCGTCCTTTTGTAGCTTCTTCCTTTTGGAGCTTCGTCCTTTTGTATCTTCGTCCTTTTGGAGCTTCGTCCTTTTGTATCTTTGTCCTTTTGGAGCTTCGTCCTTTTGTTTCTTCGTCCTTTTGGAACTTCGTCCTTTTGGAGCTTCTTCCTTTCGGCGTTTCTTCCTTTTGGAGGTTCGTCCTTTTGGAGCTTCGTCCTTTTGTATCTTCGTCCTTTTGGAACTTCGTCCTTTTGGAGCTTCTTCCTTTTGGAGTTTCGTCCTTTTGTATCTTCTTCCTTTTGGAGCTTCGTCCTTTTGTATCTTCGTCCTTTTGGAGCTTCGTCCTTTTGTATCTTCGTCCTTTTGGAGCTTCGTCCTTTTGTATCTTCGTCCTTTTGGAACTTCGTCCTTTAGGAGCTTCTTCCTTTCGGAGCTTCTTCCTTTTGGAGCTGCTTCCTTTTGGAGCTTCGTCTTTTCGGAGCTTCGTCCTTTTGTATCTT
Organism: Gobius niger; assembly: GCF_951799975.1. Taxonomy (NCBI): domain Eukaryota; kingdom Metazoa; phylum Chordata; class Actinopteri; order Gobiiformes; family Gobiidae; genus Gobius; species Gobius niger. The sequence goes on along the minus strand of NW_027639229.1, from coordinate 298,193 downwards.
CGTCCTTTTGGAGTTTCGTCCTTTTGGAACTTCGTCCTTTAGGAGCTTCTTCCTTTCGGAGCTTCTTCCTTTTGGAGCTTCTTCCTTTTGGAGCTTCGTCCTTTTGGAGTTTCGTCCTTTTGTAGCTTCTTCCTTTTGGAGCTTCGTCCTTTTGGAGCTTCGTCATTTTGTATCTTCGTCCTTTTGGAGCTTCGTCCTTTTGTATCTTCGTCCTTTTGTATCTTCTTCCTTTTGGAGCTTCTTCCTTTTGGAGCTTCGTCCTTTTGTATCTTCGTCCTTTTGTATCTTCGTCCTTTTGTATCATCTTCCTTTTGTATCTTCGTCCTTTTGTATCTTCTTCCTTTTGTATCTTCTTCCTTTTGTATCTTCGTCCTTTTGGAGCTTCGTCTTTTCGGAGCTTCTTCCTTTTGGAGCTTCTTCCTTTCGGAGCTTCTTCCTTTTGGAGCTTCTTCCTTTTGGAGCTTCTTCCTTTCGGAGGTTCTTCCTTTCGGAGCTTCTTCCTTTCGGAGCTTCTTCCTTTCGGAGCTTCTTCCTTTCGGAGGTTCTTCGTTTTGGAGTTTCGTCCTTTTGGAGCTTCGTCTTTTCGGAGCTTCGTCCTTTTGTATCTTCTTCCTTTTGGAGTTTCGTCCTTTTGTATCTTCTTCCTTTTGTATCTTCGTCCTTTTGGAGCTTCGTCCTTTTGGAGCTTCGTCCTTTTGGAGCTTCGTCCTTTTGGAACTTCTTCCTTTTGGAGCTTCTTCCTTTTGGAGCTTCTTCCTTTCGGCGTTTCTTCCTTTTGGAGCTTCGTCCTTTTGTATCTTCGTCCTTTTGGAGCTTCTTCCTTTTGGAGCTTCGTCCTTTTGTATCTTCTTCCTTTTGTATCTTCTTCCTTTTGGAGCTTCTTCCTTTTGGAACTTCGTCCTTTTGTATCTTCGTCCTTTTGGAGCTTCTTCCTTTCGGAGGTTCGTCCTTTTGGAGCTTCTTCCTTTCGGAGGTTCGTCCTTTTGGAGCTTCTTCCTTTTGGAGCTTCTTCCTTTTGTAGCTTCTTCCTTTTGGAGCTTCTTCCTTTTGGAACTTCTTCCTTTTGGAACTTCGTCCTTTTGGAGCTTCTTCCTTTTGGAGCTTCTTCCTTTTGGAGCTTCGTCCTTTTGTATCTTCGTCCTTTTGTATCTTCGTCCTTTTGTATCTTCGTCCTTTTGTATCTTCGTCCTTTTGTATCTTCTTCCTTTTGTATCTTCTTCCTTTTGTATCTTCGTCCTTTTGGAGCTTCGTCTTTTCGGAGCTTCTTCCTTTTGGAGCTTCTTCCTTTCGGAGCTTCTTCCTTTTGGAGCTTCTTCCTTTTGGAGCTTCTTCCTTTCGGAGCTTCTTCCTTTCGGAGCTTCTTCCTTTCGGAGCTTCTTCCTTTCGGAGCTTCTTCCTTTCGGAGGTTCTTCGTTTTGGAGTTTCGTCCTTTTGGAGCTTCTTCCTTTTGTATCTTCGTCTTTTCGGAGCTTCTTCCTTTTGGAGTTTCGTCCTTTTGTATCTTCTTCCTTTTGTATCTTCGTCCTTTTGGAGCTTCGTCCTTTTGGAGCTTCGTCCTTTTGTATCTTCTTCCTTTTGGAGCTTCTTCCTTTTGGAACTTCGTCCTTTTGGAGCTTCGTCCTTTTGTATCTTCGTCCTTTTGGAGCTTCTTCCTTTCGGAGGTTCGTCCTTTTGGAGCTTCTTCCTTTCGGAGGTTCGTCCTTTTGGAGCTTCTTCCTTTTGGAGCTTCTTCCTTTTGTAGCTTCTTCCTTTTGGAGCTTCTTCCTTTTGGAACTTCTTCCTTTTGGAACTTCGTCCTTTTGGAGCTTCTTCCTTTCGGAGCTTCTTCCTTTTGGAGCTTCTTCCTTTTGGAGCTTCTTCCTTTTGGAGCTTCTTCCTTTTGGAGCTTCGTCCTTTTGGAGCTTCTTCCTTTTGGAGCTTCTTCCTTTTGTAGCTTCTTCCTTTTGGAGCTCCTTCCTTTTGGAACTTCTTCCTTTTGGAACTTCGTCCTTTTGGAGCTTCTTCCTTTCGGAGCTTCTTCCTTTTGGAGCTTCTTCCTTTTGGAGCTTCTTCCTTTTGGAGCTTCTTCCTTTTGGAGCTTCGTCCTTTTGTATCTTCATCCTTTTGGAGCTTCTTCCTTTTGGAGCTTCTTCCTTTTGGAGCTTCTTCCTTTTGGAGCTTCTTCCTTTTGGAGCTTCTTCCTTTCGGAGGTTCTTCCTTTCGGCGTTTCTTCCTTTTGGAGCTTCTTCCTTTTGGAGCTTCGTCCTTTTGTATCTTCGTCCTTTTGTATCTTCGTCCTTTTGGAACTTCTTCCTTTTGGAGCTTCTTCCTTTTGGAGCTTCTTCCTTTTGGAGCTTCGTCCTTTTGTATCTTCGTCCTTTTGGAGCTTCTTCCTTTTGGAGCTTCGTCCTTTTGTATCTTCGTCCTTTTGGAGCTTCTTCCTTTTGTATCTTCTTCCTTTTGGAGCTTCGTCCTTTTGTATCTTCGTCCTTTTGGAACTTCGTCCTTTTGGAGCTTCTTCCTTTTGGAGCTTCTTCCTTTTGGAGCTTCGTCCTTTTGGAGCTTCTTCCTTTTGTATCTTCGTCCTTTTGTAGCTTCTTCCTTTTGGAGCTTCTTCCTTTTGGAACTTCTTCCTTTTGGAGCTTCGTCCTTTTGTATCTTCGTCCTTTTGGAACTTCTTCCTTTTGGAACTTCTTCCTTTTGGAGCTTCGTCCTTTTGGAACTTCTTCCTTTTGGAGCTTCGTACTTTTGTATCTTCGTCCTTTTGGAACTTCTTCCTTTTGGAACTTCTTCCTTTCGGAGGTTCTTCCTTTCGGTGTTTCTTCCTTTTGGAGCTTCTTCCTTTTGGAGCTTCTTCCTTTTGGAGCTTCTTCCTTTCGGAGGTTCTTCCTTTTGGAGCTTCTTCCTTTTGGAGCTTCGTCCTTTCGGAGCTTCGTCCTTTCGGATCTTCGTCTTTTCGGAGGTTCGTCCTTTTGGAGCTTCGTGTTTTTGGAGCTTCTTCCTTTTGGAGCTTCGTCTTTTCGGAGCTTCGTCTTTTCAGAGCTTCGTCTTTTCGGAACTTCTTCCTTTTGGAGCTTCTTCCTTTTGGAGCTTCTTCCTTTTGGAGCTTCGTCCTTTCGGAGCTTCGTCTTTTCGGAGGTTCGTCCTTTTGGAGCTTCTTCCTTTTGGAGCTTCTTCCTTTTGAAGCTTCGTCCTTTCGGAGCTTTGTCTTTTCGGAGCTTCGTCTTTTCGGAGCTTTGTCTTTTCGGAGCTTCGTCTTTTCGGAGGTTCGTCCTTTTGGAGCTTCGTCTTTTTGGAGCTTCGTCTTTTCGGAGCTTCTTCCTTTTGGAGCTTCGTCTTTTCGGAGTTTCGTCCTTTTGGTGGTTCGTCCTTTTGGAGCTTCTTCCTTTTGGAGGTTCTTCCTTTCGGAGCTTCTTCCTTTCGGAGCTTCTTCCTTTCGGAGCTTCTTCCTTTCGGAGCTTCTTCCTTTCGGAGGTTCTTCGTTTTGGAGTTTCGTCCTTTTGGAGCTTCGTCTTTTCGGAGCTTCGTCCTTTTGTATCTTCTTCCTTTTGGAGTTTCGTCCTTTTGTATCTTCTTCCTTTTGTATCTTCGTCCTTTTGGAGCTTCGTCTTTTCGGAGCTTCGTCCTTTTGTATCTTCTTCCTTTTGGAGTTTCGTCCTTTTGTATCTTCTTCCTTTTGTATCTTCGTCCTTTTGGAGCTTCGTCTTTTCGGAGCTTCGTCCTTTTGGAGCTTCTTCCTTTCGGAGGTTCTTCCTTTTGGAGCTTCTTCCTTTTGGAGCTTCTTCCTTTCGGAGGTTCTTCCTTTCGGCGTTTCTTCCTTTTGGAGCTTCGTCCTTTTGTATCTTCGTCCTTTTGGAGCTTCTTCCTTTTGGAGCTTCGTCCTTTTGGAACTTCGTCCTTTTGGAGCTTCTTCCTTTTGGAGCTTATTCCTTTTGTATCTTCGTCCTTTTGTATCTTCTTCCTTTCGGCGTTTCTTCCTTTTGGAGCTTCGTCCTTTTGGAGCTTCGTCCTTTTGTATCTTCTTCCTTTTGGAGCTTCGTCCTTTTGTATCTTCTTCCTTTTGGAGCTTCGTCCTTTTGGAGCTTCTTCCTTTTGGAGCTTCTTCCTTTCGGAGCTTCTTCCTTTTGGAGGTTCGTCCTTTTGGAGCTTCTTCCTTTTGGAGCTTCTTCCTTTTGGAGCTTCGTCCTTTTGTATCTTCGTCCTTTTGGAACTTCGTCCTTTTGGAGCTTCTTCCTTTCGGAGCTTCTTCCTTTTGTATCTTCTTCCTTTTGGAGCTTCGTCCTTTCGGAGCTTCTTCCTTTCGGAGCTTCTTCCTTTTGTAGCTTCTTCCTTTCGGCGTTTCTTCCTTTTGGAGCTTCTTCCTTTTGGAGCTTCTTCCTTTTGGAGCTTCGTCCTTTTGTATCTTCGTCCTTTTGGAGCTTCTTCCTTTTGGAGCTTCTTCCTTTTGTATCTTCTTCCTTTTGGAGCTTCGTCCTTTTGTATCTTCGTCCTTTTGGAGCTTCGTCCTTTTGTATCTTCGTCCTTTTGGAGCTTCTTCCTTTTGGAGCTTCGTCCTTTTGTATCTTCGTCCTTTCGGAGCTTCTTCCTTTCGGAGCTTCTTCCTTTTGGAGCTTCTTCCTTTTGGAGCTTCGTCCTTTCGGCGTTTCTTCCTTTTGGAGCTTCTTCCTTTTGGAGCTTCGTCTTTTTGTATCTTCGTCCTTTTGGAGCTTCGTCCTTTTGTATCTTCTTCCTTTTGGAGCTTCGTCCTTTTGTATCTTCGTCCTTTTGGAGCTTCGTCCTTTTGTATCTTCGTCCTTTTGGAGCTTCGTCCTTTTGTATCTTCTTCCTTTTGGAGCTTCGTCCTTTTGGAGCTTCGTCCTTTTGGAGCTTCTTCCTTTCGGAGCTTCTTCCTTTTGGAGGTTCGTCCTTTTGGAGCTTCTTCCTTTTGGAGCTTCTTCCTTTTGGAGCTTCGTCCTTTTGTATCTTCGTCCTTTTGGAACTTCGTCCTTTTGGAGCTTCGTCCTTTTGTATCTTCGTCCTTTTGGAGCTTCTTCCTTTTGGAGCTTCGTCTTTTCGGAGGTTCGTCCTTTCGGAGCTTCTTCCTTTCGGAGCTTCTTCCTTTTGGAGCTTCTTCCTTTTGGAGCTTCTTCCTTTCGGCGTTTCTTCCTTTTGGAACTTCGTCCTTTTGGAGCTTCTTCCTTTCGGCGTTTCTTCCTTTTGGAGCTTCGTCCTTTTGTATCTTCGTCCTTTTGGAGCTTCGTCCTTTTGGAGCTTCTTCCTTTTGGAGCTTCTTCCTTTTGGAGCTTCTTCCTTTTGGAGCTTCTTCCTTTTGTATCTTCTTCCTTTTGTATCTTCTTCCTTTTGTATCTTCGTCCTTTTGGAACTTTGTCCTTTTGGAGCTTCGTCCTTTTGTATCTTCGTCCTTTTGGAGCTTCTTCCTTTTGGAGCTTCTTCCTTTCGGAGCTTCTTCCTTTTGGAGGTTCGTCCTTTTGGAGCTTCTTCCTTTTGGAGCTTCTTCCTTTTGGAGCTTCGTCCTTTTGTATCTTCGTCTTTTCGGAGCTTCTTCCTTTTGGAGCTTCTTCCTTTTGGAGCTTCGTCCTTTTGTATCTTCGTCCTTTTGGAGCTTCTTCCTTTTGGAGCTTCTTCCTTTTGGAGCTTCGTCCTTTTGTATCTTCGTCTTTTCGGAGCTTCTTCCTTTTGGAGCTTCGTCCTTTCGGAGCTTCTTCCTTTTGGAGCTTCTTCCTTTCGGAGCTTCTTCCTTTTGGAGCTTCTTCCTGTTGGAGCTTCTTCCTTTCGGAGCTTCTTCCTTTCGGAGCTTCTTCCTTTTGGAGCTTCTTCCTTTCGGAGCTTCTTCCTTTTGGAGCTTCTTCCTTTTGTATCTTCGTCCTTTTGGAGCTTCGTCCTTTTGTATCTTCTTCCTTTTGGAGCTTCGTCCTTTTGGAGCTTCGTCCTTTTGGAGCTTCTTCCTTTCGGAGCTTCTTCCTTTTGGAGGTTCGTCCTTTTGGAGCTTCTTCCTTTTGGAGCTTCTTCCTTTTGGAGCTTCGTCCTTTTGTATCTTCGTCCTTTTGGAACTTCGTCCTTTTGGAGCTTCGTCCTTTTGTATCTTCGTCCTTTTGTATCTTCTTCCTTTTGGAGCTTCGTCCTTTTGTATCTTCTTCCTTTTGGAGCTTCGTCTTTTCGGAGGTTCGTCCTTTCGGAGCTTCTTCCTTTCGGAGCTTCTTCCTTTTGGAGCTTCTTCCTTTTGGAGCTTCTTCCTTTCGGCGTTTCTTCCTTTTGGAGCTTCGTCTTTTCGGAGGTTCGTCCTTTTGTATCTTCGTCCTTTTGGAGCTTCGTCCTTTTGGAGCTTCTTCCTTTCGGAGCTTCTTCCTTTTGGAGGTTCGTCCTTTTGGAGTTTCTTCCTTTTGGAGCTTCTTCCTTTTGGAGCTTCGTCCTTTTGTATCTTCGTCCTTTTGGAACTTCGTCCTTTTGGAGCTTCTTCCTTTCGGAGCTTCTTCCTTTTGGAGGTTCGTCCTTTTGGAGCTTCTTCCTTTTGGAGCTTCTTCCTTTTGGAGCTTCGTCCTTTTGTATCTTCGTCTTTTCGGAGCTTCGTCCTTTCGGAGCTTCTTCCTTTTGGAGGTTCGTCCTTTTGGAGGTTCGTCCTTTCGGAGCTTCTTCCTTTTGGAGCTTCTTCCTTTTGGAGCTTCTTCCTTTTGGAGCTTCGTCCTTTTGTATCTTCGTCCTTTTGGAGCTTCTTCCTTTTGGAGCTTCTTCCTTTTGGAGCTTCTTCCTTTCGGAGTTTCTTCCTTTCGGCGTTTCTTCCTTTTGGAGCTTCTTCCTTTTGGAGCTTCGTCCTTTTGTATCTTCGTCCTTTTGGAGCTTCGTCCTTTTGTATCTTCGTCCTTTTGGAACTTCGTCCTTTTGGAGCTTCGTCCTTTTGGAGCTTCTTCCTTTTGGAGCTTCTTCCTTTTGGAGCTTCTTCCTTTTGGAGCTTCGTCCTTTTGTATCTTCGTCCTTTTGGAGCTTCTTCCTTTTGTATCTTCTTCCTTTTGGAGCTTCGTCCTTTTGTAGCTTCTTCCTTTTGGAGCTTCTTCCTTTTGGAACTTCTTCCTTTTGGAGCTTCGTCCTTTTGTATCTTCGTCCTTTTGGAACTTCTTCCTTTTGGAACTCCTTCCTTTTGGAGCTTCGTCCTTTTGTATCTTCGTCCTTTTGGAGCTTCGTCCTTTTGTATCATCGTCCTTTTGGAACTTCTTCCTTTTGGAGCTTCGTCCTTTTGTATCTTCGTCCTTTTGGAACTTCGTCCTTTCGGAGCATCTTCCTTTCGGAGGTTCTTCCTTTTGGAGCTTCTTCCTTTTGGAGCTTCTTCCTTTCGGAGGTTCTTCCTTTCGGCGTTTCTTCCTTTTGGAGCTTCTTCCTTTTGGAGCTTCGTCCTTTTGTATCTTCTTCCTTTTGGAGCTTCTTCCTTTTGGAACTTCGTCCTTTTGGAGCTTCGTCCTTTTGTATCTTCGTCCTTTTGGAGCTTCTTCCTTTCGGAGCTTCTTCCTTTCGGAGCTTCTTCCTTTTGTATCTTCTTCCTTTTGGAGCTTCTTCCTTTTGGAACTTCGTCCTTTTGGAGCTTCGTCCTTTTGTATCTTCGTCCTTTTGTAGCTTCTTCCTTTCGGAGGTTCGTCCTTTTGGAGCTTCTTCCTTTTGGAGCTTCTTCCTTTTGGAGCTTCGTCCTTTTGTATCTTCGTCCTTTTGGAGCTTCTTCCTTTTGGAGCTTCTTCCTTTTGTATCTTCTTCCTTTTGGAGCTTCGTCCTTTTGTATCTTCGTCCTTTTGGAGCTTCGTCCTTTTGTATCTTCGTCCTTTTGGAGCTTCTTCCTTTTGGAGCTTCTTCCTTTTGTATCTTCGTCCTTTCGGAGCTTCTTCCTTTCGGAGCTTCTTCCTTTTGGAGCTTCTTCCTTTTGGAGCTTCGTCCTTTCGGCGTTTCTTCCTTTTGGAGCTTCTTCCTTTTGGAGCTTCGTCCTTTTGTATCTTCGTCCTTTTGGAGCTTCGTCCTTTTGTATCTTCGTCCTTTTGGAGCTTCGTCCTTTTGTATCTTCTTCCTTTTGGAGCTTCGTCCTTTTGGAGCTTCGTCCTTTTGGAGCTTCTTCCTTTCGGAGCTTCTTCCTTTTGGAGGTTCGTCCTTTTGGAGCTTCTTCCTTTTGGAGCTTCTTCCTTTTGGAGCTTCGTCCTTTTGTATCTTCGTGCTTTTGGAACTTCGTCCTTTTGGAGCTTCGTCCTTTTGTATCTTCTTCCTTTTGGAGCTTCGTCTTTTCGGAGGTTCGTCCTTTCAGAGCTTCTTCCTTTCGGAGCTTCTTCCTTTTGGAGCTTCTTCCTTTTGGAGCTTCTTCCTTTCGGCGTTTCTTCCTTTTGGAACTTCGTCCTTTTGGAGCTTCTTCCTTTCGGCGTTTCTTCCTTTTGGAGCTTCGTCCTTTTGTATCTTCGTCCTTTTGGAGCTTCGTCCTTTTGGAGCTTCTTCCTTTCGGAGCTTCTTCCTTTTGGAGGTTCGTCCTTTTGGAGCTTCTTCCTTTTGGAGCTTCTTCCTTTTGGAGCTTCGTCCTTTTGTATCTTCGTCCTTTTGGAACTTTGTCCTTTTGGAGCTTCGTCCTTTTGTATCTTCGTCCTTTTGGAGCTTCTTCCTTTTGGAGCTTCTTCCTTTCGGAGCTTCTTCCTTTTGGAGGTTCGTCCTTTTGGAGCTTCTTCCTTTTGGAGCTTCTTCCTTTTGGAGCTTCGTCCTTTTGTATCTTCGTCTTTTCGGAGCTTCTTCCTTTTGGAGCTTCGTCCTTTCGGAGCTTCTTCCTTTTGGAGCTTCTTCCTTTCGGAGCTTCTTCCTTTTGGAGCTTCTTCCTTTTGGAGCTTCTTCCTTTCGGAGCTTCTTACTTTCGGAGCTTCTTCCTTTTGGAGCTTCTTCCTTTCGGAGCTTCTTCCTTTTGGAGCTTCTTCCTTTTGTATCTTCGTCCTTTTGGAGCTTCGTCCTTTTGTATCTTCGTCCTTTTGGAGCTTCGTCCTTTTGTATCTTCGTCCTTTTGGAGCTTCGTCCTTTTGTATCTTCTTCCTTTTGGAGCTTCGTCCTTTTGGAGCTTCGTCCTTTTGGAGCTTCTTCCTTTCGGAGCTTCTTCCTTTTGGAGGTTCGTCCTTTTGGAGCTTCTTCCTTTTGGAGCTTCTTCCTTTTGGAGCTTCGTCCTTTTGTATCTTCGTCCTTTTGGAACTTCGTCCTTTTGGAGCTTCGTCCTTTTGTATCTTCGTCCTTTTGTATCTTCTTCCTTTTGGAGCTTCGTCCTTTTGTATCTTCTTCCTTTTGGAGCTTCGTCTTTTCGGAGGTTCGTCCTTTCGGAGCTTCTTCCTTTCGGAGCTTCTTCCTTTCGGAGGTTCTTCCTTTCGGCGTTTCTTCCTTTTGGAGCTTCGTCCTTTTGGAGCTTCGTCTTTTCGGAGCTTCTTCCTTTCGGAGCTTCTTCCTTTTGGAGCTTCTTCCTTTTGGAGGTTCGTCCTTTTGTAGCTTCTTCCTTTTGGAGCTTCGTCCTTTTGTATCTTCGTCCTTTTGGAACTTCTTCCTTTTGTATCTTCGTCCTTTTGGAACTTCTTCCTTTTGGAGCTTCGTCCTTTTGTATCTTCGTCCTTTTGGAGCTTCTTCCTTTTGGAGCTTCTTCCTTTTGGAGCTTCTTCCTTTTGGAGCTTCGTCATTTTGTATCTTCGTCCTTTTGGAGCTTCGTCCTTTTGTATCTTCGTCCTTTTGGAACTTCGTCCTTTTGGAGCTTCGTCCTTTTGTATCTTCTTCCTTTTGGAGCTTCGTCCTTTTGTATCTTCTTCCTTTTGGAGCTTCGTCCTTTTGTATCTTCGTCCTTTTGGAGCTTCTTCCTTTTGGAGCTTCGTCCATTTGTATCTTCTTCCTTATGGAGCTTCGTCTTTTTGTATCTTCGTCCTTTTGGAGCTTCGTGCTTTTGTATCTTCTTCCTTTTGGAGCTTCGTCCTTTTGTATCTTCGTCCTTTTGGAGCTTCGTCCTTTTGGAGCTTCTTCCTTTTGGAGCTTCTTCCTTTTGGAGCTTCGTCCTTTTGTATCTTCTTCCTTTTGGAGCTTCGTCCTTTTGTATCTTCGTCCTTTTGGAGCTTCGTCCTTTTGTATCTTCTTCCTTTTGGAGCTTCGTCCTTTTGTATCTTCGTCCTTTTGGAACTTCTTCCTTTTGTATCTTCGTCCTTTTGGAACTTCTTCCTTTTGGAGCTTCGTCCTTTTGTATCTTCGTCCTTTTGGAGCTTCTTCCTTTTGGAGCTTCTTCCTTTTGGAGCTTCTTCCTTTTGGAGCTTCGTCATTTTGTATCTTCGTCCTTTTGGAGCTTCGTCCTTTTGTATCTTCGTCCTTTTGGAACTTCGTCCTTTTGGAGCTTCGTCCTTTTGTATCTTCTTCCTTTTGGAGCTTCGTCCTTTTGTATCTTCTTCCTTTTGGAGCTTCGTCCTTTTGTATCTTCGTCCTTTTGGAGCTTCTTCCTTTTGGAGCTTCGTCCATTTGTATCTTCTTCCTTATGGAGCTTCGTCTTTTTGTATCTTCGTCCTTTTGGAGCTTCGTCCTTTTGTATCTTCTTCCTTTTGGAGCTTCGTCCTTTTGTATCTTCGTCCTTTTGGAGCTTCGTCCTTTTGGAGCTTCTTCCTTTGGAGCTTCGTCCTTTTGTATCTTCGTCCTTTTGGAACTTCTTCCTTTTGGAGCTTCGTCCTTTTGTATCTTCGTCCTTTTGGAGCTTCTTCCTTTTGGAGGTTCGTCCTTTTGGAGCTTCTTCCTTTTGGAGCTTCTTCCTTTTGGAGCTTCTTCCTTTTGGAGCTTCGTCCTTTTGTATCTTCGTCCTTTTGTATCTTCGTCCTTTTGTATCTTCTTCCTTTTGGAGCTTCTTCCTTTTGGAGCTTCGTCCTTTTGTATCTTCGTCCTTTTGGAACTTCGTCCTTTTGGAGCTTCGTCCTTTTGTATCTTCGTCCTTTTGTATCTTCTTCCTTTTGGAGCTTCGTCCTTTTGTATCTTCTTCCTTTTGGAGCTTCGTCTTTTCGGAGGTTCGTCCTTTCGGAGCTTCTTCCTTTCGGAGCTTCTTCCTTTTGGAGCTTCTTCCTTTTGGAGCTTCTTCCTTTCGGCGTTTCTTCCTTTTGGAACTTCGTCCTTTTGGAGCTTCTTCCTTTCGGCGTTTCTTCCTTTTGGAGCTTCGTCCTTTTGTATCTTCGTCCTTTTGGAGCTTCGTCCTTTTGGAGCTTCTTCCTTTTGGAGCTTCTTCCTTTTGGAGCTTCGTCCTTTTGTATCTTCGTCCTTTTGGAACTTCGTCCTTTTGGAGCTTCTTCCTTTCGGAGCTTCTTCCTTTTGGAGGTTCGTCCTTTTGGAGCTTCTTCCTTTTGGAGCTTCTTCCTTTTGGAGCTTCGTCCTTTTGTATCTTCGTCTTTTCGGAGCTTCGTCCTTTCGGAGCTTCTTCCTTTTGGAGGTTCGTCCTTTTGGAGGTTCGTCCTTTCGGAGCTTCTTCCTTTTGGAGCTTCTTCCTTTTGGAGCTTCTTCCTTTTGGAGCTTCGTCCTTTTGTATCTTCGTCCTTTTGGAGCTTCTTCCTTTTGGAGCTTCTTCCTTTTGGAGCTTCTTCCTTTCGGAGTTTCTTCCTTTCGGCGTTTCTTCCTTTTGGAGCTTCGTCCTTTCGGCGTTTCTTCCTTTTGGAGCTTCTTCCTTTTGGAGCTTCGTCCTTTTGTATCTTCGTCCTTTTGGAGCTTCGTCCTTTTGTATCTTCGTCCTTTTGTATCTTCGTCCTTTTGGAGCTTCGTCCTTTTGTATCTTCGTCCTTTTGGAACTTCGTCCTTTTGGAGCTTCGTCCTTTTGGAGCTTCTTCCTTTTGGAGCTTCTTCCTTTTGGAGCTTCGTCCTTTTGTATCTTCGTCCTTTTGGAGCTTCTTCCTTTTGTATCTTCTTCCTTTTGGAGCTTCGTCCTTTTGTAGCTTCTTCCTTTTGGAGCTTCTTCCTTTTGGAACTTCTTCCTTTTGGAGCTTCGTCCTTTTGTATCTTCGTCCTTTTGGAACTTCTTCCTTTTGGAACTTCTTCCTTTTGGAGCTTCGTCCTTTTGTATCTTCGTCCTTTTGGAACTTCTTCCTTTTGGAGTTTCGTCCTTTTGTATCTTCTTCCTTTTGGAGCTTCGTCCTTTTGTATCATCGTCCTTTTGGAACTTCTTCCTTTTGGAGCTTCGTCCTTTTGTATCTTCGTCCTTTTGGAACTTCGTCCTTTCGGAGCATCTTCCTTTCGGAGGTTCTTCCTTTTGGAGCTTCTTCCTTTTGGAGCTTCTTCCTTTCGGAGGTTCTTCCTTTCGGCGTTTCTTCCTTTTGGAGCTTCTTCCTTTTGGAGCTTCGTCCTTTTGTATCTTCTTCCTTTTGGAGCTTCTTCCTTTTGGAACTTCGTCCTTTTGGAGCTTCGTCCTTTTGTATCTTCGTCCTTTTGGAGCTTCTTCCTTTCGGAGCTTCTTCCTTTCGGAGCTTCTTCCTTTTGTATCTTCTTCCTTTTGGAGCTTCTTCCTTTTGGAGCTTCGTCCTTTTGGAGCTTCGTCCTTTTGTATCTTCGTCCTTTTGTAGCTTCTTCCTTTCGGAGGTTCGTCCTTTTGGAGCTTCTTCCTTTCGGAGGTTCGTCCTTTTGGAGCTTCGTCCTTTTGGAGCTTCTTCCTTTTGTAGCTTCTTCCTTTTGGAGCTTCTTCCTTTTGGAACTTCTTCCTTTTGGAGCTTCGTCCTTTTGTAGCTTCGTCCTTTTGGAGCTTCTTCCTTTCGGAGCTTCTTCCTTTCGGAGCTTCTTCCTTTTGTATCTTCTTCCTTTTGGAGCTTCTTCCTTTTGGAGCTTCTTCCTTTTGGAGCTTCTTCCTTTTGGAACTTCTTCCTTTTGGAACTTCGTCCTTTTGGAGCTTCGTCCTTTTGTATCTTCGTCCTTTTGGAGCTTCGTCCTTTTGTATCTTTGTCCTTTTGGAACTTCTTCCTTTCGGCGTTTCTTCCTTTTGGAGCTTCGTCCTTTTGTATCTTCGTCGTTTTGGAGCTTCGTCCTTTTGGAGCTTCTTCCTTTTGGAACTTCTTCCTTTTGGAACTTCGTCCTTTTGTATCTTCGTCCTTTTGGAACTTCTTCCTTTCGGCGTTTCTTCCTTTTGGAGCTTCGTCCTTTTGTATCTTCGTCGTTTTGGAGCTTCGTCCTTTTGGAGCTTCTTCCTTTTGGAACTTCTTCCTTTTGGAACTTCGTCCTTTTGGAGCTTCGTCCTTTTGTATCTTCGTCCTTTTGGAGCTTCGTCCTTTTGTATCTTTGTCCTTTTGGAGCTTCTTCCTTTTGGAGCTTCGTCCTTTTGTATCTTCGTCCTTTTGGAACTTCTTCCTTTCGGCGTTTCTTCCTTTTGGAGCTTCGTCCTTTTGTATCTTCGTCGTTTTGGAGCTTCGTCCTTTTGTATCTTCGTCCTTTTGGAGCTTCGTCCTTTTGTATCTTTGTCCTTTTGGAGCTTCTTCCTTTTGGAGCTTCGTCCTTTTGTATCTTTGTCCTTTTGGAGCTTCTTCCTTTTGGAGCTTCGTCCTTTTGTATCTTCTTCCTTTTGGAGCTTCGTCCTTTTGGAGCTTCTTCCTTTTGGAGCTTCTTCCTTTCGGAGCTTCTTCCTTTTGGAGGTTCGTCCTTTTGGAGCTTCGTCCTTTTGTATCTTCGTCCTTTTGGAACTTCGTCCTTTTGGAGCTTCTTCCTTTCGGAGCTTCTTCCTTTTGTATCTTCTTCCTTTTGGAGCTTCTTCCTTTTGGAGCTTCGTCTTTTCGGAGGTTCGTCCTTTCGGAGCTTCTTCCTTTCGGAGCTTCTTCCTTTTGTATCTTCTTCCTTTTGGAGCTTCGTCCTTTCGGAGCTTCTTCCTTTTGTAGCTTCTTCCTTTCGGCGTTTCTTCCTTTTGGAGCTTCTTCCTTTTGGAGCTTCTTCCTTTTGGAGCTTCTTCCTTTTGGAGCTTCGTCCTTTTGTATCTTCGTCCTTTTGGAGCTTCGTCCTTTTGTATCTTCGTCCTTTTGGAGCTTCTTCCTTTTGGAGCTTCGTCCTTTTGTATCTTCGTCCTTTCGGAGCTTCTTCCTTTTGGAGCTTCTTCCTTTTGGAGCTTCGTCCTTTTGTATCTTCTTCCTTTCGGCGTTTCTTCCTTTTGGAGCTTCTTCCTTTTGGAGCTTCGTCCTTTTGGAGCTTCGTCCTTTTGTATCTTCGTCCTTTTGGAGCTTCGTCCTTTTGTATCTTCGTCCTTTTGGAACTTCGTCCTTTTGTGTCTTCGTCCTTTCGGCGTTTCTTCCTTTTGTATCTTCGTCCTTTTGGAGCTTCGTCCTTTTGGAGCTTCTTCCTTTTGGCGTTTCTTCCTTTTGTATCTTCGTCCTTTTGGAGCTTCGTCCTTTTGTATCTTCGTCCTTTTGGAGCTTCTTCCTTTTGGAGCTTCTTCCTTTTGGCGTTTCTTCCTTTTGGAGCTTCTTCCTTTTGGAGCTTCGTCCTTTTGTATCTTCTTCCTTTTGGAGCTTCGTCTTTTTGTATCTTCGTCCTTTTGGAGCTTCGTCCTTTTGTATCTTCTTCCTTTTGGAGCTTCGTCCTTTTGTATCTTCGTCCTTTTGGAGCTTCGTCCTTTTGTATCTTCTTCCTTTTGGAGCTTCGTCCTTTTGGAGCTTCGTCCTTTTGTATCTTCTTCCTTTTGTATCTTCTTCCTTTTGGAGGTTCGTCCTTTTGGAGCTTCTTCCTTTTGGAGCTTCTTCCTTTTGGAGCTTCGTCCTTTTGTATCTTCGTCCTTTTGGAACTTCGTCCTTTTGTATCTTCGTCCTTTTGGAACTTCGTCTTTTCGGAGGTTCGTCCTTTCGGAGCTTCTTCCTTTCGGAGCTTCTTCCTTTTGGAGCTTCTTCCTTTCGGCGTTTCTTCCGTTTGGAGCTTCGTCCTTTTGTATCTTCGTCCTTTTCGGAGCTTCGTCCTTTTGTATCTTCTTCCTTATGGAGCTTCGTCTTTTTGTATCTTCGTCCTTTTGGAGCTTCTTCCTTTTGTATCTTCTTCCTTATGGAGCTTCGTCTTTTTGTATCTTCGTCCTTTCGGAGCTTCGTCCTTTTGTATCTTCGTCCTTTTGGAGCTTCGTCCTTTTGGAGCTTCGTCCTTTTGTATCTTCGTCCTTTTGGAGCTTCGTCCTTTTGTATCTTCTTCCTTTTGGAGCTTCTTCCTTTTGGAGCTTCTTCCTTTCGGAGCTTCTTCCTTTTGGAGGTTCGTCCTTTTGGAGCTTCTTCCTTTTGGAGCTTCTTCCTTTTGGAGCTTCGTCCTTTTGTATCTTCGTCCTTTTGGAACTTCGTCCTTTTGGAGCTTCTTCCTTTCGGAGCTTCTTCCTTTTGGAGCTTCTTCCTTTTGGAGCTTCGTCCTTTTGGAGCTTCGTCCTTTTGTATCTTCTTCCTTTTGGAGCTTCTTCCTTTTGGAGCTTCGTCCTTTTGTATCTTCTTCCTTTCGGAGCTTCGTCCTTTTGGAGCTTCGTCCTTTTGTATCTTCTTCCTTTCGGAGCTTCGTCTTTTCGGAGCTTCTTCCTTTCGGAGCTTCTTCCTTTTGGAGCTTCGTCCTTTTGTATCTTCTTCCTTTTGGAGCTTCTTCCTTTTGGAGCTTCGTCCTTTTGTATCTTCTTCCTTTCGGAGCTTCGTCCTTTTGGAGCTTCGTCCTTTTGTATCTTCTTCCTTTCGGAGCTTCTTCCTTTTGGAGGTTCGTCCTTTCGGAGCTTCTTCCTTTCGGAGCTTCTTCCTTTTGGAGCTTCTTCCTTTTGGAGCTTCGTCCTTTTGTATCTTCGTCCTTTTGGAGCTTCTTCCTTTTGGAGGTTCGTCCTTTCGGAGCTTCTTCCTTTCGGAGCTTCTTCCTTTTGGAGCTTCTTCCTTTTGGAGCTTCGTCCTTTTGTATCTTCGTCCTTTTGGAGCTTCTTCCTTTTGGAGCTTCTTCCTTTTGGAGCTTCGTCCTTTTGTATCTTCGTCCTTTTGGAGCTTCTTCCTTTTGGAGCTTCGTCCTTTCGGCGTTTCTTCCTTTTGGAGCTTCGTCCTTTCGGCGTTTCTTCCTTTTGGAGCTTCTTCCTTTTGGAGGTTCGTCCTTTTGGAGCTTCGTCCTTTTGTATCTTCGTCCTTTTGGAACTTCGTCCTTTTGGAGCTTCTTCCTTTTGGAGCTTCGTCCTTTTGGAGCTTCTTCCTTTTGTATCTTCGTCCTTTTGGAGCTTCGTCCTTTTGTATCTTCTTCCTTTTGGAGCTTCGTCTTTTCGGAGCTTCTTCCTTTCGGAGCTTCTTCCTTTTGGAGCTTCTTCCTTTTGTATCTTCGTCCTTTTGGAGCTTCTTCCTTTTGGAGCTTCGTCCTTTTGTATCTTCTTCCTTTTAGAGCTTCGTCCTTTCGTATCTTCGTCCTTTTGGAGCTTCTTCCTTTTGTATCTTCGTCCTTTTGGAGCTTCGTCCATTTGTATCTTCGTCCTTTTGGAGCTTCTTCCTTTTGGAGCTTCGTCCTTTTGTATCTTCTTCCTTTTGGAGCTTCGTCCTTTCGTATCTTCGTCCTTTTGGAGCTTCGTCCTTTTGGAGCTTCGTCCTTTTGGAGGTTCGTCCTTTTGGAGCTTCTTCCTTTTGGAGCTTCTTCCTTTTGGAGCTTCGTCCTTTCGGAGCTTCGTCTTTTCGGAGGTTCGTCCTTTTGGAGCTTCGTCTTTTTGGAGCTTCGTCTTTTCGGAGCTTCGTCTTTTCGGAGCTTCTTCCTTTTGGAGCTTCTTCCTTTTGGAGCTTCTTCCTTTTGGAGCTTCTTCCTTTTGGAGCTTCGTCTTTTCGGAGCTTCGTCTTTTCGGAGGTTCGTCCTTTTGGAGCTTCGTCTTTTCGGAGCTTCTTCCTTTCGGAGCTTCGTCTTTTCGGAGTTTCGTCCTTTTGTATCTTCGTCCTTTTGGAGCTTCTTCCTTTTGGAGGTTCTTTCTTTTGGTGGTTCGTCCTTTTGGAGCTTCTTCCTTTTGGAGCTTCTTCCTTTTGGAGCTTCTTCCTTTCGGAGTTTCGTCCTTTTGTATCTTCTTCCTTTTGGAGGTTCTTTCTTTTGGTGGTTCGTCCTTTTGGAGCTTCTTCCTTTTGGAGGTTCTTTCTTTTGGTGGTTCGTCCTTTTGGAGCTTCTTCCTTTCGGAGGTTCTTCCTTTTGGAGCTTCTTCCTTTTGGAGCTTCTTCCTTTCGGAGCTTCTTCCTTTCGGAGCTTCTTCCTTTTGGAGCTTCTTCCTTTCGGAGCTTCTTCCTTTCGGAGCTTCTTCCTTTTGGAGCTTCTTCCTTTCGGAGCTTCGTCCTTTTGTATCTTCTTCCTTTTGTATCTTCGTCCTTTTGGAGCTTCGTCTTTTCGGAGCTTCGTCCTTTTGTATCTTCTTCCTTTTGGAGTTTCGTCCTTTTGTATCTTCTTCCTTTTGTATCTTCGTCCTTTTGGAGCTTCGTCCTTTTGGAGCTTCGTCCTTTTGGAAATTCGTCCTTTTGGAGCTTCTTCCTTTCGGAGGTTCTTCCTTTTGGAGCTTCTTCCTTTTGGAGCTTCTTCCTTTCGGAGCTTCTTCCTTTCAGAGCTTCTTCCTTTTGGAGCTTCTTCCTTTCGGAGCTTCGTCCTTTTGGAAATTCGTCCTTTTGGAGCTTCTTCCTTTTGGAGCTTCTTCCTTTTGGAGCTTCTTCCTTTCGGAGGTTCTTCCTTTTGGAGCTTCTTCCTTTTGGAGCTTCTTCCTTTCGGCGTTTCTTCCTTTTGGAGCTTCGTCCTTTTGTATCTTCGTCCTTTTGGAGCTTCTTCCTTTTGGAGCTTCGTCCTTTTGGAGCTTCGTCCTTTTGGAGCTTCGTCCTTTTGTATCTTCGTCCTTTTGGAGCTTCTTCCTTTTGGAGCTTCTTCCTTTTGGAGCTTCGTCCTTTTGTATCTTCTTCCTTTTGGAGCTTCGGCCATTTGGAGCTTCGTCCTTTTGTATCTTCGTCCTTTTGGAGCTTCTTCCTTTCGGAGCTTCTTCCTTTTGGAGCTTCTTCCTTTCGGAGCTTCTTCCTTTTGGAGCTTCTTCCTTTTGGAGCTTCGTCCTTTTGTATCTTCGTCCTTTTGGAGCTTCTTCCTTTTGGAGCTTCGTCCTTTTGTATCTTCGTCCTTTTGGAGCTTCTTCCTTTTGGAGCTTCGTCCTTTTGTATCTTCTTCCTTTTGGAGCTTCTTCCTTTTGGAGCTTCGTCCTTTTGTATCTTCTTCCTTTCGGAGCTTCGTCCTTTTGGAGCTTCGTCCTTTTGTATCTTCTTCCTTTCGGAGCTTCTTCCTTTTGGAGCTTCTTCCTTTTGGAGCTTCTTCCTTTTGGAGCTTCGTCCTTTTGTATCTTCGTCCTTTTGGAGCTTCGTCCTTTTGTATCTTCGTTCTTTTGGAACTTCTTCCTTTTGGAGCTTCGTCCTTTTGTATCTTCTTCCTTTCGGAGCTTCTTCCTTTTGGAGCTTCGACTTTTCGGAGCTTCGTCCTTTTGGAGGTTCGTCCTTTTGGAGCTTCTTCCTTTTGGAGCTTCGTCCTTTTGTATCTTCGTCCTTTTGGAGCTTCTTCCTTTTGGAGCTTCGTCCTTTTGTATCTTCTTCCTTTTGGAGCTTCGTCCTTTCGTATCTTCGTCCTTTTGGAGCTTCGTCCTTTTGGAGCTTCGTCCTTTTGTATCTTCGTCCTTTTGGAGCTTCTTCCTTTTGGAGCTTCGTCTTTTCGGAGCTTCGTCTTTTCGGAGGTTCGTCCTTTTGGAGCTTCGTCTTTTTGGAGCTTCGTCTTTTCGGAGCTTCGTCTTTTCGGAGCTTCGTCTTTTCGGAGGTTCGTCCTTTTGGAGCTTCGTCTTTTCGGAGCTTCTTCCTTTCGGAGCTTCGTCTTTTCGGAGTTTCGTCCTTTTGGAGCTTCGTCCTTTTGTATCTTCGTCCTTTTGGAGCTTCTTCCTTTTGGAGGTTCGTCCTTTTCGTGGTTCGTCCTTTTGGAGCTTCTTCCTTTTGGAGCTTCGTCTTTTCGGAGCTTCTTCCTTTTGGAGCTTCTTCCTTTCGGAGGTTCTTCCTTTTGGAGCTTCTTCCTTTTGGAGCTTCTTCCTTTCAGAGCTTCTTCCTTTTGGAGCTTCTTCCTTTCGGAGCTTCTTCCTTTCGGAGCTTCTTCCTTTTGGAGCTTCTTCCTTTCGGAGCGTCGTCCTTTTGTATCTTCTTCCTTTTGTATCTTCGTCCTTTTGGAGCTTCGTCTTTTCGGAGCTTCGTCCTTTTGTATCTTCTTCCTTTTGGAGTTTCGTCCTTTTGTATCTTCTTCCTTTTGTATCTTCGTCCTTTTGGAGCTTCGTCTTTTCGGAGCTTCGTCCTTTTGGAGCTTCGTCCTTTTGGAGCTTCTTCCTTTTGGAAATTCGTCCTTTTGGAGCTTCTTCCTTTTGGAGCTTCGTCCTTTTGTATCTTCGTCCTTTTGTATCTTCTTCCTTTCGGAGGTTCTTCCTTTTGGAGCTTCTTCCTTTTGGAGCTTCTTCCTTTCGGAGGTTCTTCCTTTTGGAGCTTCTTCCTTTTGGAGCTTCTTCCTTTCGGCGTTTCTTCCTTTTGGAGCTTCGTCCTTTTGTATCTTCTTCCTTTTGGAGCTTCTTCCTTTTGGAGCTTCGTCCTTTTGTATCTTCGTCCTTTTGGAGCTTCTTCCTTTCGGAGGTTCGTCCTTTTGTATCTTCTTCCTTTTGGAGCTTCGTCCTTTTGGAGCTTCGTCCTTTTGTATCTTCGTCCTTTTGGAGCTTCTTCCTTTTGGAGCTTCTTCCTTTTGGAGCTTCGTCCTTTTGTATCTTCTTCCTTTTGGAGCTTCGTCCTTTTGGAGCTTCGTCCTTTTGTATCTTCGTCCTTTTGGAGCTTCTTCCTTTCGGAGGTTCGTCCTTTTGGAGCTTCGTCCTTTTGGAGCTTCTTCCTTTTGTAGCTTCTTCCTTTTGGAGCTTCTTCCTTTTGGAGCTTCGTCCTTTTGTAGCTTCTTCCTTTTGGAGCTTCGTCCTTTTGTATCTTCGTCCTTTTGGAGCTTCGTCCTTTTGTATCTTTGTCCTTTTGGAGCTTCGTCCTTTTGTGTCTTCGTCCTTTTGGAGCTTCGTCCTTTTGTATCTTCTTCCTTTTGGAGCTTCTTCCTTTTGGAGCTTCGTCCTTTTGTATCTTCGTCCTTTTGGAGCTTCGTCCTTTTGTATCTTCTTCCTTTCGGCGTTTCTTCCTTTTGGAGCTTCTTCCTTTTGGAGCTTCGTCCTTTTGTATCTTCGTCCTTTTGGAGCTTCGTCCTTTTGTATCTTCTTCCTTTCGGCGTTTCTTCCTTTTGGAGCTTCTTCATTTTGGAGCTTCGTCCTTTTGGAGCTTCTTCCTTTTGGAGCTTCTTCCTTTCGGAGCTTCTTCCTTTTGGAGCTTCTTCCTTTTGGAGCTTCGTCCTTTTGTATCTTCTTCCTTTTGTATCTTCGTCCTTTTGGAGCTTCGTCCTTTTGGAGCTTCGTCCTTTTGTATCTTCTTCCTTTTGTATCTTCGTCCTTTTGGAGCTTCGTCCTTTTGGAGCTTCGTCCTTTTGTATCTTCTTCCTTTTGTATCTTCGTCCTTTTGGAACTTCGTCCTTTTGGAGCTTCGTCCTTTTGTATCTTCTTCCTTTTGTATCTTCGTCCTTTTGGAGCTTCGTCCTTTTGTATCTTCTTCCTTTCGGAGCTTCGTCCTTTCGGCGTTTCTTCCTTTTGGAGCTTCGTCCTTTCGGCGTTTCTTCCTTTTGGAGCTTCTTCCTTTTGGAGCTTCTTCCTTTTGGAGCTTCTTCCTTTCGGCGTTTCTTCCTTTTGGAGCTTCGTCCTTTCGGCGTTTCTTCCTTTTGGAGCTTCGTCCTTTCGGCGTTTCTTCCTTTTGGAATTTCTTCCTTTTGGAGCTTCTTCCTTTTGGAGGTTCGTCCTTTTGGAACTTCGTCCTTTTGGAGCTTCTTCCTTTTGGAGCTTCGTCCTTTTGTATCTTCTTCCTTTTGGAGCTTCTTCCTTTCGGAGTTTCTTCCTTTTGTATCTTCGTCCTTTTGGAGCTTCGTCCTTTTGGAGCTTCTTCCTTTTGGAGCTTCGTCCTTTTGTATCTTCTTCCTTTTGGAGCTTCTTCCTTTCGGAGTTTCTTCCTTTCGGAGCCTCTTCCTTTTGTATCTTCGTCCTTTTGGAGCTTCGTCCTTTTGGAGCTTCTTCCTTTTGGAGCTTCGTCCTTTTGGAGCTTCTTCCTTTTGGAGCTTCGTCCTTTTGGAGCTTCTTCCTTTTGGAGCTTCGTCTTTTCGGAGCTTCTTCCTTTCGGAGCTTCTTCCTTTTGGAGCTTCGTCCTTTTGTATCTTCGTCCTTTTGGAGCTTCGTCCTTTTGTATCTTCTTCCTTTCGGCGTTTCTTCCTTTTGGAGCTTCTTCCTTTTGGAGCTTCGTCCTTTTGGAGCTTCGTCCTTTTGTATCTTCTTCCTTTTCGGCGTTTCTTCCTTTTGGAGCTTCGTCCTTTTGTATCTTCGTCCTTTTGGAGCTTCGTCCTTTTGTATCTTCTTCCTTTCGGCGTTTCTTCCTTTTGGAGCTTCTTCCTTTTGGAGCTTCGTCCTTTTGTATCTTCTTCCTTTTGGAGCTTCGTCCTTTTGGAGCTTCGTCCTTTTGGAGCTTCTTCCTTTCGGAGCTTCTTCCTTTTGGAGCTTCTTCCTTTTGGAGCTTCTTCCTTTTGGAACTTCGTCCTTTTGGAGCTTCGTCCTTTTGTATCTTCGTCCTTTTGGAGCTTCTTCCTTTTGGAGCTTCGTCTTTTCGGAGGTTCGTCCTTTCGGAGCTTCTTCCTTTCGGAGCTTCTTCCTTTTGGAGCTTCTTCCTTTTGGAGCTTCTTCCTTTTGGAGCTTCTTCCTTTTGGAGCTTCTTCCTTTTGGAGCTTCGTCCTTTTGTATCTTCGTCCTTTTGGAGCTTCGTCCTTTTGTATCTTCTTCCTTTTGGAGCTTCGTCCTTTTGGAGCTTCTTCCTTTTGGAGCTTCTTCCTTTCGGAGCTTCGTCCTTTTGTATCTTCTTCCTTTTGGAGCTTCGTCCTTTTGTATCTTCGTCCTTTTGGAGCTTCTTCCTTTCGGAGCTTCGTCCTTTTGTATCTTCTTCCTTTTGGAGCTTCGTCCTTTTGGAGCCTCGTCCTTTTGGAGCTTCGTCCTTTTGGAGCTTCTTCCTTTTGGAGCTTCTTCCTTTTGTATCTTCGTCCTTTTGGAGCTTCGTCCTTTCGGAGGTTCTTCCTTTCGGAGCTTCTTCCTTTCGGAGCTTCTTCCTTTTGGAGCTTCTTCCTTTTGGAGCTTCTTCCTTTCGGAGCTTCTTCCTTTTGGAGGTTCGTCCTTTTGGAGCTTCGTCCTTTTGGAGCTTCGTCCTTTTGTATCTTCGTCTTTTCGGAGCTTCGTCCTTTCGGAGCTTCTTCCTTTCGGAGCTTCGTCCTTTCGGAGCTTCTTCCTTTCGGAGCTTCTTCCTTTCGGAGCTTCTTCCTTTCGGCGTTTCTTCCTTTTGGAGCTTCTTCCTTTTGGAGCTTCTTCCTTTTGGAGCTTCTTCCTTTCGGCGTTTCTTCCTTTTGGAGCTTCGTCCTTTCGGCGTTTCTTCCTTTTGGAGCTTCTTCCTTTTGGAGGTTCGTCCTTTTGGAGCTTCATCCTTTTGTATCTTCGTCCTTTTTGGAGCTTCTTCCTTTTGGAGCTTCGTCCTTTTGTATCTTCTTCCTTTTGGAGCTTCGTCTTTTCGGAGCTTCTTCCTTTCGGAGCTTCTTCCTTTTGGAGCTTCTTCCTTTTGGAGCTTCGTCCTTTTGTATCTTCGTCCTTTTGGAGCTTCGTCCTTTTGTATCTTCGTCCTTTTGGAACTTCTTCCTTTTGGAGCTTCGTCCTTTTGGAGCTTCTTCCTTTTGGAGCTTCTTCCTTTCGGAGCTTCTTCCTTTTGGAGCTTCTTCCTTTTGGAGCTTCGTCCTTAAGTATCTTCGTCCTTTTGGAACTTCGTCCTTTTGGAGCTTCGTCCTTTTGTATCTTCTTCCTTTTGTATCTTCGTCCTTTTGGAGCTTCGTCCTTTTGTATCTTCTTCCTTTCGGAGCTTCGTCCTTTCGGCGTTTCTTCCTTTTGGAGCTTCGTCCTTTCGGCGTTTCTTCCTTTTGGAGCTTCTTCCTTTTGGAGCTTCTTCCTTTTGGAGCTTCTTCCTTTCGGCGTTTCTTCCTTTTGGAGCTTCGTCCTTTCGGCGTTTCTTCCTTTTGGAGCTTCGTCCTTTCGGCGTTTCTTCCTTTTGGAATTTCTTCCTTTTGGAGCTTCTTCCTTTTGGAGGTTCGTCCTTTTGGAACTTCGTCCTTTTGGAGCTTCTTCCTTTTGGAGCTTCGTCCTTTTGGAGCTTCTTCCTTTCGGAGTTTCTTCCTTTTGGAGCTTCTTCCTTTTGGAGCTTCTTCCTTTCGGAGTTTCTTCCTTTTGTATCTTCGTCCTTTTGGAGCTTCGTCCTTTTGGAGCTTCTTCCTTTTGGAGCTTCGTCCTTTTGTATCTTCGTCCTTTTGGAGCTTCGTCCTTTTGGAGCTTCTTCCTTTTGGAGCTTCTTCCTTTTGGAGCTTCTTCCTTTCGGAGTTTCGTCCTTTTGTATCTTCGTCCTTTTGGAGCTTCGTCCTTTTGGAGCTTCTTCCTTTTGGAGCTTCGTCCTTTTGGAGCTTCTTCCTTTTGGAGCTTCGTCCTTTTGGAGCTTCTTCCTTTTGGAGCTTCGTCTTTTCGGAGCTTCTTCCTTTCGGAGCTTCTTCCTTTTGGAGCTTCGTCCTTTTGTATCTTCGTCCTTTTGGAGCTTCGTCCTTTTGGAGCTTCTTCCTTTTGGAGCTTCGTCCTTTTGTATCTTCTTCCTTTTGGAGCTTCTTCCTTTCGGAGTTTCGTCCTTTTGTATCTTCGTCCTTTTGTATCTTCGTCCTTTTGGAGCTTCTTCCTTTTGGAGCTTCGTCCTTTTGGAGCTTCTTCCTTTTGGAGCTTCGTCCTTTTGGAGCTTCTTCCTTTTGGAGCTTCGTCCTTTTGGAGCTTCTTCCTTTTGGAGCTTCGTCCTTTTGGATCTTCTTCCTTTTGGAGCTTCGTCTTTTCGGAGCTTCTTCCTTTCGGAGCTTCTTCCTTTCGGAGTTTCGTCCTTTTGTATCTTCGTCCTTTTGGAGCTTCGTCCTTTTGGAGCTTCGTCCTTTTGTATCTTCGTCCTTTTGGAGCTTCGTCCTTTTGTATCTTCTTCCTTTCGGCGTTTCTTCCTTTTGGAGCTTCTTCCTTTTGGAGCTTCGTCCTTTTGGAGCTTCGTCCTTTTGTATCTTCGTCCTTTCGGCGTTTCTTCCTTTTGTATCTTCTTCCTTTTGGAGCTTCGTCCTTTTGTATCTTCTTCCTTTTGGAGCTTCGTCCTTTTGGAGCTTCGTCCTTTTGGAGCTTCTTCCTTTCGGAGCTTCTTCCTTTTGGAGCTTCTTCCTTTTGGAGCTTCTTCCTTTTGGAACTTCGTCCTTTTGGAGCTTCGTCCTTTTGTATCTTCGTCCTTTTGGAGCTTCTTCCTTTTGGAGCTTCGTCTTTTCGGAGGTTCGTCCTTTCGGAGCTTCTTCCTTTCGGAGCTTCTTCCTTTTGGAGCTTCTTCCTTTTGGAGCTTCTTCCTTTCGGCGTTTCTTCCTTTTGGAACTTCGTCCTTTTGTATCTTCGTCCTTTTGGAGCTTCGTCCTTTTGTATCTTCGTCCTTTTGGAGCTTCGTCCTTTTGTATCTTCTTCCTTTTGGAGCTTCGTCCTTTTGGAGCTTCTTCCTTTTGGAGCTTCTTCCTTTCGGAGCTTCGTCCTTTTGTATCTTCTTCCTTTTGGAGCTTCGTCCTTTTGTATCTTCGTCCTTTTGGAGCTTCTTCCTTTCGGAGCTTCGTCCTTTTGTATCTTCTTCCTTTTGGAGCTTCGTCCTTTTGGAGCCTCGTCCTTTTGGAGCTTCGTCCTTTTGGAGCTTCTTCCTTTTGGAGCTTCTTCCTTTTGTATCTTCGTCCTTTTGGAGCTTCGTCCTTTCGGAGGTTCTTCCTTTCGGAGCTTCTTCCTTTCGGAGCTTCTTCCTTTTGGAGCTTCTTCCTTTTGGAGCTTCTTCCTTTCGGAGCTTCTTCCTTTTGGAGGTTCGTCCTTTTGGAGCTTCGTCCTTTTGGAGCTTCGTCCTTTTGTATCTTCGTCTTTTCGGAGCTTCGTCCTTTCGGAGCTTCGTCCTTTCGGAGCTTCTTCCTTTCGGAGCTTCTTCCTTTCGGAGCTTCTTCCTTTCGGAGCTTCTTCCTTTTGGTGGTTCGTCCTTTTGGAGCTTCTTCCTTTTGGAGCTTCTTCCTTTCGGAGCTTCTTCCTTTTGGAGGTTCGTCCTTTTGGAGCTTCTTCCTTTTGGAGCTTCTTCCTTTTGGAGCTTCGTCCTTTTGTATCTTCGTCTTTTCGGAGCTTCTTCCTTTCGGAGCTTCTTCCTTTTGGAGCTTCGTCCTTTTGTATCTTCTTCCTTTTGGAGCTTCTTCCTTTTGGAGCTTCGTCCTTTTGTATCTTCTTCCTTTCGGAGCTTCGTCCTTTTGGAGCTTCGTCCTTTTGTATCTTCTTCCTTTCGGAGCTTCTTCCTTTTGGAGGTTCGTCCTTTCGGAGCTTCTTCCTTTCGGAGCTTCTTCCTTTTGGAGCTTCTTCCTTTTGGAGCTTCGTCCTTTTGTATCTTCGTCCTTTTGGAGCTTCTTCCTTTTGGAGGTTCGTCCTTTCGGAGCTTCTTCCTTTCGGAGCTTCTTCCTTTTGGAGCTTCTTCCTTTTGGAGCTTCGTCCTTTTGTATCTTCGTCCTTTTGGAGCTTCTTCCTTTTGGAGCTTCTTCCTTTTGGAGCTTCTTCCTTTTGGAGCTTCGTCCTTTTGTATCTTCGTCCTTTTGGAGCTTCTTCCTTTTGGAGCTTCGTCCTTTCGGCGTTTCTTCCTTTTGGAGCTTCGTCCTTTCGGCGTTTCTTCCTTTTGGAGCTTCTTCCTTTTGGAGGTTCGTCCTTTTGGAGCTTCGTCCTTTTGTATCTTCGTCCTTTTGGAACTTCGTCCTTTTGGAGCTTCTTCCTTTTGGAGCTTCGTCCTTTTGGAGCTTCTTCCTTTTGGAGCTTCGTCCTTTTGTATCTTCTTCCTTTTGGAGCTTCGTCTTTTCGGAGCTTCTTCCTTTCGGAGCTTCTTCCTTTTGGAGCTTCTTCCTTTTGTATCTTCGTCCTTTTGGAGCTTCTTCCTTTTGGAGCTTCGTCCTTTTGTATCTTCTTCCTTTTAGAGCTTCGTCCTTTCGTATCTTCGTCCTTTTGGAGCTTCTTCCTTTTGTATCTTCGTCCTTTTGGAGCTTCGTCCATTTGTATCTTCGTCCTTTTGGAGCTTCTTCCTTTTGGAGGTTCGTCCTTTTGGAGCTTCTTCCTTTTGGAGCTTCTTCCTTTTGGAGCTTCGTCCTTTCGGAGCTTCGTCTTTTCGGAGGTTCGTCCTTTTGGAGCTTCGTCTTTTTGGAGCTTCGTCTTTTCGGAGCTTCGTCTTTTCGGAGCTTCGTCTTTTCGGAGCTTCTTCCTTTTGGAGCTTCGTCTTTTCGGAGCTTCGTCTTTTCGGAGGTTCGTCCTTTTGGAGCTTCGTCTTTTCGGAGCTTCTTCCTTTCGGAGCTTCGTCTTTTCGGAGTTTCGTCCTTTTGTATCTTCGTCCTTTTGGAGCTTCTTCCTTTTGGAGCTTCTTCCTTTCGGAGCTTCTTCCTTTTGGTGGTTCGTCCTTTTGGAGCTTCTTCCTTTTGGAGCTTCTTCCTTTCGGAGCTTCTTCCTTTTGGAGGTTCGTCCTTTTGGAGCTTCTTCCTTTTGGAGCTTCTTCCTTTTGGAGCTTCGTCCTTTTGTATCTTCGTCTTTTCGGAGCTTCTTCCTTTCGGAGCTTCTTCCTTTTGGAGCTTCGTCCTTTTGTATCTTCGTCCTTTTGGAGCTTCTTCCTTTTGGAGCTTCTTCCTTTTGGAGCTTCTTCCTTTTGGAGCTTCGTCCTTTTGTATCTTCGTCCTTTTGGAGCTTCTTCCTTTTGGAGCTTCGTCCTTTCGGCGTTTCTTCCTTTTGGAGCTTCGTCCTTTCGGCGTTTCTTCCTTTTGGAGCTTCTTCCTTTTGGAGGTTCGTCCTTTTGGAGCTTCGTCCTTTTGTATCTTCGTCCTTTTGGAACTTCGTCCTTTTGGAGCTTCTTCCTTTTGGAGCTTCGTCCTTTTGGAGCTTCTTCCTTTTGGAGCTTCGTCCTTTTGTATCTTCTTCCTTTTGGAGCTTCGTCTTTTCGGAGCTTCTTCCTTTCGGAGCTTCTTCCTTTTGGAGCTTCTTCCTTTTGTATCTTCGTCCTTTTGGAGCTTCTTCCTTTTGGAGCTTCGTCCTTTTGTATCTTCTTCCTTTTAGAGCTTCGTCCTTTCGTATCTTCGTCCTTTTGGAGCTTCTTCCTTTTGTATCTTCGTCCTTTTGGAGCTTCGTCCATTTGTATCTTCGTCCTTTTGGAGCTTCTTCCTTTTGGAGGTTCGTCCTTTTGGAGCTTCTTCCTTTTGGAGCTTCTTCCTTTTGGAGCTTCGTCCTTTCGGAGCTTCGTCTTTTCGGAGGTTCGTCCTTTTGGAGCTTCGTCTTTTTGGAGCTTCGTCTTTTCGGAGCTTCGTCTTTTCGGAGCTTCGTCTTTTCGGAGCTTCTTCCTTTTGGAGCTTCGTCTTTTCGGAGCTTCGTCTTTTCGGAGGTTCGTCCTTTTGGAGCTTCGTCTTTTCGGAGCTTCTTCCTTTCGGAGCTTCGTCTTTTCGGAGTTTCGTCCTTTTGTATCTTCGTCCTTTTGGAGCTTCTTCCTTTTGGAGGTTCTTTCTTTTGGTGGTTCGTCCTTTTGGAGCTTCTTCCTTTTGGAGCTTCTTCCTTTTGGAGCTTCTTCCTTTCGGAGTTTCGTCCTTTTGTATCTTCGTCCTTTTGGAGCTTCTTCCTTTTGGAGGTTCTTTCTTTTGGTGGTTAGTCCTTTTGGAGCTTCTTCCTTTCGGAGGTTCTTCCTTTTGGAGCTTCTTCCTTTTGGAGCTTCTTCCTTTCGGAGCTTCTTCCTTTCGGAGCTTCTTCCTTTTGGAGCTTCTTCCTTTCGGAGCTTCTTCCTTTCGGAGCTTCTTCCTTTTGGAGCTTCTTCCTTTCGGAGCTTCGTCCTTTTGTATCTTCTTCCTTTTGTATCTTCGTCCTTTTGGAGCTTCGTCTTTTCGGAGCTTCGTCCTTTTGTATCTTCTTCCTTTTGGAGTTTCGTCCTTTTGTATCTTCTTCCTTTTGTATCTTCGTCCTTTTGGAGCTTCGTCCTTTTGGAGCTTCGTCCTTTTGGAAATTCGTCCTTTTGGAGCTTCGTCTTTTCGGAGCTTCTTCCTTTTGGAGCTTCTTCCTTTTGGAGCTTCTTCCTTTCGGAGCTTCTTCCTTTCGGAGCTTCTTCCTTTCAGAGCTTCTTCCTTTTGGAGCTTCTTCCTTTCGGAGCTTCTTCCTTTCGGAGGTTCTTCCTTTTGGAGCTTCTTCCTTTTGGAGCTTCTTCCTTTCGGAGCTTCTTCCTTTCAGAGCTTCTTCCTTTTGGAGCTTCTTCCTTTTGGAGCTTCTTCCTTTCGGAGCTTCTTCCTTTTGGAGTTTCGTCCTTTTGTATCTTCTTCCTTTTGTATCTTCGTCCTTTTGGAGCTTCGTCCTTTTGGAGCTTCGTCCTTTTGGAAATTCGTCCTTTTGGAGCTTCTTCCTTTTGGAGCTTCTTCCTTTTGGAGCTTCTTCCTTTCGGAGGTTCTTCCTTTTGGAGCTTCTTCCTTTTGGAGCTTCTTCCTTTCGGCGTTTCTTCCTTTTGGAGCTTCGTCCTTTTGTATCTTCGTCCTTTTGTATCTTCGTCCTTTTGGAGCTTCGTCCTTTTGTATCTTCGTCCTTTTGGAGCTTCTTCCTTTTGGAGCTTCTTCCTTTTGGAGCTTCGTCCTTTTGTATCTTCTTCCTTTTGGAGCTTCGGCCATTTGGAGCTTCGTCCTTTTGTATCTTCGTCCTTTTGGAGCTTCTTCCTTTCGGAGCTTCTTCCTTTTGGAGCTTCTTCCTTTTGGAGCTTCTTCCTTTTGGAGCTTCTTCCTTTTGGAGCTTCGTCCTTTTGTATCTTCGTCTTTTCGGAGCTTCTTCCTTTCGGAGCTTCTTCCTTTTGGAGCTTCGTCCTTTTGTATCTTCTTCCTTTTGGAGCTTCTTCCTTTTGGAGCTTCGTCCTTTTGTATCTTCTTCCTTTCGGAGCTTCGTCCTTTTGGAGCTTCGTCCTTTTGTATCTTCTTCCTTTCGGAGCTTCTTCCTTTTGGAGCTTCGTCCTTTCGGAGCTTCTTCCTTTCGGAGCTTCGTCCTTTTGTATCTTCGTCCTTTTGGAGCTTCTTCCTTTTGGAGCTTCTTCCTTTTGGAGCTTCTTCCTTTTGGAGCTTCGTCCTTTTGTATCTTCGTCCTTTTGGAGCTTCGTCCTTTTGTATCTTCGTTCTTTTGGAACTTCTTCCTTTTGGAGCTTCGTCCTTTTGTATCTTCTTCCTTTCGGAGCTTCTTCCTTTTGGAGCTTCGTCTTTTCGGAGCTTCGTCCTTTTGGAGGTTCGTCCTTTTGGAGCTTCTTCCTTTTGGAGCTTCGTCCTTTTGTATCTTCGTCCTTTTGGAGCTTCTTCCTTTTGGAGCTTCGTCCTTTTGTATCTTCTTCCTTTTGGAGCTTCGTCCTTTCGTATCTTCGTCCTTTTGGAGCTTCGTCCTTTTGGAGCTTCGTCCTTTTGTATCTTCGTCCTTTTGGAGCTTCTTCCTTTTGGAGCTTCGTCTTTTCGGAGCTTCGTCTTTTCGGAGCTTCGTCTTTTCGGAGGTTCGTCCTTTTGGAGCTTCGTCTTTTTGGAGCTTCGTCTTTTCGGAGCTTCGTCTTTTCGGAGCTTCGTCTTTTCGGAGGTTCGTCCTTTTGGAGCTTCGTCTTTTCGGAGCTTCTTCCTTTCGGAGCTTCGTCTTTTCGGAGTTTCGTCCTTTTGGAGCTTCGTCCTTTTGTATCTTCGTCCTTTTGGAGCTTCTTCCTTTTGGAGGTTCGTCCTTTTCGTGGTTCGTCCTTTTGGAGCTTCTTCCTTTTGGAGCTTCGTCTTTTCGGAGCTTCTTCCTTTTGGAGCTTCTTCCTTTCGGAGGTTCTTCCTTTTGGAGCTTCTTCCTTTTGGAGCTTCTTCCTTTCGGAGCTTCTTCCTTTCGGAGCTTCTTCCTTTTGGAGCTTCTTCCTTTCGGAGCTTCTTCCTTTCGGAGCTTCTTCCTTTTGGAGCTTCTTCCTTTCGGAGCGTCGTCCTTTTGTATCTTCTTCCTTTTGTATCTTCGTCCTTTTGGAGCTTCGTCTTTTCGGAGCTTCGTCCTTTTGTATCTTCTTCCTTTTGTATCTTCTTCCTTTTGTATCTTCGTCCTTTTGGAGCTTCGTCTTTTCGGAGCTTCGTCCTTTTGGAGCTTCGTCCTTTTGGAGCTTCTTCCTTTTGGAAATTCGTCCTTTTGGAGCTTCTTCCTTTTGGAGCTTCGTCCTTTTGTATCTTCGTCCTTTTGTATCTTCTTCCTTTCGGAGGTTCTTCCTTTTGGAGCTTCTTCCTTTTGGAGCTTCTTCCTTTCGGAGGTTCTTCCTTTTGGAGCTTCTTCCTTTTGGAGCTTCTTCCTTTCGGCGTTTCTTCCTTTTGGAGCTTCGTCCTTTTGTATCTTCTTCCTTTTGGAGCTTCTTCCTTTTGGAGCTTCGTCCTTTTGTATCTTCGTCCTTTTGGAGCTTCTTCCTTTCGGAGGTTCGTCCTTTTGTATCTTCTTCCTTTTGGAGCTTCGTCCTTTTGGAGCTTCGTCCTTTTGTATCTTCGTCCTTTTGGAGCTTCTTCCTTTTGGAGCTTCTTCCTTTTGGAGCTTCGTCCTTTTGTATCTTCTTCCTTTTGGAGCTTCGTCCTTTTGGAGCTTCGTCCTTTTGTATCTTCGTCCTTTTGGAGCTTCTTCCTTTCGGAGGTTCGTCCTTTTGGAGCTTCGTCCTTTTGGAGCTTCTTCCTTTTGTAGCTTCTTCCTTTTGGAGCTTCGTCCTTTTGTAGCTTCTTCCTTTTGGAGCTTCGTCCTTTTGTATCTTCGTCCTTTTGGAGCTTCGTCCTTTTGTATCTTTGTCCTTTTGGAGCTTCGTCCTTTTGTGTCTTCGTCCTTTTGGAGCTTCGTCCTTTTGTATCTTCTTCCTTTTGGAGCTTCTTCCTTTTGGAGCTTCGTCCTTTTGTATCTTCGTCCTTTTGGAGCTTCGTCCTTTTGTATCTTCTTCCTTTCGGCGTTTCTTCCTTTTGGAGCTTCTTCCTTTTGGAGCTTCGTCCTTTTGTATCTTCGTCCTTTTGGAGCTTCGTCCTTTTGTATCTTCTTCCTTTCGGCGTTTCTTCCTTTTGGAGCTTCTTCATTTTGGAGCTTCGTCCTTTTGGAGCTTCTTCCTTTTGGAGCTTCTTCCTTTCGGAGCTTCTTCCTTTTGGAGCTTCTTCCTTTTGGAGCTTCGTCCTTAAGTATCTTCGTCCTTTTGGAACTTCGTCCTTTTGGAGCTTCGTCCTTTTGTATCTTCTTCCTTTTGTATCTTCGTCCTTTTGGAGCTTCGTCCTTTTGTATCTTCTTCCTTTCGGAGCTTCGTCCTTTCGGCGTTTCTTCCTTTTGGAGCTTCGTCCTTTCGGCGTTTCTTCCTTTTGGAGCTTCTTCCTTTTGGAGCTTCTTCCTTTTGGAGCTTCTTCCTTTCGGCGTTTCTTCCTTTTGGAGCTTCGTCCTTTCGGCGTTTCTTCCTTTTGGAGCTTCGTCCTTTCGGCGTTTCTTCCTTTTGGAATTTCTTCCTTTTGGAGCTTCTTCCTTTTGGAGGTTCGTCCTTTTGGAACTTCGTCCTTTTGGAGCTTCTTCCTTTTGGAGCTTCGTCCTTTTGTATCTTCTTCCTTTTGG
The DNA here is from genome assembly GCF_951799975.1 of Gobius niger. Taxonomy (NCBI): domain Eukaryota; kingdom Metazoa; phylum Chordata; class Actinopteri; order Gobiiformes; family Gobiidae; genus Gobius; species Gobius niger. The sequence continues at coordinate 266,452 of NW_027639229.1, read as the reverse complement.
AGCTTCTTCCTTTCGGAGTTTCTTCCTTTTGTATCTTCGTCCTTTTGGAGCTTCGTCCTTTTGGAGCTTCTTCCTTTTGGAGCTTCGTCCTTTTGTATCTTCTTCCTTTTGGAGCTTCTTCCTTTCGGAGTTTCGTCCTTTTGTATCTTCGTCCTTTTGGAGCTTCGTCCTTTTGGAGCTTCTTCCTTTTGGAGCTTCGTCCTTTTGGAGCTTCTTCCTTTTGGAGCTTCGTCCTTTTGGAGCTTCTTCCTTTTGGAGCTTCGTCTTTTCGGAGCTTCTTCCTTTCGGAGCTTCTTCCTTTTGGAGCTTCGTCCTTTTGTATCTTCGTCCTTTTGGAGCTTCGTCCTTTTGTATCTTCTTCCTTTCGGCGTTTCTTCCTTTTGGAGCTTCTTCCTTTTGGAGCTTCGTCCTTTTGGAGCTTCGTCCTTTTGTATCTTCTTCCTTTTCGGCGTTTCTTCCTTTTGGAGCTTCGTCCTTTTGTATCTTCGTCCTTTTGGAGCTTCGTCCTTTTGTATCTTCTTCCTTTCGGCGTTTCTTCCTTTTGGAGCTTCTTCCTTTTGGAGCTTCGTCCTTTTGGAGCTTCGTCCTTTTGTATCTTCGTCCTTTCGGCGTTTCTTCCTTTTGTATCTTCTTCCTTTTGGAGCTTCTTCCTTTTGTATCTTCTTCCTTTTGGAGCTTCGTCCTTTTGGAGCTTCGTCCTTTTGGAGCTTCTTCCTTTCGGAGCTTCTTCCTTTTGGAGCTTCTTCCTTTTGGAGCTTCTTCCTTTTGGAACTTCGTCCTTTTGGAGCTTCGTCCTTTTGTATCTTCGTCCTTTTGGAGCTTCTTCCTTTTGGAGCTTCGTCTTTTCGGAGGTTCGTCCTTTCGGAGCTTCTTCCTTTCGGAGCTTCTTCCTTTTGGAGCTTCTTCCTTTTGGAGCTTCTTCCTTTCGGCGTTTCTTCCTTTTGGAACTTCGTCCTTTTGTATCTTCGTCCTTTTGGAACTTCGTCCTTTTGTATCTTCGTCCTTTTGGAGCTTCTTCCTTTTGGAGCTTCGTCCTTTTGTATCTTCTTCCTTTTGGAGCTTCGTCCTTTTGGAGCTTCTTCCTTTTGGAGCTTCTTCCTTTCGGAGCTTCGTCCTTTTGTATCTTCTTCCTTTTGGAGCTTCGTCCTTTTGTATCTTCGTCCTTTTGGAGCTTCTTCCTTTCGGAGCTTCGTCCTTTTGTATCTTCTTCCTTTTGGAGCTTCGTCCTTTTGGAGCCTCGTCCTTTTGGAGCTTCGTCCTTTTGGAGCTTCTTCCTTTTGGAGCTTCTTCCTTTTGTATCTTCGTCCTTTTGGAGCTTCGTCCTTTCGGAGCTTCTTCCTTTCGGAGCTTCGTCCTTTTGGAGCTTCTTCCTTTTGGAGCTTCTTCCTTTTGTATCTTCGTCCTTTTGGAGCTTCGTCCTTTCGGAGCTTCTTCCTTTCGGAGCTTCTTCCTTTCGGAGCTTCTTCCTTTTGGAGCTTCTTCCTTTTGGAGCTTCTTCCTTTCGGAGCTTCTTCCTTTTGGAGGTTCGTCCTTTTGGAGCTTCGTCCTTTTGGAGCTTCGTCCTTTTGTATCTTCGTCTTTTCGGAGCTTCGTCCTTTCGGAGCTTCTTCCTTTCGGAGCTTCGTCCTTTCGGAGCTTCTTCCTTTCGGAGCTTCTTCCTTTCGGAGGTTCTTCCTTTCGGCGTTTCTTCCTTTCGGAGGTTCTTCCTTTCGGCGTTTCTTCCTTTTGGAGCTTCTTCCTTTTGGAGCTTCTTCCTTTTGGAGCTTCTTCCTTTCGGCGTTTCTTCCTTTTGGAGCTTCTTCCTTTTGGAGGTTCGTCCTTTTGGAGCTTCATCCTTTTGTATCTTCGTCCTTTTTGGAGCTTCTTCCTTTTGGAGCTTCGTCCTTTTGTATCTTCTTCCTTTTGGAGCTTCGTCTTTTCGGAGCTTCTTCCTTTCGGAGCTTCTTCCTTTTGGAGCTTCTTCCTTTTGGAGCTTCGTCCTTTTGTATCTTCGTCCTTTTGGAGCTTCGTCCTTTTGTATCTTCGTCCTTTTGGAACTTCTTCCTTTTGGAGCTTCGTCCTTTTGTATCTTCTTCCTTTCGGAGCTTCTTCCTTTTGGAGCTTCTTCCTTTTGGAGCTTCGTCTTTTCGGAGCTTCGTCCTTTTGTATCTTCGTCCTTTTGGAGCTTCTTCCTTTTGGAGGTTCGTCCTTTTGGAGCTTCTTCCTTTTAGAGCTTCTTCCTTTTGGAGCTTCTTCCTTTTGGAGCTTCGTCCTTTTGGAGTTTCGTCCTTTTGTAGCTTCTTCCTTTTGGAGCTTCGTCATTTTGTATCTTCGTCCTTTTGGAGCTTCGTCCTTTTGTATCTTCGTCCTTTTGGAGCTTCTTCCTTTTGGAGCTTCGTCTTTTTGGAGCTTCGTCTTTTCGGAGTTTCGTCCTTTTGGAGTTTCGTCCTTTTGGAGCTTCGTCTTTTCGGAGCTTCGTCTTTTCGGAGCTTCGTCTTTTTGGAGCTTCGTCTTTTCGGAGCTTCGTCTTTTTGGAGCTTTTCTTTTCGGAGTTTCGTCCTTTTGGAGCTTCGTCTTTTCGGAGCTTCGTCCTTTTGGAGCTTCTTCCTTTTGGAGCTTCGTCTTTTCGGAGCTTTGTCTTTTTGGAGCTTTTCTTTTCGGAGTTTCGTCCTTTTGGAGGTTCGTCTTTTTGGAGCTTCGTCTTTTTGGAGCTTCGTCTTTTCGGAGCTTCGTCCTTTCGGAGCTTCTTCCTTTTGGAGCTTCTTCCTTTCGGCGTTTCTTCCTTTTGGAGCTTCGTCCTTTTGGAGCTTCTTCCTTTTGGAGCTTCTTCCTTTCGGAGCTTCTTCCTTTTGGAGGTTCGTCCTTTTGGAGCTTCTTCCTTTTGGAGCTTCTTCCTTTTGGAGCTTCTTCCTTTTGGAGCTTCTTCCTTTTGGAGCTTCTTCCTTTTGGAGCTTCGTCCTTTTGGAGCTTCGTCCTTTTGTATCTTCGTCCTTTTGTATCTTCTTCCTTTCGGAGCTTCTTCCTTTCGGAGCTTCTTCCTTTTGTATCTTCTTCCTTTTGGAGCTTCGTCCTTTCGGAGCTTCTTCCTTTCGGAGCTTCTTCCTTTCGGAGCTTCTTCCTTTTGGAGCTTCTTCCTTTCGGAGCTTCTTCCTTTTGTAGCTTCTTCCTTTCGGCGTTTCTTCCTTTTGGAGCTTCTTCCTTTTGGAGGTTCGTCCTTTTGGAGCTTCTTCCTTTTGGAGCTTCTTCCTTTTGGAGCTTCTTCCTTTTGGAGCTTCGTCCTTTTGTATCTTCGTCCTTTTGGAGCTTCTTTTTTTCGGAGCTTCTTCCTTTCGGCGTTTCTTCCTTTTGGAGCTTCTTCCTTTTGGAGCTTCGTCCTTTTGTATCTTCTTCCTTTCGGGTTTTCTTCCTTTTGGAGCTTCTTCCTTTTGGAGCTTCGTCCTTTTGTATCTTCGTCCTTTTGGAGCTTCGTCCTTTTGTATCTTCGTCCTTTTGGAGCTTCGTCCTTTTGTATCTTCTTCCTTTCGGCGTTTCTTCCTTTTGGAGCTTCGTCCTTTTGGAGCTTCGTCCTTTTGTATCTTCGCCTTTTGGAGCTTCGTCCTTTTGGAACTTCGTCCTTTTGTATCTTCTTCCTTTCGGCGTTTCTTCCTTTTGGAGCTTCTTCCTTTCAGAGCTTCGTCCTTTTGGAGCTTCGTCCTTTTGTATCTTCGTCCTTTTGTATCTTCGTCCTTTTGTATCTTCGTCCTTTTGGAGCTTCGTCCTTTTGTATCTTCGTCCTTTTGGAGCTTCGTCCTTTTGTATCTTCGTCCTTTTGGAGCTTCGTCCTTTTGTATCTTCGTCCTTTTGTATCTTCGTCCTTTTGGAGCTTCGTCCTTTTGTATCTTCGTCCTTTTGGAGCTTCTTCATTTTGGAGCTTCTTCCTTTCGGAGTTTCTTTCTTTTGGAGCTTCTTCCTTTTGGAGCTTCTTCCTTTCGGAGTTTCTTTCTTTTGGAGCTTCTTCCTTTTGTAGCTTCTTCCTTTCGGCGTTTCTTCCTTTTGGAGCTTCTTCCTTTTGTATCTTCTTCCTTTTGGAGCTTCTTCCTTTTGTAGCTTCTTCCTTTTAGAACTTCGTCCTTTTGGAGCTTCGTCCTTTTGTATCTTCGTCCTTTTGGAACTTCGTCCTTTTGGAGCTTCGTCCTTTTGTATCTTCGTCCTTTTGGAGCTTCTTCCTTTTGGAGCTTCGTCCTTTTGGAGCTTCTTCCTTTCGGCGTTTCTTCCTTTTGGAGCTTCTTCCTTTTGGAGGTTCGTCCTTTTGGAGCTTCTTCCTTTTGGAGCTTCTTCCTTTTGGAGCTTCTTCCTTTTGGAGCTTCTTCCTTTTGGAGCTTCTTCCTTTTGGAGGTTCGTCCTTTTGGAGCTTCGTCCTTTTGGAACTTCGTCCTTTTGTATCTTCTTCCTTTCGGCGTTTCTTCCTTTTGGAGCTTCTTCCTTTTGGAGCTTCTTCCTTTTGTATCTTCGTCCTTTTGGAGCTTCGTCCTTTTGTATCTTCGTCCTTTTGTATCTTCGTCCTTTTGTATCTTCGTCCTTTTGGAGCTTCGTCCTTTTGTATCTTCGTCCTTTTGTATCTTCTTCCTTTTGGAGCTTCGTCCTTTTTTATCTTCGTCCTTTTTTATCTTCGTCCTTTTGGAGCTTCGTCCTTTTGTATCTTCGTCCTTTTGTATCTTCTTCCTTTTGGAGCTTCGTCCTTTTGTATCTTCGTCCTTTTTTATCTTCGTCCTTTTGGAGCTTCGTCCTTTTGTATCTTCGTCCTTTTGTATCTTCTTCCTTTTGGAGCTTCGTCCTTTTTTATCTTCGTCCTTTTGGAGCTTCGTCCTTTTGTATCTTCGTCCTTTTGGAGCTTCTTCCTTTTGGAGCTTCTTCCTTTCGGAGTTTCTTTCTTTTGGAGCTTCTTCCTTTTGGAGCTTCTTCCTTTCGGAGTTTCTTTCTTTTGGAGCTTCTTCCTTTTGTAGCTTCTTCCTTTCGGCGTTTCTTCCTTTTGGAGCTTCTTCCTTTTGTATCTTCTTCCTTTTGGAGCTTCTTCCTTTTGTAGCTTCTTCCTTTTGGAACTTCGTCCTTTTGGAGCTTCGTCCTTTTGTATCTTCGTCCTTTTGGAACTTCGTCCTTTTGGAGCTTCTTCCTTTTGGAGGTTCGTCCTTTTGGAGCTTCTTCCTTTTGGAGCTTCTTCCTTTTGGAGCTTCTTCCTTTTGGAGCTTCTTCCTTTTGTAGCTTCTTCCTTTCGGCGTTTCTTCCTTTTGGAGCTTCTTCCTTTTGGAGGTTCGTCCTTTTGGAGCTTCGTCCTTTTGGAACTTCGTCCTTTTGTATCTTCTTCCTTTCGGCGTTTCTTCCTTTTGGAGCTTCTTCCTTTTGGAGCTTCTTCCTTTTGTATCTTCGTCCTTTTGGAGCTTCGTCCTTTTGTATCTTCGTCCTTTTGGAGCTTCGTCCTTTTGTATCTTCGTCCTTTTGTATCTTCGTCCTTTTGTATCTTCGTCCTTTTGGAGCTTCGTCCTTTTGTATCTTCGTCCTTTTGGAGCTTCTTCCTTTTGGAGCTTCTTCCTTTCGGAGGTTCGTCCTTTTGGAGCTTCGTCCTTTTGTATCTTCGTCCTTTTGGAACTTCGTCCTTTTGGAGCTTCGTCCTTTTGTATCTTCGTCCTTTTGGAGCTTCTTCCTTTTGGAGCTTCGTCCTTTTGGAGCTTCTTCCTTTTGGAGATTCGTCTTTTCGGAGCTTCTTCCTTTCGGAGCTTCTTCCTTTTGGAGCTTCTTCCTTTTGGAGCTTCTTCCTTTTGGAGCTTCTTTTTTTCGGAGCTTCTTCCTTTCGGCGTTTCTTCCTTTTGGAGCTTCTTCCTTTTGGAGCTTCGTCCTTTTGTATCTTCTTCCTTTCGGCGTTTCTTCCTTTTGGAGCTTCGTCCTTTTGGAGCTTCGTCCTTTTGTATCTTCGTCCTTTTGGAGCTTCGTCCTTTTGGAACTTCGTCCTTTTGTATCTTCTTCCTTTCGGCGTTTCTTCCTTTTGGAGCTTCTTCCTTTCGGAGCTTCGTCCTTTTGGAGCTTCGTCCTTTTGTATCTTCGTCCTTTTGGAGCTTCGTCCTTTTGTATCTTCGTCCTTTTGTATCTTCGTCCTTTTGGAGCTTCGTCCTTTTGTATCTTCGTCCTTTTGGAGCTTCGTCCTTTTGTATCTTCGTCCTTTTGTATCTTCGTCCTTTTGGAGCTTCGTCCTTTTGTATCTTCGTCCTTTTGGAGCTTCGTCCTTTTGTATCTTCGTCCTTTTGGAGCTTCGTCCTTTTGTATCTTCGTCCTTTTGGAGCTTCGTCCTTTTGTATCTTCTTCCTTTTGTATCTTCGTCCTTTTGTATCTTCGTCCTTTTGGAGCTTCGTCCTTTTGTATCTTCTTCCTTTCGGCGTTTCTTCCTTTTGGAGCTTCTTCCTTTTGGAGCTTCGTCCTTTTGTATCTTCTTCCTTTCGGCGTTTCTTCCTTTTGGAGCTTCTTCCTTTTGGAGCTTCGTCCTTTTGTATCTTCGTCCTTTTGGAGCTTCGTCCTTTTGTATCTTCGTCCTTTTGTATCTTCTTCCTTTCGGCGTTTCTTCCTTTTGGAGCTTCTTCCTTTTGGAGCTTCGTCCTTTTGTATCTTCTTCCTTTCGGCGTTTCTTCCTTTTGGAGCTTCTTCCTTTTGGAGGTTCGTCCTTTTGGAGCTTCTTCCTTTTGGAGCTTCGTCCTTTTGTATCTTCGTCCTTTTGGAACTTCGTCCTTTTGGAGCTTCGTCCTTTTGTATCTTCTTCCTTTTGGAGGTTCGTCCTTTTGTATCTTCGTCCTTTTGGAACTTCGTCCTTTTGGAGCTTCGTCCTTTTGTATCTTCGTCCTTTTGGAGCTTCTTCCTTTTGGAGCTTCGTCCTTTCGGAGGTTCGTCCTTTCGGAGCTTCTTCCTTTCGGAGCTTCTTCCTTTCGGAGCTTCTTCCTTTTGGAGCTTCTTCCTTTTGGAGCTTCTTCCTTTCGGCGTTTCTTCCTTTTGGAACTTCGTCCTTTTGGAGCTTCTTCCTTTTGGAGCTTCTTCCTTTTGGAGCTTCTTCCTTTTGTATCTTCTTCCTTTTGGAGCTTCGTCCTTTTGTATCTTCGTCTTTTTGGAGCTTCTTCCTTTTGGAGCTTCGTCTTTTTGTATCTTCGTCCTTTTGGAACTTCGTCCTTTTGTATCTTCTTCCTTTTGGAGCTTCGTCTTTTCGGAGGTTCGTCCTTTCGGAGCTTCTTCCTTTCGGAGCTTCTTCCTTTCGGAGCTTCTTCCTTTTGGAGCTTCTTCCTTTTGGAGCTTCTTCCTTTCGGCGTTTCTTCCTTTTGGAACTTCGTCCTTTTGGAGCTTCTTCCTTTTGGAGCTTCTTCCTTTTGGAGCTTCTTCCTTTTGTATCTTCTTCCTTTTGGAGCTTCGTCCTTTTGTATCTTCGTCCTTATGGAGCTTCGTCTTTTTGTATCTTCGTCCTTTTGGAGCTTCGTCCTTTTGGAGCTTCGTCCTTTTGGAGCTTCGTCCTTTTGTATCTTCGTCCTTATGGAGCTTCGTCTTTTTGTATCTTCGTCCTTTTGGAGCTTCGTCCTTTTGGAGCTTCGTCCTTTTGTATCTTCGTCCTTTTGGAGCTTCGTCCTTTTGTATCTTCTTCCTTTTGGAGCTTCGTCCTTTTGGAGCTTCTTCCTTTTGGAGCTTCTTCCTTTTGTATCTTCTTCCTTTTGGAGCTTCTTCCTTTTGGAGGTTCGTCCTTTTGGAGCTTCTTCCTTTTGGAGCTTCTTCCTTTTGGAGCTTCGTCCTTTTGTATCTTCGTCCTTTTGGAACTTCTTCCTTTCGGAGCTTCTTCCTTTTGGAGCTTCTTCCTTTTGGAGGTTCGTCCTTTTGGAGCTTCTTCCTTTTGGAGCTTCGTCCTTTTGTATCTTCGTCCTTTTGGAGCTTCTTCCTTTCGGAGGTTCTTCCTTTCGGCGTTTCTTCCTTTTGGAGCTTCGTCCTTTTGGAGCTTCGTCTTTTCGGAGCTTCTTCCTTTCGGAGCTTCTTCCTTTTGGAGCTTCTTCCTTTTGGAGGTTCGTCCTTTTGTAGCTTCTTCCTTTTGGAGCTTCGTCCTTTTGTATCTTCGTCCTTTTGGAACTTCTTCCTTTTGTATCTTCGTCCTTTTGGAACTTCTTCCTTTTGGAGCTTCGTCCTTTTGTATCTTCGTCCTTTTGGAGCTTCTTCCTTTTGGAGCTTCTTCCTTTTGGAGCTTCGTCATTTTGTATCTTCGTCCTTTTGGAGCTTCGTCCTTTTGTATCTTCGTCCTTTTGGAACTTCGTCCTTTTGGAGCTTCGTCCTTTTGTATCTTCTTCCTTTTGGAGCTTCGTCCTTTTGGAGCTTCTTCCTTTTGTAGCTTCTTCCTTTTGGAGCTTCTTCCTTTTGGAGCTTCGTCCTTTTGTAGCTTCTTCCTTTTGGAGCTTCGTCCTTTTGTATCTTCGTCCTTTTGGAGCTTCTTCCTTTTGGAGCTTCTTCATTTTGGAGCTTCGTCCTTTTGGAGCTTCTTCCTTTTGGAGCTTCTTCCTTTCGGAGCTTCTTCCTTTTGGAGCTTCTTCCTTTTGGAGCTTCGTCCTTAAGTATCTTCGTCCTTTTGGAACTTCGTCCTTTTGGAGCTTCGTCCTTTTGTATCTTCTTCCTTTTGTATCTTCGTCCTTTTGGAACTTCGTCCTTTTGGAGCTTCGTCCTTTTGTATCTTCTTCCTTTCGGAGCTTCTTCCTTTCGGAGGTTCTTCCTTTCGGCGTTTCTTCCTTTTGGAGCTTCTTCCTTTTGGAGCTTCTTCCTTTTGGAGCTTCTTCCTTTCGGCGTTTCTTCCTTTTGGAGCTTCGTCCTTTCGGCGTTTCTTCCTTTTGGAGCTTCGTCCTTTCGGCGTTTCTTCCTTTTGGAGCTTCTTCCTTTCGGAGTTTCTTCCTTTTGTATCTTCGTCCTTTTGGAGCTTCGTCCTTTTGGAGCTTCTTCCTTTTGGAGCTTCGTCCTTTTGTATCTTCTTCCTTTTGGAGCTTCTTCCTTTCGGAGTTTCGTCCTTTTGTATCTTCGTCCTTTTGTATCTTCGTTCTTTTGGAGCTTCTTCCTTTTGGAGCTTCGTCCTTTTGTATCTTCTTCCTTTTGGAGCTTCTTCCTTTTGGAGCTTCTTCCTTTTGGAGCTTCGTCCTTTTGTATCTTCGTCCTTTTGGAGCTTCTTCCTTTCGGAGCTCCTTCCTTTTGGAGCTTCGTCCTTTTGTATCTTCGTCCTTTTGGAGCTTCGTCCTTTTGTATCTTCTTCCTTTCGGCGTTTCTTCCTTTTGGAGCTTCTTCCTTTTGGAGCTTCGTCCTTTTGGAGCTTCGTCCTTTTGTATCTTCTTCCTTTCGGCGTTTCTTCCTTTTGGAGCTTCTTCCTTTTGGAGCTTCGTCCTTTTGGAGCTTCGTCCTTTTGTATCTTCGTCCTTTCGGCGTTTCTTCCTTTTGTATCTTCTTCCTTTTGGAGCTTCGTCCTTTTGTATCTTCTTCCTTTTGGAGCTTCTTCCTTTTGTATCTTCTTCCTTTTGGAGCTTCGTCCTTTTGGAGCTTCGTCCTTTTGGAGCTTCTTCCTTTCGGAGCTTCTTCCTTTTGGAGCTTCTTCCTTTTGGAGCTTCTTCCTTTTGGAGCTTCGTCCTTTTGTATCTTCGTCCTTTTGGAACTTCGTCCTTTTGGAGCTTCGTCCTTTTGTATCTTCGTCCTTTTGGAGCTTCTTCCTTTTGGAGCTTCTTCCTTTTGGAGCTTCTTCCTTTCGGCGTTTCTTCCTTTTGGAACTTCGTCCTTTTGTATCTTCGTCCTTTTGGAGCTTCGTCCTTTTGTATCTTCGTCCTTTTGGAGCTTCGTCCTTTTGTATCTTCTTCCTTTTGGAGCTTCGTCCTTTTGGAGCTTCTTCCTTTTGTATCTTCTTCCTTTTGGAGCTTCGTCCTTTTGTATCTTCGTCCTTTTGGAGCTTCTTCCTTTCGGAGCTTCGTCCTTTTGTATCTTCTTCCTTTTGGAGCTTCGTCCTTTTGGAGCCTCGTCCTTTTGGAGCTTCGTCCTTTTGGAGCTTCTTCCTTTTGGAGCTTCGTCCTTTTGGAGCTTCGTCCTTTTGGAGCTTCTTCCTTTTGTATCTTCGTCCTTTTGGAGCTTCGTCCTTTCGGAGGTTCTTCCTTTTGGAGCTTCTTCCTTTTGGAGCTTCTTCCTTTCGGCGTTTCTTCCTTTTGGAGCTTCGTCCTTTCGGCGTTTCTTCCTTTTGGAGCTTCTTCCTTTTGGAGCTTCTTCCTTTTGGAGCTTCTTCCTTTTGGAGGTTCGTCCTTTTGGAGCTTCGTCCTTTTGTATCTTCGTCCTTTTGGAGCTTCTTCCTTTCGGCGTTTCTTCCTTTTGGAGCTTCGTCCTTTTGGAGCTTCGTCCTTTTGTATCTTCGTCCTTTTGGAGCTTCTTCCTTTTGGAGCTTCTTCCTTTTGGAGGTTCGTCCTTTTGGAGCTTCGTCCTTTTGTATCTTCGTCCTTTTGGAGCTTCTTCCTTTTGGAGCTTCGTCCTTTTGTATCTTCTTCCTTTTGGAGCTTCGTCTTTTCGGAGCTTCTTCCTTTCGGAGCTTCTTCCTTTTGGAGCTTCTTCCTTTTGGAGCTTCGTCCTTTTGTATCTTCGTCCTTTTGGAGCTTCGTCCTTTTGTATCTTCGTCCTTTTGGAACTTCTTCCTTTTGGAGCTTCGTCCTTTTGTATCTTCTTCCTTTCGGAGCTTCTTCCTTTTGGAGCTTCTTCCTTTTGGAGCTTCGTCTTTTCGGAGCTTCGTCCTTTTGTATCTTCGTCCTTTTGGAGCTTCTTCCTTTTGGAGGTTCGTCCTTTTGGAGCTTCTTCCTTTTGGAGCTTCTTCCTTTTGGAGCTTCTTCCTTTTGGAGCTTCGTCCTTTTGGAGTTTCGTCCTTTTGTAGCTTCTTCCTTTTGGAGCTTCGTCATTTTGTATCTTCGTCCTTTTGGAGCTTCGTCCTTTTGTATCTTCGTCCTTTTGGAGCTTCGTCCTTTTGGAGCTTCGTCTTTTCGGAGCTTCTTCCTTTTGGAGCTTCGTCTTTTTGGAGCTTCGTCTTTTCGGAGTTTCGTCCTTTTGGAGTTTCGTCCTTTTGGAGGTTCGTCTTTTCGGAGCTTTGTCTTTTCGGAGGTTCGTCCTTTTGGAGCTTCGTCTTTTCGGAGCTTCGTCCTTTTGGAGCTTCTTCCTTTTGGAGCTTCGTCTTTTCGGAGCTTCGTCTTTTTGGAGCTTTTCTTTTCGGAGTTTCGTCCTTTTGGAGGTTCGTCTTTTTGGAGCTTCGTCTTTTCGGAGCTTCGTCTTTTCGGAGGTTCGTCCTTTCGGAGCTTCTTCCTTTTGGAGGTTCGTCCTTTTGGAGCTTCTTCCTTTCGGAGCTTCTTCCTTTTGGAGGTCCTTCCTTTTGGAGCTTCTTCCTTTCGGAGCTTCTTCCTTTTGGAGGTTCGTCCTTTTGGAGCTTCTTCCTTTTGGAGCTTCTTCCTTTTGGAGCTTCTTCCTTTTGGAGCTTCTTCCTTTCGGAGCTTCTTCCTTTTGGAGGTTCGTCCTTTTGGAGCTTCTTCCTTTTGGAGCTTCTTCCTTTTGGAGCTTCTTCCTTTTGGAGCTTCTTCCTTTTGGAGCTTCTTCCTTTTGGAGCTTCGTCCTTTTGGAGCTTCGTCCTTTTGTATCTTCGTCCTTTTGTATCTTCTTCCTTTCGGAGCTTCTTCCTTTTGTATCTTCTTCCTTTTGGAGCTTCGTCCTTTCGGAGCTTCTTCCTTTCGGAGCTTCTTCCTTTCGGAGCTTCTTCCTTTTGGAGCTTCTTCCTTTCGGAGCTTCTTCCTTTTGTAGCTTCTTCCTTTCGGCGTTTCTTCCTTTTGGAGCTTCTTCCTTTTGGAGGTTCGTCCTTTTGGAGCTTCTTCCTTTTGGAGCTTCTTCCTTTTGGAGCTTCTTCCTTTTGGAGCTTCGTCCTTTTGTATCTTCGTCCTTTTGGAGCTTCTTCCTTTTGGAGCTTCTTCCTTTCGGAGTTTCTTCCTTTTGTATCTTCTTCCTTTTGGAGCTTCGTCCTTTTGTATCTTCGTCCTTTTGGAACTTCTTCCTTTCGGAGCTTCGTCCTTTTGTATCTTCTTCCTTTTGGAGCTTCGTCCTTTTGGAGCCTCGTCCTTTTGGAGCTTCGTCCTTTTGGAGCTTCTTCCTTTTGGAGCTTCTTCCTTTTGTATCTTCGTCCTTTTGGAGCTTCGTCCTTTCGGAGGTTCTTCCTTTTGGAGCTTCTTCCTTTTGGAGCTTCTTCCTTTCGGCGTTTCTTCCTTTTGGAGCTTCGTCCTTTCGGCGTTTCTTCCTTTTGGAGCTTCTTCCTTTTGGAGGTTCGTCCTTTTGGAGCTTCGTCCTTTTGTATCTTCGTCCTTTTGGAGCTTCTTCCTTTTGGAGCTTCTTCCATTTGGAGGTTCGTCCTTTTGGAGCTTCGTCCTTTTGTATCTTCGTCCTTTTGGAGCTTCTTCCTTTTGGAGCTTCGTCCTTTTGTATCTTCTTCCTTTTGGAGCTTCGTCTTTTCGGAGCTTCTTCCTTTCGGAGCTTCTTCCTTTTGGAGCTTCTTCCTTTTGGAGCTTCGTCCTTTTGTATCTTCGTCCTTTTGGAGCTTCGTCCTTTTGTATCTTCGTCCTTTTGGAACTTCTTCCTTTTGGAGCTTCGTCCTTTTGTATCTTCTTCCTTTCGGAGCTTCTTCCTTTTGGAGCTTCTTCCTTTTGGAGCTTCGTCTTTTCGGAGCTTCGTCCTTTTGTATCTTCGTCCTTTTGGAGCTTCTTCCTTTTGGAGGTTCGTCCTTTTGGAGCTTCTTCCTTTTGGAGCTTCTTCCTTTTGGAGCTTCTTCCTTTTGGAGCTTCGTCCTTTTGGAGTTTCGTCCTTTTGTAGCTTCTTCCTTTTGGAGCTTCGTCATTTTGTATCTTCGTCCTTTTGGAGCTTCGTCCTTTTGTATCTTCGTCCTTTTGGAGCTTCGTCCTTTTGGAGCTTCGTCTTTTCGGAGCTTCTTCCTTTTGGAGCTTCGTCTTTTTGGAGCTTCGTCTTTTCGGAGTTTCGTCCTTTTGGAGTTTCGTCCTTTTGGAGGTTCGTCTTTTCGGAGCTTTGTCTTTTCGGAGGTTCGTCCTTTTGGAGCTTCGTCTTTTCGGAGCTTCGTCCTTTTGGAGCTTCTTCCTTTTGGAGCTTCGTCTTTTCGGAGCTTCGTCTTTTTGGAGCTTTTCTTTTCGGAGTTTCGTCCTTTTGGAGGTTCGTCTTTTTGGAGCTTCGTCTTTTCGGAGCTTCGTCTTTTCGGAGGTTCGTCCTTTCGGAGCTTCTTCCTTTTGGAGGTTCGTCCTTTTGGAGCTTCTTCCTTTCGGAGCTTCTTCCTTTTGGAGGTTCTTCCTTTTGGAGCTTCTTCCTTTCGGAGCTTCTTCCTTTTGGAGGTTCGTCCTTTTGGAGCTTCTTCCTTTTGGAGCTTCTTCCTTTTGGAGCTTCTTCCTTTTGGAGCTTCTTCCTTTCGGAGCTTCTTCCTTTTGGAGGTTCGTCCTTTTGGAGCTTCTTCCTTTTGGAGCTTCTTCCTTTTGGAGCTTCTTCCTTTTGGAGCTTCTTCCTTTTGGAGCTTCTTCCTTTTGGAGCTTCGTCCTTTTGGAGCTTCGTCCTTTTGTATCTTCGTCCTTTTGTATCTTCTTCCTTTCGGAGCTTCTTCCTTTTGTATCTTCTTCCTTTTGGAGCTTCGTCCTTTCGGAGCTTCTTCCTTTCGGAGCTTCTTCCTTTCGGAGCTTCTTCCTTTTGGAGCTTCTTCCTTTCGGAGCTTCTTCCTTTTGTAGCTTCTTCCTTTCGGCGTTTCTTCCTTTTGGAGCTTCTTCCTTTTGGAGGTTCGTCCTTTTGGAGGTTCTTCCTTTTGGAGCTTCTTCCTTTCGGAGCTTCTTCCTTTTGGAGCTTCGTCCTTTTGTATCTTCGTCCTTTTGGAGCTTCGTCCTTTTGTATCTTCGTCCTTTTGGAGCTTCTTCCTTTTGGAGCTTCTTCCTTTCGGAGTTTCTTTCTTTTGGAGCTTCTTCCTTTTGGAGCTTCTTCCTTTTGGAGCTTCGTCCTTTTGTATCTTCTTCCTTTCGGGTTTTCTTTCTTTTGGAGCTTCGTCCTTTTGTATCTTCGTCCTTTTGTATCTTCTTCCTTTCGGCGTTTCTTCCTTTTGGAGCTTCGTCCTTTTGGAGCTTCGTCCTTTTGTATCTTCGCCTTTTGGAGCTTCGTCCTTTTGGAACTTCGTCCTTTTGTATCTTCTTCCTTTCGGCGTTTCTTCCTTTTGGAGATTCTTCCTTTCGGAGCTTCGTCCTTTTGGAGCTTCGTCCTTTTGTATCTTCGTCCTTTTGTATCTTCGTCCTTTTGTATCTTCGTCCTTTTGGAGCTTCGTCCTTTTGTATCTTCGTCCTTTTGTATCTTCGTCCTTTTGGAGCTTCGTCCTTTTGTATCTTCGTCCTTTTGGAGCTTCGTCCTTTTTTATCTTCGTCCTTTTGGAGCTTCGTCCTTTTGTATCTTCGTCCTTTTGGAGCTTCTTCCTTTTGGAGCTTCTTCCTTTCGGAGTTTCTTTCTTTTGGAGCTTCTTCCTTTTGGAGCTTCTTCCTTTCGGAGTTTCTTTCTTTTGGAGCTTCTTCCTTTTGTAGCTTCTTCCTTTCGGCGTTTCTTCCTTTTGGAGCTTCTTCCTTTTGTATCTTCTTCCTTTTGGAGCTTCTTCCTTTTGTAGCTTCTTCCTTTTGGAACTTCGTCCTTTTGGAGCTTCGTCCTTTTGTATCTTCGTCCTTTTGGAACTTCGTCCTTTTGGAGCTTCGTCCTTTTGTATCTTCGTCCTTTTGGAGCTTCTTCCTTTTGGAGCTTCGTCCTTTTGGAGCTTCTTCCTTTCGGCGTTTCTTCCTTTTGGAGCTTCTTCCTTTTGGAGCTTCTTCCTTTTGGAGCTTCTTCCTTTTGGAGCTTCTTCCTTTTGGAGCTTCTTCCTTTTGTAGCTTCTTCCTTTCGGCGTTTCTTCCTTTTGGAGCTTCTTCCTTTTGGAGGTTCGTCCTTTTGGAGCTTCGTCCTTTTGGAACTTCGTCCTTTTGTATCTTCTTCCTTTCGGCGTTTCTTCCTTTTGGAGCTTCTTCCTTTCGGAGCTTCGTCCTTCTGGAGCTTCTTCCTTTTGGAGCTTCTTCCTTTTGTATCTTCGTCCTTTTGGAGCTTCGTCCTTTTGTATCTTCGTCCTTTTGGAGCTTCGTCCTTTTGTATCTTCGTCCTTTTGTATCTTCGTCCTTTTGTATCTTCGTCCTTTTGGAGCTTCGTCCTTTTTTATCTTCGTCCTTTTGGAGCTTCGTCCTTTTGTATCTTCGTCCTTTTGGAGCTTCTTCCTTTTGGAGCTTCTTCCTTTCGGAGGTTCGTCCTTTTGGAGCTTCGTCCTTTTGTATCTTCGTCCTTTTGGAACTTCGTCCTTTTGGAGCTTCGTCCTTTTGTATCTTCGTCCTTTTGGAGCTTCTTCCTTTTGGAGCTTCGTCCTTTTGGAGCTTCTTCCTTTTGGAGATTCTTCCTTTCGGAGCTTCGTCCTTTTGGAGCTTCGTCCTTTTGTATCTTCGTCCTTTTGTATCTTCGTCCTTTTGTATCTTCGTCCTTTTGGAGCTTCGTCCTTTTGTATCTTCGTCCTTTTGTATCTTCGTCCTTTTGGAGCTTCGTCCTTTTGTATCTTCGTCCTTTTGGAGCTTCGTCCTTTTTTATCTTCCTCCTTTTGGAGCTTCGTCCTTTTGTATCTTCGTCCTTTTGGAGCTTCTTCCTTTTGGAGCTTCTTCCTTTCGGAGTTTCTTTCTTTTGGAGCTTCTTCCTTTTGGAGCTTCTTCCTTTCGGAGTTTCTTTCTTTTGGAGCTTCTTCCTTTTGTAGCTTCTTCCTTTCGGCGTTTCTTCCTTTTGGAGCTTCTTCCTTTTGTATCTTCTTCCTTTTGGAGCTTCTTCCTTTTGTAGCTTCTTCCTTTTGGAACTTCGTCCTTTTGGAGCTTCGTCCTTTTGTATCTTCGTCCTTTTGGAACTTCGTCCTTTTGGAGCTTCGTCCTTTTGTATCTTCGTCCTTTTGGAGCTTCTTCCTTTTGGAGCTTCGTCCTTTTGGAGCTTCTTCCTTTCGGCGTTTCTTCCTTTTGGAGCTTCTTCCTTTTGGAGCTTCTTCCTTTTGGAGCTTCTTCCTTTTGGAGCTTCTTCCTTTTGGAGCTTCTTCCTTTTGTAGCTTCTTCCTTTCGGCGTTTCTTCCTTTTGGAGCTTCTTCCTTTTGGAGGTTCGTCCTTTTGGAGCTTCGTCCTTTTGGAACTTCGTCCTTTTGTATCTTCTTCCTTTCGGCGTTTCTTCCTTTTGGAGCTTCTTCCTTTCGGAGCTTCGTCCTTCTGGAGCTTCTTCCTTTTGGAGCTTCTTCCTTTTGTATCTTCGTCCTTTTGGAGCTTCGTCCTTTTGTATCTTCGTCCTTTTGGAGCTTCGTCCTTTTGTATCTTCGTCCTTTTGTATCTTCGTCCTTTTGTATCTTCGTCCTTTTGGAGCTTCGTCCTTTTTTATCTTCGTCCTTTTGGAGCTTCGTCCTTTTGTATCTTCGTCCTTTTGGAGCTTCTTCCTTTTGGAGCTTCTTCCTTTCGGAGGTTCGTCCTTTTGGAGCTTCGTCCTTTTGTATCTTCGTCCTTTTGGAACTTCGTCCTTTTGGAGCTTCGTCCTTTTGTATCTTCGTCCTTTTGGAGCTTCTTCCTTTTGGAGCTTCGTCCTTTTGGAGCTTCTTCCTTTTGGAGATTCGTCTTTTCGGAGCTTCTTCCTTTCGGAGCTTCTTCCTTTCGGAGCTTCTTCCTTTTGGAGCTTCTTCCTTTTGGAGCTTCTTTTTTTCGGAGCTTCTTCCTTTCGGCGTTTCTTCCTTTTGGAGCTTCTTCCTTTTGGAGCTTCGTCCTTTTGTATCTTCTTCCTTTCGGCGTTTCTTCCTTTTGGAGCTTCGTCCTTTTGGAGCTTCGTCCTTTTGTATCTTCGTCCTTTTGGAACTTCGTCCTTTTGGAGCTTCTTCCTTTTGTATCTTCGTCCTTTTGGAGCTTCGTCCTTTTGTATCTTCGTCCTTTTGGAGCTTCGTCCTTTTGTATCTTCGTCCTTTTGGAGCTTCGTCCTTTTGTATCTTCTTCCTTTTGTATCTTCGTCCTTTTGTATCTTCGTCCTTTTGGAGCTTCGTCCTTTTGTATCTTCTTCCTTTCGGCGTTTCTTCCTTTTGGAGCTTCTTCCTTTTGGAGCTTCGTCCTTTTGTAGCTTCTTCCTTTCGGAGCTTCTTCCTTTCGGAGTTTCTTCCTTTTGGAGCTTCTTCCTTTTGGAGCTTCTTCCTTTCGGCGTTTCTTCCTTTTGGAACTTCGTCCTTTTGGAGCTTCTTCCTTTTGGAGCTTCTTCCTTTCGGAGCTTCTTCCTTTCGGAGCTTCTTCCTTTTGGAGCTTCTTCCTTTTGGAGCTTCTTCCTTTCGGCGTTTCTTCCTTTTGGAACTTCGTCCTTTTGGAGCTTCTTCCTTTTGGAGCTTCTTCCTTTTGGAGCTTCTTCCTTTTGTATCTTCTTCCTTTTGGAGCTTCGTCCTTTTGTATCTTCGTCTTTTTGGAGCTTCTTCCTTTTGGAGCTTCGTCCATTTGTATCTTCTTCCTTATGGAGCTTCGTCTTTTTGTATCTTCGTCCTTTTGGAACTTCGTCCTTTTGTATCTTCTTCCTTTTGGAGCTTCGTCTTTTCGGAGGTTCGTCCTTTCGGAGCTTCTTCCTTTCGGAGCTTCTTCCTTTCGGAGCTTCTTCCTTTTGGAGCTTCTTCCTTTTGGAGCTTCTTCCTTTCGGCGTTTCTTCCTTTTGGAACTTCGTCCTTTTGGAGCTTCTTCCTTTTGGAGCTTCTTCCTTTTGGAGCTTCTTCCTTTTGTATCTTCTTCCTTTTGGAGCTTCGTCCTTTTGTATCTTCGTCCTTTTGGAGCTTCTTCCTTTTGGAGCTTCGTCCATTTGTATCTTCTTCCTTATGGAGCTTCGTCTTTTTGTATCTTCGTCCTTTTGGAACTTCGTCCTTTTGTATCTTCGTCCTTTTGGAGCTTCGTCCTTTTGGAGCTTCGTCCTTTTGTATCTTCGTCCTTTTGGAGCTTCGTCCTTTTGTATCTTCTTCCTTTTGGAGCTTCGTCCTTTTGGAGCTTCTTCCTTTTGGAGCTTCTTCCTTTTGTATCTTCTTCCTTTTGGAGCTTCTTCCTTTTGGAGGTTCGTCCTTTTGGAGCTTCTTCCTTTTGGAGCTTCTTCCTTTTGGAGCTTCGTCCTTTTGTATCTTCGTCCTTTTGGAACTTCTTCCTTTCGGAGCTTCTTCCTTTTGGAGCTTCTTCCTTTTGGAGGTTCGTCCTTTTGGAGCTTCTTCCTTTTGGAGCTTCGTCCTTTTGTATCTTCGTCCTTTTGGAGCTTCTTCCTTTCGGAGGTTCTTCCTTTCGGAGGTTCTTCCTTTCGGCGTTTCTTCCTTTTGGAGCTTCGTCCTTTTGGAGCTTCGTCTTTTCGGAGCTTCTTCCTTTCGGAGCTTCTTCCTTTTGGAGCTTCTTCCTTTTGGAGGTTCGTCCTTTTGTAGCTTCTTCCTTTTGGAGCTTCGTCCTTTTGTATCTTCGTCCTTTTGGAACTTCTTCCTTTTGTATCTTCGTCCTTTTGGAACTTCTTCCTTTTGGAGCTTCGTCCTTTTGTATCTTCGTCCTTTTGGAGCTTCTTCCTTTTGGAGCTTCTTCCTTTTGGAGCTTCGTCATTTTGTATCTTCGTCCTTTTGGAGCTTCGTCCTTTTGTATCTTCGTCCTTTTGGAACTTCTTCCTTTTGGAGCTTCTTCCTTTTGGAGCTTCGTCCTTTTGGAGCTTCTTCCTTTTGGAGCTTCGTCCTTTTGTATCTTCGTCCTTTTGGAGCTTCTTCCTTTTGGAGCTTCTTCCTTTTGGAGCTTCGTCCTTTTGGAGCTTCTTCCTTTTGGAGCTTCGTCCATTTGTATCTTCTTCCTTATGGAGCTTCGTCTTTTTGTATCTTCGTCCTTTTGGAGCTTCGTCCTTTTGTATCTTCTTCCTTTTGGAGCTTCGTCCTTTTGTATCTTCTTCCTTTTGGAGCTTCGTCCTTTTGTATCTTCGTCCTTTTGGAACTTCGTCCTTTTGGAGCTTCGTCCTTTTGTATCTTCGTCCTTTTGGAGCTTCTTCCTTTTGGAGCTTCGTCCTTTCGGAGGTTCGTCCTTTCGGAGCTTCTTCCTTTCGGAGCTTCTTCCTTTCGGAGCTTCTTCCTTTTGGAGCTTCTTCCTTTTGGAGCTTCTTCCTTTCGGCGTTTCTTCCTTTTGGAACTTCGTCCTTTTGGAGCTTCTTCCTTTTGGAGCTTCTTCCTTTTGGAGCTTCTTCCTTTTGTATCTTCTTCCTTTTGGAGCTTCGTCCTTTTGTATCTTCGTCCTTTTGGAGCTTCTTCCTTTTGGAGCTTCGTCCATTTGTATCTTCTTCCTTATGGAGCTTCGTCTTTTTGTATCTTCGTCCTTGTGGAGCTTCGTCCTTTTGTATCTTCTTCCTTTTGGAGCTTCGTCTTTTCGGAGGTTCGTCCTTTCGGAGCTTCTTCCTTTCGGAGCTTCTTCCTTTCGGAGCTTCTTCCTTTTGGAGCTTCTTCCTTTTGGAGCTTCTTCCTTTCGGCATTTCTTCCTTTTGGAACTTCGTCCTTTTGGAGCTTCTTCCTTTTGGAGCTTCTTCCTTTTGGAGCTTCTTCCTTTTGTATCTTCTTCCTTTTGGAGCTTCGTCCTTTTGTATCTTCGTCCTTTTGGAGCTTCTTCCTTTTGGAGCTTCGTCCATTTGTATCTTCTTCCTTATGGAGCTTCGTCTTTTTGTATCTTCGTCCTTTTGGAGCTTCTTCCTTTTGGAGCTTCTTCTTTTTGGAGCTTCGTCCTTTTGTATCTTCTTCCTTTTGGAGCTTCGTCCTTTTGTATCTTCGTCCTTTTGGAGCTTCTTCCTTTTGGAGCTTCGTCCATTTGTATCTTCGTCCTTTTGTATCTTCGTCCTTTTGTATCTTCGTCCTTTTGGAGCTTCGCCCTTTTGGAGCTTCGTCCTTTTGTATCTTCGTCCTTTTGGAGCTTCGTCCTTTTGTATCTTCTTCCTTTTGGAGCTTCGTCCTTTTGGAGGTTCGTCCTTTTGGAGCTTCTTCCTTTTGGAGCTTCTTCCTTTTGGAGCTTCGTCCTTTTGTATCTTCGTCCTTTTGGAACTTCTTCCTTTCGGAGCTTCTTCCTTTTGGAGCTTCTTCCTTTTGGAGGTTCGTCCTTTTGGAGCTTCTTCCTTTTGGAGCTTCGTCCTTTTGTATCTTCGTCCTTTTGGAGCTTCTTCCTTTTGGAGCTTCTTCCTTTTGGAGCTTCTTCCTTTTGGAGCTTCTTCCTTTCGGAGGTTCTTCCTTTCGGCGTTTCTTCCTTTTGGAGCTTCGTCCTTTTGGAGCTTCGTCTTTTCGGAGCTTCTTCCTTTCGGAGCTTCTTCCTTTTGGAGCTTCTTCCTTTTGGAGGTTCGTCCTTTTGTAGCTTCTTCCTTTTGGAGCTTCGTCCTTTTGTATCTTCGTCCTTTTGGAACTTCTTCCTTTTGTATCTTCGTCCTTTTGGAGCTTCTTCCTTTTGGAGCTTCGTCCTTTTGTATCTTCGTCCTTTTGGAGCTTCTTCCTTTCGGAGGTTCTTCCTTTCGGAGGTTCTTCCTTTCGGCGTTTCTTCCTTTTGGAGCTTCGTCCTTTTGGAGCTTCGTCTTTTCGGAGCTTCTTCCTTTTGTATCTTCGTCCTTTTGGAACTTCTTCCTTTTGGAGCTTCGTCCTTTTGTATCTTCGTCCTTTTGGAGCTTCTTCCTTTTGGAGCTTCTTCCTTTTGGAGCTTCGTCATTTTGTATCTTCGTCCTTTTGGAGCTTCGTCCTTTTGTATCTTCGTCCTTTTGGAACTTCGTCCTTTTGGAGCTTCGTCCTTTTGGAGCTTCTTCCTTTTGGAGCTTCTTCCTTTTGGAGCTTCGTCCTTTTGGAGCTTCTTCCTTTTGGAGCTTCGTCCATTTGTATCTTCTTCCTTATGGAGCTTCGTCTTTTTGTATCTTCGTCCTTTTGGAGCTTCGTCCTTTTGTATCTTCTTCCTTTTGGAGCTTCGTCCTTTTGTATCTTCTTCCTTTTGGAGCTTCGTCCTTTTGTATCTTCGTCCTTTTGGAACTTCGTCCTTTTGGAGCTTCGTCCTTTTGTATCTTCGTCCTTTTGGAGCTTCTTCCTTTTGGAGCTTCGTCCTTTCGGAGCTTCTTCCTTTCGGAGCTTCTTCCTTTCGGAGCTTCTTCCTTTTGGAGCTTCTTCCTTTTGGAGCTTCTTCCTTTCGGCGTTTCTTCCTTTTGGAACTTCGTCCTTTTGGAGCTTCTTCCTTTTGGAGCTTCTTCCTTTTGTATCTTCTTCCTTTTGGAGCTTCGTCCTTTTGTATCTTCGTCCTTTTGGAGCTTCTTCCTTTTGGAGCTTCGTCCATTTGTATCTTCTTCCTTATGGAGCTTCGTCTTTTTGTATCTTCGTCCTTGTGGAGCTTCGTCCTTTTGTATCTTCTTCCTTTTGGAGCTTCGTCTTTTCGGAGGTTCGTCCTTTCGGAGCTTCTTCCTTTCGGAGCTTCTTCCTTTTGGAGCTTCTTCCTTTTGGAGCTTCTTCCTTTCGGCGTTTCTTCCTTTTGGAACTTCGTCCTTTTGGAGCTTCTTCCTTTTGGAGCTTCTTCCTTTTGGAGCTTCTTCCTTTTGTATCTTCTTCCTTTTGGAGCTTCGTCCTTTTGTATCTTCGTCCTTTTGGAGCTTCTTCCTTTTGGAGCTTCGTCCATTTGTATCTTCTTCCTTATGGAGCTTCGTCTTTTTGTATCTTCGTCCTTTTGGAGCTTCTTCCTTTTGGAGCTTCTTCCTTTTGGAGCTTCTTCCTTTTGTATCTTCTTCCTTTTGGAGCTTCGTCCTTTTGTATCTTCGTCCTTTTGGAGCTTCTTCCTTTTGGAGCTTCGTCCATTTGTATCTTCGTCCTTTTGTATCTTCGTCCTTTTGGAACTTCGTCCTTTTGTATCTTCGTCCTTTTGGAGCTTCGTCCTTTTGTATCTTCTTCCTTTTGGAGCTTCGTCCTTTTGGAGCTTCTTCCTTTTGGAGCTTCTTCCTTTTGTATCTTCTTCCTTTTGGAGCTTCTTCCTTTTGGAGGTTCGTCCTTTTGGAGCTTCTTCCTTTTGGAGCTTCTTCCTTTTGGAGCTTCGTCCTTTTGTATCTTCGTCCTTTTGGAACTTCTTCCTTTCGGAGCTTCTTCCTTTTGGAGCTTCTTCCTTTTGGAGGTTCGTCCTTTTGGAGCTTCTTCCTTTTGGAGCTTCGTCCTTTTGTATCTTCGTCCTTTTGGAGCTTCTTCCTTTTGGAGCTTCTTCCTTTTGGAGCTTCTTCCTTTCGGAGGTTCTTCCTTTCGGAGGTTCTTCCTTTCGGCGTTTCTTCCTTTTGGAGCTTCGTCCTTTTGGAGCTTCGTCTTTTCGGAGCTTCTTCCTTTCGGAGCTTCTTCCTTTTGGAGCTTCTTCCTTTTGGAGGTTCGTCCTTTTGTAGCTTCTTCCTTTTGGAGCTTCGTCCTTTTGTATCTTCGTCCTTTTGGAACTTCTTCCTTTTGTATCTTCGTCCTTTTGGAACTTCTTCCTTTTGGAGCTTCGTCCTTTTGTATCTTCGTCCTTTTGGAGCTTCTTCCTTTTGGAGCTTCTTCCTTTTGGAGCTTCTTCCTTTTGGAGCTTCGTCATTTTGTATCTTCGTCCTTTTGGAGCTTCGTCCTTTTGTATCTTCGTCCTTTTGGAACTTCGTCCTTTTGGAGCTTCGTCCTTTTGTATCTTCTTCCTTTTGGAGCTTCGTCCTTTTGTATCTTCTTCCTTTTGGAGCTTCGTCCTTTTGTATCTTCGTCCTTTTGGAGCTTCTTCCTTTTGGAGCTTCGTCCATTTGTATCTTCTTCCTTATGGAGCTTCGTCTTTTTGTATCTTCGTCCTTTTGGAGCTTCGTCCTTTTGTATCTTCGTCCTTTTGGAGCTTCGTCCTTTTGGAGCTTCTTCCTTTTGGAGCTTCTTCCTTTTGTATCTTCGTCCTTTTGTATCTTCTTCCTTTTGGAGCTTCGTCCTTTTGTATCTTCGTCCTTTTGGAGCTTCGTCCTTTTGTATCTTCGTCCTTTTGGAACTTCTTCCTTTTGGAGCTTCGTCCTTTTGTATCTTCGTCCTTTTGGAACTTCTTCCTTTTGTATCTTCGTCCTTTTGGAACTTCTTCCTTTTGGAGCTTCGTCCTTTTGTATCTTCGTCCTTTTGGAGCTTCTTCCTTTTGGAGCTTCTTCCTTTTGGAGCTTCTTCCTTTTGGACCTTCGTCATTTTGTATCTTCGTCCTTTTGGAGCTTCGTCCTTTTGTATCTTCGTCCTTTTGGAACTTCGTCCTTTTGGAGCTTCGTCCTTTTGTATCTTCTTCCTTTTGGAGCTTCTTCCTTTTGGAGGTTCGTCCTTTTGGAGCTTCTTCCTTTTGGAGCTTCTTCCTTTTGTATCTTCTTCCTTTTGGAGCTTCTTCCTTTTGGAGGTTCGTCCTTTTGGAGCTTCTTCCTTTTGGAGCTTCTTCCTTTTGGAGCTTCGTCCTTTTGTATCTTCGTCCTTTTGGAACTTCTTCCTTTCGGAGCTTCTTCCTTTTGGAGCTTCTTCCTTTTGGAGGTTCGTCCTTTTGGAGCTTCTTCCTTTTGGAGCTTCGTCCTTTTGTATCTTCGTCCTTTTGGAGCTTCTTCCTTTTGGAGCTTCTTCCTTTTGGAGCTTCTTCCTTTTGGAGCTTCTTCCTTTCGGAGGTTCTTCCTTTCGGCGTTTCTTCCTTTTGGAGCTTCGTCCTTTTGGAGCTTCGTCTTTTCGGAGCTTCTTCCTTTCGGAGCTTCTTCCTTTTGGAGCTTCTTCCTTTTGGAGCTTCGTCCTTTTGTATCTTCGTCCTTTTGGAACTTCTTCCTTTTGTATCTTCGTCCTTTTGGAGCTTCTTCCTTTTGGAGCTTCGTCCTTTTGTATCTTCGTCCTTTTGGAGCTTCTTCCTTTCGGAGGTTCTTCCTTTCGGAGGTTCTTCCTTTCGGCGTTTCTTCCTTTTGGAGCTTCGTCCTTTTGGAGCTTCGTCTTTTCGGAGCTTCTTCCTTTCGGAGCTTCTTCCTTTTGGAGCTTCTTCCTTTTGGAGGTTCGTCCTTTTGTAGCTTCTTCCTTTTGGAGCTTCGTCCTTTTGTATCTTCGTCCTTTTGGAACTTCTTCCTTTTGTATCTTCGTCCTTTTGGAACTTCTTCCTTTTGGAGCTTCGTCCTTTTGTATCTTCGTCCTTTTGGAGCTTCTTCCTTTTGGAGCTTCTTCCTTTTGGAGCTTCGTCATTTTGTATCTTCGTCCTTTTGGAGCTTCGTCCTTTTGTATCTTCGTCCTTTTGGAACTTCGTCCTTTTGGAGCTTCGTCCTTTTGTATCTTCGTCCTTTTGGAGCTTCTTCCTTTTGGAGCTTCTTCCTTTTGGAGCTTCGTCCTTTTGGAGCTTCTTCCTTTTGGAGCTTCGTCCATTTGTATCTTCTTCCTTATGGAGCTTCGTCTTTTTGTATCTTCGTCCTTTTGGAGCTTCGTCCTTTTGTATCTTCTTCCTTTTGGAGCTTCGTCCTTTTGTATCTTCTTCCTTTTGGAGCTTCGTCCTTTTGTATCTTCGTCCTTTTGTATCTTCGTCCTTTTGGAGCTTCTTCCTTTTGGAGCTTCGTCCTTTCGGAGCTTCTTCCTTTCGGAGCTTCTTCCTTTCGGAGCTTCTTCCTTTTGGAGCTTCTTCCTTTTGGAGCTTCTTCCTTTCGGCGTTTCTTCCTTTTGGAACTTCGTCCTTTTGGAGCTTCTTCCTTTTGGAGCTTCTTCCTTTTGGAGCTTCTTCCTTTTGTATCTTCTTCCTTTTGGAGCTTCGTCCTTTTGTATCTTCGTCCTTTTGGAGCTTCTTCCTTTTGGAGCTTCGTCCATTTGTATCTTCTTCCTTATGGAGCTTCGTCTTTTTGTATCTTCGTCCTTTTGGAGCTTCTTCCTTTTGGAGCTTCTTCCTTTTGGAGCTTCTTCCTTTTGTATCTTCTTCCTTTTGGAGCTTCGTCCTTTTGTATCTTCGTCCTTTTGGAGCTTCTTCCTTTTGGAGCTTCGTCCATTTGTATCTTCGTCCTTTTGTATCTTCGTCCTTTTGGAACTTCGTCCTTTTGTATCTTCGTCCTTTTGGAGCTTCGTCCTTTTGGAGCTTCGTCCTTTTGTATCTTCGTCCTTTTGGAGCTTCGTCCTTTTGTATCTTCTTCCTTTTTGAGCTTCGTCCTTTTGGAGCTTCTTCCTTTTGGAGCTTCTTCCTTTTGTATCTTCTTCCTTTTGGAGCTTCTTCCTTTTGGAGGTTCGTCCTTTTGGAGCTTCTTCCTTTTGGAGCTTCTTCCTTTTGGAGCTTCGTCCTTTTGTATCTTCGTCCTTTTGGAACTTCTTCCTTTCGGAGCTTCTTCCTTTTGGAGCTTCTTCCTTTTGGAGGTTCGTCCTTTTGGAGCTTCTTCCTTTTGGAGCTTCGTCCTTTTGTATCTTCGTCCTTTTGGAGCTTCTTCCTTTTGGAGCTTCTTCCTTTTGGAGCTTCTTCCTTTCGGAGGTTCTTCCTTTCGGAGGTTCTTCCTTTCGGCGTTTCTTCCTTTTGGAGCTTCGTCCTTTTGGAGCTTCGTCTTTTCGGAGCTTCTTCCTTTCGGAGCTTCTTCCTTTTGGAGCTTCTTCCTTTTGGAGGTTCGTCCTTTTGTAGCTTCTTCCTTTTGGAGCTTCGTCCTTTTGTATCTTCGTCCTTTTGGAACTTCTTCCTTTTGTATCTTCGTCCTTTTGGAACTTCTTCCTTTTGGAGCTTCGTCCTTTTGTATCTTCGTCCTTTTGGAGCTTCTTCCTTTTGGAGCTTCTTCCTTTTGGAGCTTCTTCCTTTTGGAGCTTCGTCATTTTGTATCTTCGTCCTTTTGGAGCTTCGTCCTTTTGTATCTTCGTCCTTTTGGAACTTCGTCCTTTTGGAGCTTCGTCCTTTTGTATCTTCTTCCTTTTGGAGCTTCGTCCTTTTGTATCTTCTTCCTTTTGGAGCTTCGTCCTTTTGTATCTTCGTCCTTTTGGAGCTTCTTCCTTTTGGAGCTTCGTCCATTTGTATCTTCTTCCTTATGGAGCTTCGTCTTTTTGTATCTTCGTCCTTTTGGAGCTTCGTGCTTTTGTATCTTCTTCCTTTTGGAGCTTCGTCCTTTTGTATCTTCGTCCTTTTGGAGCTTCGTCCTTTTGGAGCTTCTTCCTTTTGGAGCTTCTTCCTTTTGTATCTTCGTCCTTTTGTATCTTCTTCCTTTTGGAGCTTCGTCCTTTTGTATCTTCGTCCTTTTGGAGCTTCGTCCTTTTGTATCTTCTTCCTTTTGGAGCTTCGTCCTTTTGTATCTTCGTCCTTTTGGAACTTCTTCCTTTTGTATCTTCGTCCTTTTGGAACTTCTTCCTTTTGGAGCTTCGTCCTTTTGTATCTTCGTCCTTTTGGAGCTTCTTCCTTTTGGAGCTTCTTCCTTTTGGAGCTTCTTCCTTTTGGAGCTTCGTCATTTTGTATCTTCGTCCTTTTGGAGCTTCGTCCTTTTGTATCTTCGTCCTTTTGGAACTTCGTCCTTTTGGAGCTTCGTCCTTTTGTATCTTCTTCCTTTTGGAGCTTCGTCCTTTTGTATCTTCTTCCTTTTGGAGCTTCGTCCTTTTGTATCTTCGTCCTTTTGGAGCTTCTTCCTTTTGGAGCTTCGTCCATTTGTATCTTCTTCCTTATGGAGCTTCGTCTTTTTGTATCTTCGTCCTTTTGGAGCTTCGTCCTTTTGTATCTTCTTCCTTTTGGAGCTTCGTCCTTTTGTATCTTCGTCCTTTTGGAGCTTCTTCCTTTTGGAGCTTCGTCCTTTTGTATCTTCGTCCTTTTGGAGCTTCTTCCTTTTGGAGGTTCGTCCTTTTGGAGCTTCTTCCTTTTGGAGCTTCTTCCTTTTGGAGCTTCTTCCTTTTGGAGCTTCGTCCTTTTGTATCTTCGTCCTTTTGTATCTTCGTCCTTTTGTATCTTCTTCCTTTTGGAGCTTCTTCCTTTTGGAGCTTCGTCATTTTGTATCTTCGTCCTTTTGTATCTTCGTCCTTTTGTATCTTCGTCCTTTTGTATCTTCGTCCTTTTGTATCTTCGTCCTTTTGGAGCTTCGTCCTTTTGGAGCTTCGTCCTTTTGGAGCTTCTTCCTTTTGGAGGTTCGTCCTTTTGGAGCTTCTTCCTTTTGGAGCTTCTTCCTTTTGGAGCTTCTTCCTTTTGGAGCTTCGTCATTTTGTATCTTCGTCCTTTTGTATCTTCGTCCTTTTGTATCTTCGTCCTTTTGTATCTTCGTCCTTTTGTATCTTCTTCCTTTTGTATCTTCGTCCTTTTGTATCTTCGTCCTTTTGGAGCTTCGTCCTTTTGGAGCTTCGTCTTTTCGGAGCTTCGTCTTTTTGGAGCTTCGTCTTTTCGGAGTTTCGTCTTTTTGGAGCTTCGTCTTTTCGGAGCTTCGTCTTTTCGGAGGTTCGTCCTTTTGGAGCTTCTTCCTTTTGGAACTTCGTCCTTTTGGAGCTTCTTCCTTTTGGAGCTTCTTCCTTTTGGAGCTTCGTCCTTTTGTATCTTCGTCCTTTTGTATCTTCGTCGTTTTGTATCTTCGTCCTTTTGTATCTTCTTCCTTTCGGAGGTTCTTCCTTTTGGAGCTTCGTCCTTTTGGAGCTTCTTCCTTTCGGAGGTTCTTCCTTTCGGCGTTTCTTCCTTTTGGAGCTTCGTCCTTTTGTATCTTCGTCCTTTTGGAGCTTCTTCCTTTTGGAGGTTCGTCCTTTTGGTGGTTCGTCCTTTTGGAGCTTCTTCCTTTTGGAGCTTCGTCTTTTCGGAGCTTCTTCCTTTTGGAGCTTCTTCCTTTTGGAGCTTCTTCCTTTCGGAGCTTCTTCCTTTTGTATCTTCTTCCTTTTGGAGCTTCGTCTTTTCGGAGCTTCGTCCTTTTGTATCTTCTTCCTTTTGGAGGTTCTTCCTTTTGGAGCTTCTTCCTTTCGGAGCTTCTTCCTTTCGGAGCTTCTTCCTTTTGGAGCTTCTTCCTTTTGGAGCTTCTTCCTTTCGGAGCTTCTTCCTTTTGTATCTTCTTCCTTTTGGAGCTTCGTCTTTTCGGAGCTTCGTCCTTTTGTATCTTCTTCCTTTTGGAGGTTCTTCCTTTTGGAGCTTCTTCCTTTCGGAGCTTCTTCCTTTCGGAGCTTCTTCCTTTTGGAGCTTCTTCCTTTCGGAGCTTCTTCCTTTCGGAGCTTCTTCCTTTTGGAGCTTCTTCCTTTCGGAGCTTCGTCCTTTTGTATCTTCTTCCTTTTGTATCTTCGTCCTTTTGGAGCTTCGTCTTTTCGGAGCTTCGTCCTTTTGTATCTTCTTCCTTTTGGAGTTTCGTCCTTTTGTATCTTCTTCCTTTTGTATCTTCGTCCTTTTGGAGCTTCGTCTTTTCGGAGCTTCGTCCTTTTGGAGCTTCGTCCTTTTGGAGCTTCTTCCTTTTGGAAATTCGTCCTTTTGGAGCTTCTTCCTTTTGGAGCTTCGTCCTTTTGTATCTTCGTCCTTTTGTATCTTCTTCCTTTCGGAGGTTCTTCCTTTTGGAGCTTCTTCCTTTTGGAGCTTCTTCCTTTCGAAGGTTCTTCCTTTTGGAGCTTCTTCCTTTTGGAGCTTCTTCCTTTCGGCGTTTCTTCCTTTTGGAGCTTCGTCCTTTTGTATCTTCTTCCTTTTGGAGCTTCTTCCTTTTGGAGCTTCGTCCTTTTGTATCTTCGTCCTTTTGGAGCTTCTTCCTTTCGGAGGTTCGTCCTTTTGTATCTTCTTCCTTTTGGAGCTTCGTCCTTTTGGAGCTTCGTCCTTTTGTATCTTCGTCCTTTTGGAGCTTCTTCCTTTTGGAGCTTCTTCCTTTTGGAGCTTCGTCCTTTTGTATCTTCTTCCTTTTGGAGCTTCGTCCTTTTGGAGCTTCGTCCTTTTGTATCTTCGTCCTTTTGGAGCTTCTTCCTTTCGGAGGTTCGTCCTTTTGGAGCTTCTTCCTTTTGGAGCTTCGTCCTTTTGTATCTTCGTCCTTTTGGAGCTTCGTCCTTTTGTATCTTTGTCCTTTTGGAGCTTCGTCCTTTTGTATCTTCGTCCTTTTGGAGCTTCGTCCTTTTGTATCTTCTTCCTTTCGGCGTTTCTTCCTTTTGGAGCTTCTTCCTTTTGGAGCTTCTTCCTTTTGGAGCTTCTTCCTTTTGGAGCTTCGTCCTTTTGTATCTTCGTCCTTTTGGAGCTTCGTCCTTTTGTATCTTCTTCCTTTCGGCGTTTCTTCCTTTTGGAGCTTCTTCCTTTTGGAGCTTCGTCCTTTTGTATCTTCGTCCTTTTGGAGCTTCGTCCTTTTGTATCTTCTTCCTTTCGGCGTTTCTTCCTTTTGGAGCTTCTTCATTTTGGAGCTTCGTCCTTTTGGAGCTTCTTCCTTTTGGAGCTTCTTCCTTTTGGAGGTTCGTCCTTTTGGAGCTTCTTCCTTTTGGAGCTTCTTCCTTTTGGAGCTTCGTCCTTAAGTATCTTCGTCCTTTTGGAACTTCGTCCTTTTGGAGCTTCGTCCTTTTGTATCTTCTTCCTTTTGTATCTTCGTCCTTTTGGAACTTCGTCCTTTTGGAGCTTCGTCCTTTTGTATCTTCTTCCTTTCGGAGCTTCGTCCTTTCGGAGCTTCTTCCTTTCGGAGGTTCTTCCTTTCGGCGTTTCTTCCTTTTGGAGCTTCTTCCTTTTGGAGCTTCTTCCTTTTGGAGCTTCTTCCTTTCGGCGTTTCTTCCTTTTGGAGCTTCGTCCTTTCGGCGTTTCTTCCTTTTGGAGCTTCGTCCTTTCGGCGTTTCTTCCTTTTGGAGCTTCTTCCTTTCGGAGTTTCTTCCTTTTGTATCTTCGTCCTTTTGGAGCTTCGTCCTTTTGGAGCTTCTTCCTTTTGGAGCTTCTTCCTTTTGGAGCTTCGTCCTTTTGGAGCTTCTTCCTTTTGTATCTTCGTCCTTTTGGAGCTTCTTCCTTTTGGAGCTTCGCCCTTTTATATCTTCGTCCTTTTGGAGCTTCGTCCTTTTGTATCTTCTTCCTTTCGGCGTTTCTTCCTTTTGGAGCTTCGTCCTTTTGTATCTTCGTCCTTTTGGAGCTTCGTCCTTTTGTATCTTCTTCCTTTCGGCGTTTCTTCCTTTTGGAGCTTCTTCCTTTTGGAGCTTCGTCCTTTTGGAGCTTCGTCCTTTTGTATCTTCGTCCTTTCGGCGTTTCTTCCTTTTGTATCTTCGTCCTTTTGGAGCTTCGTCCTTTTGGAGCTTCTTCCTTTTGGAGCTTCTTCCTTTCGGCGTTTCTTCCTTTTGGAGCTTCTTCCTTTTGGAGCTTCGTCCTTTTGTATCTTCTTCCTTTTGGAGCTTCTTCCTTTTGTATCTTCTTCCTTTTGGAGCTTCGTCCTTTTGGAGCTTCGTCCTTTTGGAGCTTCTTCCTTTCGGAGCTTCTTCCTTTTGGAGCTTCTTCCTTTTGGAGCTTAGTCCTTTTGTATCTTCGTCCTTTTGGAACTTCGTCCTTTTGGAGCTTCGTCCTTTTGTATCTTCGTCCTTTTGGAGCTTCTTCCTTTTGGAGCTTCGTCTTTTCGGAGGTTCGTCCTTTCGGAGCTTCTTCCTTTCGGAGCTTCTTCCTTTTGGAGCTTCTTCCTTTTGGAGCTTCTTCCTTTCGGCGTTTCTTCCTTTTGGAACTTCGTCCTTTTGTATCTTCGTCCTTTTGGAGCTTCGTCCTTTTGTATCTTCTTCCTTTTGGAGCTTCGTCCTTTTGGAGCTTCTTCCTTTTGTATCTTCTTCCTTTTGGAGCTTCGTCCTTTTGTATCTTCGTCCTTTTGGAGCTTCTTCCTTTTGTATCTTCGTCCTTTTGGAGCTTCTTCCTTTCGGAGCTTCGTCCTTTTGTATCTTCTTCCTTTTGGAGCTTCTTCCTTTCGGAGTTTCGTCCTTTTGTATCTTCGTCCTTTTGGAGCTTCGTCCTTTTGGAGCTTCTTCCTTTTGGAGCTTCGTCCTTTTGTATCTTCGTCCTTTTGGAGCTTCGTCCTTTTGGAGCTTCTTCCTTTTGGAGCTTCGTCCTTTTGTATCTTCGTCCTTTTGGAGCTTCGTCCTTTTGTATCTTCTTCCTTTCGGCGTTTCTTCCTTTTGGAGCTTCGTCCTTAAGTATCTTCGTCCTTTTGGAACTTCGTCCTTTTGGAGCTTCGTCCTTTTGGAGCTTCTTCCTTTTGGAGCTTCGTCCTTTTGTATCTTCGTCCTTTTGGAGCTTCGTCCTTTTGTATCTTCTTCCTTTCGGCGTTTCTTCCTTTTGGAGCTTCGTCCTTAAGTATCTTCGTCCTTTTGGAGCTTCGTCCTTTTGTATCTTCGTCCTTTTGGAACTTCGTCCTTTTGGAGCTTCTTCCTTTCGGAGCTTCGTCCTTTCGGAGCTTCTTCCTTTCGGAGGTTCTTCCTTTTGGAGCTTCGTCCTTAAGTATCTTCGTCCTTTTGGAACTTCTTCCTTTTGTATCTTCGTCCTTTTGTATCTTCGTCCTTTTGGAACTTCGTCCTTTTGGAGCTTCTTCCTTTCGGAGCTTCGTCCTTTCGGAGCTTCTTCCTTTCGGAGGTTCTTCCTTTCGGCGTTTCTTCCTTTTGGAGCTTCGTCCTTTCGGCGTTTCTTCCTTTTGGAGCTTCGTCCTTTCGGCGTTTCTTCCTTTTGGAGCTTCTTCCTTTCGGAGTTTCTTCCTTTTGTATCTTCGTCCTTTTGGAGCTTCGTCCTTTTGGAGCTTCTTCCTTTTGGAGCTTCTTCCTTTCGGAGCTTCTTCCTTTTGGAGCTTCTTCCTTTTGGAGCTTCTTCCTTTTGGAGCTTCTTCCTTTTGGAGCTTCGTCCTTTTGTATCTTCGTCCTTTTGGAGCTTCTTCCTTTCGGAGGTTCGTCCTTTTGGAGCTTCTTCCTTTCGGAGGTTCGTCCTTTTGGAACTTCTTCCTTTTGGAGCTTCGTCCTTTTGTATCTTCGTCCTTTTGTATCTTTGTCCTTTTGGAGCTTCGTCCTTTTGGAGCTTCGTCCTTTTGTATCTTCGTCCTTTTGGAACTTCGTCCTTTTGTATCTTTGTCCTTTTGGAGCTTCTTCCTTTTGGAGCTTCGTCCTTTTGGAGCTTCGTCCTTTTGTATCTTCGTCCTTTTGGAGCTTCTTCCTTTTGGAGGTTCGTCCTTTTGGAACTTCTTCCTTTTGGAGCTTCTTCCTTTTGGAGCTTCGTCCTTTCGGAGCTTCGTCTTTTCGGAGGTTCGTCTTTTCGGAGCTTCGTCTTTTCGGAGCTTCTTCCTTTTGGAGCTTCGTCCTTTTGGAGCTTCGTCTTTTTGGAGCTTCGTCTTTTCGGAGCTTCTTCCTTTTGGAGCTTCTTCCTTTTGGAGCTTCTTCCTTTTGGAGCTTCTTCCTTTTGGAGCTTCGTCTTTTCGGAGCTTCGTCTTTTCGGAGGTTCGTCCTTTTGGAGCTTCGTCTTTTTGGAGCTTCGTCTTTTCGGAGCTTCGTCTTTTCGGAGCTTCGTCTTTTCGGAGGTTCGTCCTTTTGGAGCTTCGTCTTTTTGGAGCTTCGTCTTTTCGGAGCTTCGTCTTTTCGGAGCTTCGTCTTTTCGGAGTTTCGTCCTTTTGGAGCTTCGTCCTTTTGTATCTTCGTCCTTTTGGAGCTTCTTCCTTTTGGAGGTTCGTCCTTTTGGTGGTTCGTCCTTTTGGAGCTTCTTCCTTTTGGAGCTTCGTCTTTTCGGAGCTTCTTCCTTTTGGAGCTTCTTCCTTTTGGAGCTTCTTCCTTTCGGAGCTTCTTCCTTTTGTATCTTCTTCCTTTTTTATCTTCGTCCTTTTGGAGCTTCGTCCTTTTGTATCTTCTTCCTTTTGGAGGTTCTTCCTTTTGGAGCTTCTTCCTTTTGGAGCTTCTTCCTTTCGGAGCTTCTTCCTTTCGGAGCTTCTTCCTTTTGGAGCTTCTTCCTTTCGGAGCTTCTTCCTTTCGGAGCTTCTTCCTTTTGGAGCTTCTTCCTTTCGGAGCTTCGTCCTTTTGTATCTTCTTCCTTTTGTATCTTCGTCCTTTTGGAGCTTCTTCCTTTCGGAGGTTCTTCCTTTTGGAGCTTCTTCCTTTTGGAGCTTCTTCCTTTCGGAGGTTCTTCCTTTTGGAGCTTCTTCCTTTTGGAGCTTCTTCCTTTCGGCGTTTCTTCCTTTTGGAGCTTCGTCCTTTTGTATCTTCTTCCTTTTGGAGCTTCTTCCTTTTGGAGCTTCGTCCTTTTGTATCTTCGTCCTTTTGGAGCTTCTTCCTTTCGGAGGTTCGTCCTTTTGTATCTTCTTCCTTTTGGAGCTTCGTCCTTTTGGAGCTTCGTCCTTTTGTATCTTCGTCCTTTTGGAGCTTCTTCCTTTTGGAGCTTCTTCCTTTTGGAGCTTCGTCCTTTTGTATCTTCTTCCTTTTGGAGCTTCGTCCTTTTGGAGCTTCGTCCTTTTGTATCTTCTTCCTTTCGGCGTTTCTTCCTTTTGGAGCTTCGTCCTTTTGTATCTTCGTCCTTTTGGAGCTTCGTCCTTTTGTATCTTCTTCCTTTCGGCGTTTCTTCCTTTTGGAGCTTCTTCCTTTTGGAGCTTCGTCCTTTTGGAGCTTCGTCCTTTTGTATCTTCGTCCTTTCGGCGTTTCTTCCTTTTGTATCTTCGTCCTTTTGTATCTTCGTCCTTTTGGAGCTTCTTCCTTTTGGAGCTTCTTCCTTTCGGCGTTTCTTCCTTTTGGAGCTTCTTCCTTTTGGAGCTTCGTCCTTTTGTATCTTCTTCCTTTTGGAGCTTCTTCCTTTTGTATCTTCTTCCTTTTGGAGCTTCGTCCTTTTGGAGCTTCGTCCTTTTGGAGCTTCTTCCTTTCGGAGCTTCTTCCTTTTGGAGCTTCTTCCTTTTGGAGCTTCGTCCTTTTGTATCTTCGTCCTTTTGGAACTTCGTCCTTTTGGAGCTTCGTCCTTTTGTATCTTCGTCCTTTTGGAGCTTCTTCCTTTTGGAGCTTCGTCTTTTCGGAGGTTCGTCCTTTCGGAGCTTCTTCCTTTCGGAGCTTCTTCCTTTTGGAGCTTCTTCCTTTTGGAGCTTCTTCCTTTCGGCGTTTCTTCCTTTTGGAACTTCGTCCTTTTGTATCTTCGTCCTTTTGTATCTTCGTCCTTTTGGAGCTTCGTCCTTTTGTATCTTCTTCCTTTTGGAGCTTCGTCCTTTTGGAGCTTCTTCCTTTTGTATCTTCTTCCTTTTGGAGCTTCGTCCTTTTGTATCTTCGTCCTTTTGGAGCTTCTTCCTTTTGTATCTTCGTCCTTTTGGAGCTTCTTCCTTTCGGAGTTTCGTCCTTTTGTATCTTCGTCCTTTTGGAGCTTCGTCCTTTTGGAGCTTCTTCCTTTTGGAGCTTCGTCTTTTCGGAGGTTCGTCCTTTCGGAGCTTCTTCCTTTCGGAGCTTCTTCCTTTTGGAGCTTCTTCCTTTTGGAGCTTCTTCCTTTCGGCGTTTCTTCCTTTTGGAACTTCGTCCTTTTGTATCTTCGTCCTTTTGTATCTTCGTCCTTTTGGAGCTTCGTCCTTTTGTATCTTCTTCCTTTTGGAGCTTCGTCCTTTTGGAGCTTCTTCCTTTTGTATCTTCTTCCTTTTGGAGCTTCGTCCTTTTGTATCTTCGTCCTTTTGGAGCTTCTTCCTTTTGTATCTTCGTCCTTTTGGAGCTTCTTCCTTTCGGAGTTTCGTCCTTTTGTATCTTCGTCCTTTTGGAGCTTCGTCCTTTTGGAGCTTCTTCCTTTTGGAGCTTCGTCCTTTTGTATCTTCGTCCTTTTGGAGCTTCGTCCTTTTGGAGCTTCTTCCTTTTGGAGCTTCGTCCTTTTGTATCTTCGTCCTTTTGGAGCTTCGTCCTTTTGTATCTTCTTCCTTTCGGCGTTTCTTCCTTTTGGAGCTTCGTCCTTAAGTATCTTCGTCCTTTTGGAACTTCGTCCTTTTGGAGCTTCGTCCTTTTGGAGCTTCTTCCTTTTGGAGCTTCGTCCTTTTGTATCTTCGTCCTTTTGGAGCTTCGTCCTTTTGTATCTTCTTCCTTTCGGCGTTTCTTCCTTTTGGAGCTTCGTCCTTAAGTATCTTCGTCCTTTTGGAGCTTCGTCCTTTTGTATCTTCGTCCTTTTGGAACTTCGTCCTTTTGGAGCTTCTTCCTTTCGGAGCTTCGTCCTTTCGGAGCTTCTTCCTTTCGGAGGTTCTTCCTTTTGGAGCTTCGTCCTTAAGTATCTTCGTCCTTTTGGAACTTCTTCCTTTTGTATCTTCGTCCTTTTGGAACTTCGTCCTTTTGGAGCTTCGTCCTTTTGTATCTTCGTCCTTTTGGAACTTCGTCCTTTTGGAGCTTCTTCCTTTCGGAGCTTCGTCCTTTCGGAGCTTCTTCCTTTCGGAGGTTCTTCCTTTCGGCGTTTCTTCCTTTTGGAGCTTCGTCCTTTCGGCGTTTCTTCCTTTTGGAGCTTCGTCCTTTCGGCGTTTCTTCCTTTTGGAGCTTCTTCCTTTCGGAGTTTCTTCCTTTTGTATCTTCGTCCTTTTGGAGCTTCGTCCTTTTGGAGCTTCTTCCTTTTGGAGCTTCTTCCTTTCGGAGCTTCTTCCTTTTGGAGCTTCTTCCTTTTGGAGCTTCTTCCTTTTGGAGCTTCTTCCTTTTGGAGCTTCGTCCTTTTGTATCTTCGTCCTTTTGGAGCTTCTTCCTTTCGGAGGTTCGTCCTTTTGGAGCTTCTTCCTTTCGGAGGTTCGTCCTTTTGGAACTTCTTCCTTTTGGAGCTTCGTCCTTTTGTATCTTCGTCCTTTTGTATCTTTGTCCTTTTGGAGCTTCGTCCTTTTGGAGCTTCGTCCTTTTGTATCTTCGTCCTTTTGGAACTTCGTCCTTTTGTATCTTTGTCCTTTTGGAGCTTCTTCCTTTTGGAGCTTCGTCCTTTTGGAGCTTCGTCCTTTTGTATCTTCGTCCTTTTGGAGCTTCTTCCTTTTGGAGGTTCGTCCTTTTGGAACTTCTTCCTTTTGGAGCTTCTTCCTTTTGGAGCTTCGTCCTTTCGGAGCTTCGTCTTTTCGGAGGTTCGTCTTTTCGGAGCTTCGTCTTTTCGGAGCTTCTTCCTTTTGGAGCTTCGTCCTTTTGGAGCTTCGTCTTTTTGGAGCTTCGTCTTTTCGGAGCTTCTTCCTTTTGGAGCTTCTTCCTTTTGGAGCTTCTTCCTTTTGGAGCTTCTTCCTTTTGGAGCTTCGTCTTTTCGGAGCTTCGTCTTTTCGGAGGTTCGTCCTTTTGGAGCTTCGTCTTTTTGGAGCTTCGTCTTTTCGGAGCTTCGTCTTTTCGGAGCTTCGTCTTTTCGGAGGTTCGTCCTTTTGGAGCTTCGTCTTTTTGGAGCTTCGTCTTTTCGGAGCTTCGTCTTTTCGGAGCTTCGTCTTTTCGGAGTTTCGTCCTTTTGGAGCTTCGTCCTTTTGTATCTTCGTCCTTTTGTATCTTCGTCCTTTTGGAGGTTCGTCCTTTTGTATCTTCTTCCTTTCGGCGTTTCTTCCTTTTGGAGCTTCTTCCTTTTGGAGCTTCGTCCTTTTGTATCTTCGTCCTTTTGGAGCTTCGTCCTTTTGTATCTTCTTCCTTTCGGCGTTTCTTCCTTTTGGAGCTTCTTCATTTTGGAGCTTCGTCCTTTTGGAGCTTCTTCCTTTTGGAGCTTCTTCCTTTCGGAGCTTCTTCCTTTTGGAGGTTCTTCCTTTTGGAGCTTCTTCCTTTTGGAGCTTCTTCCTTTTGGAGCTTCTTCCTTTTGTATCTTCGTCCTTTTGGAACTTCGTCCTTTTGGAGCTTCGTCCTTAAGTATCTTCGTCCTTTTGTATCTTCTTCCTTTTGTATCTTCGTCCTTTTGGAACTTCGTCCTTTTGGAGCTTCGTCCTTAAGTATCTTCGTCCTTTTGTATCTTCTTCCTTTTGTATCTTCTTCCTTTCGGAGCTTCGTCCTTTCGGAGCTTCTTCCTTTCGGAGGTTCTTCCTTTCGGCGTTTCTTCCTTTTGGAGCTTCTTCCTTTTGGAGCTTCTTCCTTTTGGAGCTTCTTCCTTTCGGCGTTTCTTCCTTTTGGAGCTTCGTCCTTTCGGCGTTTCTTCCTTTTGGAGCTTCGTCCTTTCGGCGTTTCTTCCTTTTGGAGCTTCTTCCTTTCGGAGTTTCTTCCTTTTGTATCTTCGTCCTTTTGGAGCTTCGTCCTTTTGGAGCTTCTTCCTTTTGGAGCTTCTTCCTTTCGGAGTTTCGTCCTTTTGTATCTTCGTCCTTTTGGAGCTTCTTCCTTTTGGAGCTTCGTCCTTTTGTATCTTCGTCCTTTTGGAGCTTCGTCCTTTTGTATCTTCTTCCTTTCGGCGTTTCTTCCTTTTGGAGCTTCGTCCTTTTGTATCTTCGTCCTTTTGGAGCTTCGTCCTTTTGTATCTTCTTCCTTTCGGCGTTTCTTCCTTTTGGAGCTTCTTCCTTTTGGAGCTTCTTCCTTTTGTATCTTCTTCCTTTTGGAGCTTCTTCCTTTTGGAGCTTCTTCCTTTTGGAGCTTCTTCCTTTTGGAACTTCTTCCTTTTGGAACTTCGTCCTTTTGGAGCTTCGTCCTTTTGTATCTTCGTCCTTTTGGAGCTTCGTCCTTTTGTATCTTTGTCCTTTTGGAACTTCTTCCTTTCGGCGTTTCTTCCTTTTGGAGCTTCGTCCTTTTGTATCTTCGTCGTTTTGGAGCTTCGTCCTTTTGGAACTTCTTCCTTTTGGAACTTCGTCCTTTTGTATCTTCGTCCTTTTGGAACTTCTTCCTTTTGGAGCTTCTTCCTTTCGGAGCTTCGTCCTTCTGGAGCTTCTTCCTTTTGGAGCTTCTTCCTTTTGTATCTTCGTCCTTTTGGAGCTTCGTCCTTTTGTATCTTCGTCCTTTTGGAGCTTCGTCCTTTTGTATCTTCGTCCTTTTGTATCTTCGTCCTTTTGTATCTTCGTCCTTTTGGAGCTTCGTCCTTTTTTATCTTCGTCCTTTTGGAGCTTCGTCCTTTTGTATCTTCGTCCTTTTGGAGCTTCTTCCTTTTGGAGCTTCTTCCTTTCGGAGGTTCGTCCTTTTGGAGCTTCGTCCTTTTGTATCTTCGTCCTTTTGGAACTTCGTCCTTTTGGAGCTTCGTCCTTTTGTATCTTCGTCCTTTTGGAGCTTCTTCCTTTTGGAGCTTCGTCCTTTTGGAGCTTCTTCCTTTTGGAGATTCGTCTTTTCGGAGCTTCTTCCTTTCGGAGCTTCTTCCTTTCGGAGCTTCTTCCTTTTGGAGCTTCTTCCTTTTGGAGCTTCTTTTTTTCGGAGCTTCTTCCTTTCGGCGTTTCTTCCTTTTGGAGCTTCTTCCTTTTGGAGCTTCGTCCTTTTGTATCTTCTTCCTTTCGGCGTTTCTTCCTTTTGGAGCTTCGTCCTTTTGGAGCTTCGTCCTTTTGTATCTTCGTCCTTTTGGAACTTCGTCCTTTTGGAGCTTCTTCCTTTTGTATCTTCGTCCTTTTGGAGCTTCGTCCTTTTGTATCTTCGTCCTTTTGGAGCTTCGTCCTTTTGTATCTTCGTCCTTTTGGAGCTTCGTCCTTTTGTATCTTCTTCCTTTTGTATCTTCGTCCTTTTGTATCTTCGTCCTTTTGGAGCTTCGTCCTTTTGTATCTTCTTCCTTTCGGCGTTTCTTCCTTTTGGAGCTTCTTCCTTTTGGAGCTTCGTCCTTTTGTAGCTTCTTCCTTTCGGAGCTTCTTCCTTTCGGAGTTTCTTCCTTTTGGAGCTTCTTCCTTTTGGAGCTTCTTCCTTTCGGCGTTTCTTCCTTTTGGAACTTCGTCCTTTTGGAGCTTCTTCCTTTTGGAGCTTCTTCCTTTCGGAGCTTCTTCCTTTCGGAGCTTCTTCCTTTTGGAGCTTCTTCCTTTTGGAGCTTCTTCCTTTCGGCGTTTCTTCCTTTTGGAACTTCGTCCTTTTGGAGCTTCTTCCTTTTGGAGCTTCTTCCTTTTGGAGCTTCTTCCTTTTGTATCTTCTTCCTTTTGGAGCTTCGTCCTTTTGTATCTTCGTCTTTTTGGAGCTTCTTCCTTTTGGAGCTTCGTCCATTTGTATCTTCTTCCTTATGGAGCTTCGTCTTTTTGTATCTTCGTCCTTTTGGAACTTCGTCCTTTTGTATCTTCTTCCTTTTGGAGCTTCGTCTTTTCGGAGGTTCGTCCTTTCGGAGCTTCTTCCTTTCGGAGCTTCTTCCTTTCGGAGCTTCTTCCTTTTGGAGCTTCTTCCTTTCGGAGCTTCTTCCTTTTGGAGCTTCTTCCTTTTGGAGCTTCTTCCTTTCGGCGTTTCTTCC
Source organism: Gobius niger (assembly GCF_951799975.1). Taxonomy (NCBI): domain Eukaryota; kingdom Metazoa; phylum Chordata; class Actinopteri; order Gobiiformes; family Gobiidae; genus Gobius; species Gobius niger. Next base: position 227,246 of record NW_027639229.1, on the reverse strand, counting down.
TTTTGGAACTTCGTCCTTTTGGAGCTTCTTCCTTTTGGAGCTTCTTCCTTTTGGAGCTTCTTCCTTTTGTATCTTCTTCCTTTTGGAGCTTCGTCCTTTTGTATCTTCGTCCTTTTGGAGCTTCTTCCTTTTGGAGCTTCGTCCATTTGTATCTTCTTCCTTATGGAGCTTCGTCTTTTTGTATCTTCGTCCTTTTGGAACTTCGTCCTTTTGTATCTTCGTCCTTTTGGAGCTTCGTCCTTTTGGAGCTTCGTCCTTTTGTATCTTCGTCCTTTTGGAGCTTCGTCCTTTTGTATCTTCTTCCTTTTGGAGCTTCGTCCTTTTGGAGCTTCTTCCTTTTGGAGCTTCTTCCTTTTGTATCTTCTTCCTTTTGGAGCTTCTTCCTTTTGGAGGTTCGTCCTTTTGGAGCTTCTTCCTTTTGGAGCTTCTTCCTTTTGGAGCTTCGTCCTTTTGTATCTTCGTCCTTTTGGAACTTCTTCCTTTCGGAGCTTCTTCCTTTTGGAGCTTCTTCCTTTTGGAGGTTCGTCCTTTTGGAGCTTCTTCCTTTTGGAGCTTCGTCCTTTTGTATCTTCGTCCTTTTGGAGCTTCTTCCTTTCGGAGGTTCTTCCTTTCGGAGGTTCTTCCTTTCGGCGTTTCTTCCTTTTGGAGCTTCGTCCTTTTGGAGCTTCGTCTTTTCGGAGCTTCTTCCTTTCGGAGCTTCTTCCTTTTGGAGCTTCTTCCTTTTGGAGGTTCGTCCTTTTGTAGCTTCTTCCTTTTGGAGCTTCGTCCTTTTGTATCTTCGTCCTTTTGGAACTTCTTCCTTTTGTATCTTCGTCCTTTTGGAACTTCTTCCTTTTGGAGCTTCGTCCTTTTGTATCTTCGTCCTTTTGGAGCTTCTTCCTTTTGGAGCTTCTTCCTTTTGGAGCTTCGTCATTTTGTATCTTCGTCCTTTTGGAGCTTCGTCCTTTTGTATCTTCGTCCTTTTGGAACTTCTTCCTTTTGGAGCTTCTTCCTTTTGGAGCTTCGTCCTTTTGGAGCTTCTTCCTTTTGGAGCTTCGTCCTTTTGTATCTTCGTCCTTTTGGAGCTTCTTCCTTTTGGAGCTTCTTCCTTTTGGAGCTTCGTCCTTTTGGAGCTTCTTCCTTTTGGAGCTTCGTCCATTTGTATCTTCTTCCTTATGGAGCTTCGTCTTTTTGTATCTTCGTCCTTTTGGAGCTTCGTCCTTTTGTATCTTCTTCCTTTTGGAGCTTCGTCCTTTTGTATCTTCTTCCTTTTGGAGCTTCGTCCTTTTGTATCTTCGTCCTTTTGGAACTTCGTCCTTTTGGAGCTTCGTCCTTTTGTATCTTCGTCCTTTTGGAGCTTCTTCCTTTTGGAGCTTCGTCCTTTCGGAGGTTCGTCCTTTCGGAGCTTCTTCCTTTTGGAGCTTCTTCCTTTTGGAGCTTCTTCCTTTCGGCGTTTCTTCCTTTTGGAACTTCGTCCTTTTGGAGCTTCTTCCTTTTGGAGCTTCTTCCTTTTGGAGCTTCTTCCTTTTGTATCTTCTTCCTTTTGGAGCTTCGTCCTTTTGGAGCTTCGTCCTTTTGGAGCTTCTTCCTTTTGGAGCTTCGTCCATTTGTATCTTCTTCCTTATGGAGCTTCGTCTTTTTGTATCTTCGTCCTTGTGGAGCTTCGTCCTTTTGTATCTTCTTCCTTTTGGAGCTTCGTCTTTTCGGAGGTTCGTCCTTTCGGAGCTTCTTCCTTTCGGAGCTTCTTCCTTTCGGAGCTTCTTCCTTTTGGAGCTTCTTCCTTTTGGAGCTTCTTCCTTTCGGCATTTCTTCCTTTTGGAACTTCGTCCTTTTGGAGCTTCTTCCTTTTGGAGCTTCTTCCTTTTGGAGCTTCTTCCTTTTGTATCTTCTTCCTTTTGGAGCTTCGTCCTTTTGTATCTTCGTCCTTTTGGAGCTTCTTCCTTTTGGAGCTTCGTCCATTTGTATCTTCTTCCTTATGGAGCTTCGTCTTTTTGTATCTTCGTCCTTTTGGAGCTTCTTCCTTTTGGAGCTTCTTCTTTTTGGAGCTTCGTCCTTTTGTATCTTCTTCCTTTTGGAGCTTCGTCCTTTTGTATCTTCGTCCTTTTGGAGCTTCTTCCTTTTGGAGCTTCGTCCATTTGTATCTTCGTCCTTTTGTATCTTCGTCCTTTTGTATCTTCGTCCTTTTGGAGCTTCGCCCTTTTGGAGCTTCGTCCTTTTGTATCTTCGTCCTTTTGGAGCTTCGTCCTTTTGTATCTTCTTCCTTTTGGAGCTTCGTCCTTTTGGAGGTTCGTCCTTTTGGAGCTTCTTCCTTTTGGAGCTTCTTCCTTTTGGAGCTTCGTCCTTTTGTATCTTCGTCCTTTTGGAACTTCTTCCTTTCGGAGCTTCTTCCTTTTGGAGCTTCTTCCTTTTGGAGGTTCGTCCTTTTGGAGCTTCTTCCTTTTGGAGCTTCGTCCTTTTGTATCTTCGTCCTTTTGGAGCTTCTTCCTTTTGGAGCTTCTTCCTTTTGGAGCTTCTTCCTTTTGGAGCTTCTTCCTTTCGGAGGTTCTTCCTTTCGGCGTTTCTTCCTTTTGGAGCTTCGTCCTTTTGGAGCTTCGTCTTTTCGGAGCTTCTTCCTTTCGGAGCTTCTTCCTTTTGGAGCTTCTTCCTTTTGGAGGTTCGTCCTTTTGTAGCTTCTTCCTTTTGGAGCTTCGTCCTTTTGTATCTTCGTCCTTTTGGAACTTCTTCCTTTTGTATCTTCGTCCTTTTGGAGCTTCTTCCTTTTGGAGCTTCGTCCTTTTGTATCTTCGTCCTTTTGGAGCTTCTTCCTTTCGGAGGTTCTTCCTTTCGGAGGTTCTTCCTTTCGGCGTTTCTTCCTTTTGGAGCTTCGTCCTTTTGGAGCTTCGTCTTTTCGGAGCTTCTTCCTTTTGTATCTTCGTCCTTTTGGAACTTCTTCCTTTTGGAGCTTCGTCCTTTTGTATCTTCGTCCTTTTGGAGCTTCTTCCTTTTGGAGCTTCTTCCTTTTGGAGCTTCGTCATTTTGTATCTTCGTCCTTTTGGAGCTTCGTCCTTTTGTATCTTCGTCCTTTTGGAACTTCGTCCTTTTGGAGCTTCGTCCTTTTGGAGCTTCTTCCTTTTGGAGCTTCTTCCTTTTGGAGCTTCGTCCTTTTGGAGCTTCTTCCTTTTGGAGCTTCGTCCATTTGTATCTTCTTCCTTATGGAGCTTCGTCTTTTTGTATCTTCGTCCTTTTGGAGCTTCGTCCTTTTGTATCTTCTTCCTTTTGGAGCTTCGTCCTTTTGTATCTTCTTCCTTTTGGAGCTTCGTCCTTTTGTATCTTCGTCCTTTTGGAACTTCGTCCTTTTGGAGCTTCGTCCTTTTGTATCTTCGTCCTTTTGGAGCTTCTTCCTTTTGGAGCTTCGTCCTTTCGGAGCTTCTTCCTTTCGGAGCTTCTTCCTTTCGGAGCTTCTTCCTTTTGGAGCTTCTTCCTTTTGGAGCTTCTTCCTTTCGGCGTTTCTTCCTTTTGGAACTTCGTCCTTTTGGAGCTTCTTCCTTTTGGAGCTTCTTCCTTTTGTATCTTCTTCCTTTTGGAGCTTCGTCCTTTTGTATCTTCGTCCTTTTGGAGCTTCTTCCTTTTGGAGCTTCGTCCATTTGTATCTTCTTCCTTATGGAGCTTCGTCTTTTTGTATCTTCGTCCTTGTGGAGCTTCGTCCTTTTGTATCTTCTTCCTTTTGGAGCTTCGTCTTTTCGGAGGTTCGTCCTTTCGGAGCTTCTTCCTTTCGGAGCTTCTTCCTTTTGGAGCTTCTTCCTTTTGGAGCTTCTTCCTTTCGGCGTTTCTTCCTTTTGGAACTTCGTCCTTTTGGAGCTTCTTCCTTTTGGAGCTTCTTCCTTTTGGAGCTTCTTCCTTTTGTATCTTCTTCCTTTTGGAGCTTCGTCCTTTTGTATCTTCGTCCTTTTGGAGCTTCTTCCTTTTGGAGCTTCGTCCATTTGTATCTTCTTCCTTATGGAGCTTCGTCTTTTTGTATCTTCGTCCTTTTGGAGCTTCTTCCTTTTGGAGCTTCTTCCTTTTGGAGCTTCTTCCTTTTGTATCTTCTTCCTTTTGGAGCTTCGTCCTTTTGTATCTTCGTCCTTTTGGAGCTTCTTCCTTTTGGAGCTTCGTCCATTTGTATCTTCGTCCTTTTGTATCTTCGTCCTTTTGGAACTTCGTCCTTTTGTATCTTCGTCCTTTTGGAGCTTCGTCCTTTTGTATCTTCTTCCTTTTGGAGCTTCGTCCTTTTGGAGCTTCTTCCTTTTGGAGCTTCTTCCTTTTGTATCTTCTTCCTTTTGGAGCTTCTTCCTTTTGGAGGTTCGTCCTTTTGGAGCTTCTTCCTTTTGGAGCTTCTTCCTTTTGGAGCTTCGTCCTTTTGTATCTTCGTCCTTTTGGAACTTCTTCCTTTCGGAGCTTCTTCCTTTTGGAGCTTCTTCCTTTTGGAGGTTCGTCCTTTTGGAGCTTCTTCCTTTTGGAGCTTCGTCCTTTTGTATCTTCGTCCTTTTGGAGCTTCTTCCTTTTGGAGCTTCTTCCTTTTGGAGCTTCTTCCTTTCGGAGGTTCTTCCTTTCGGAGGTTCTTCCTTTCGGCGTTTCTTCCTTTTGGAGCTTCGTCCTTTTGGAGCTTCGTCTTTTCGGAGCTTCTTCCTTTCGGAGCTTCTTCCTTTTGGAGCTTCTTCCTTTTGGAGGTTCGTCCTTTTGTAGCTTCTTCCTTTTGGAGCTTCGTCCTTTTGTATCTTCGTCCTTTTGGAACTTCTTCCTTTTGTATCTTCGTCCTTTTGGAACTTCTTCCTTTTGGAGCTTCGTCCTTTTGTATCTTCGTCCTTTTGGAGCTTCTTCCTTTTGGAGCTTCTTCCTTTTGGAGCTTCTTCCTTTTGGAGCTTCGTCATTTTGTATCTTCGTCCTTTTGGAGCTTCGTCCTTTTGTATCTTCGTCCTTTTGGAACTTCGTCCTTTTGGAGCTTCGTCCTTTTGTATCTTCTTCCTTTTGGAGCTTCGTCCTTTTGTATCTTCTTCCTTTTGGAGCTTCGTCCTTTTGTATCTTCGTCCTTTTGGAGCTTCTTCCTTTTGGAGCTTCGTCCATTTGTATCTTCTTCCTTATGGAGCTTCGTCTTTTTGTATCTTCGTCCTTTTGGAGCTTCGTCCTTTTGTATCTTCGTCCTTTTGGAGCTTCGTCCTTTTGGAGCTTCTTCCTTTTGGAGCTTCTTCCTTTTGTATCTTCGTCCTTTTGTATCTTCTTCCTTTTGGAGCTTCGTCCTTTTGTATCTTCGTCCTTTTGGAGCTTCGTCCTTTTGTATCTTCGTCCTTTTGGAACTTCTTCCTTTTGGAGCTTCGTCCTTTTGTATCTTCGTCCTTTTGGAACTTCTTCCTTTTGTATCTTCGTCCTTTTGGAACTTCTTCCTTTTGGAGCTTCGTCCTTTTGTATCTTCGTCCTTTTGGAGCTTCTTCCTTTTGGAGCTTCTTCCTTTTGGAGCTTCTTCCTTTTGGACCTTCGTCATTTTGTATCTTCGTCCTTTTGGAGCTTCGTCCTTTTGTATCTTCGTCCTTTTGGAACTTCGTCCTTTTGGAGCTTCGTCCTTTTGTATCTTCTTCCTTTTGGAGCTTCTTCCTTTTGGAGGTTCGTCCTTTTGGAGCTTCTTCCTTTTGGAGCTTCTTCCTTTTGTATCTTCTTCCTTTTGGAGCTTCTTCCTTTTGGAGGTTCGTCCTTTTGGAGCTTCTTCCTTTTGGAGCTTCTTCCTTTTGGAGCTTCGTCCTTTTGTATCTTCGTCCTTTTGGAACTTCTTCCTTTCGGAGCTTCTTCCTTTTGGAGCTTCTTCCTTTTGGAGGTTCGTCCTTTTGGAGCTTCTTCCTTTTGGAGCTTCGTCCTTTTGTATCTTCGTCCTTTTGGAGCTTCTTCCTTTTGGAGCTTCTTCCTTTTGGAGCTTCTTCCTTTTGGAGCTTCTTCCTTTCGGAGGTTCTTCCTTTCGGCGTTTCTTCCTTTTGGAGCTTCGTCCTTTTGGAGCTTCGTCTTTTCGGAGCTTCTTCCTTTCGGAGCTTCTTCCTTTTGGAGCTTCTTCCTTTTGGAGCTTCGTCCTTTTGTATCTTCGTCCTTTTGGAACTTCTTCCTTTTGTATCTTCGTCCTTTTGGAGCTTCTTCCTTTTGGAGCTTCGTCCTTTTGTATCTTCGTCCTTTTGGAGCTTCTTCCTTTCGGAGGTTCTTCCTTTCGGAGGTTCTTCCTTTCGGCGTTTCTTCCTTTTGGAGCTTCGTCCTTTTGGAGCTTCGTCTTTTCGGAGCTTCTTCCTTTCGGAGCTTCTTCCTTTTGGAGCTTCTTCCTTTTGGAGGTTCGTCCTTTTGTAGCTTCTTCCTTTTGGAGCTTCGTCCTTTTGTATCTTCGTCCTTTTGGAACTTCTTCCTTTTGTATCTTCGTCCTTTTGGAACTTCTTCCTTTTGGAGCTTCGTCCTTTTGTATCTTCGTCCTTTTGGAGCTTCTTCCTTTTGGAGCTTCTTCCTTTTGGAGCTTCGTCATTTTGTATCTTCGTCCTTTTGGAGCTTCGTCCTTTTGTATCTTCGTCCTTTTGGAACTTCGTCCTTTTGGAGCTTCGTCCTTTTGTATCTTCGTCCTTTTGGAGCTTCTTCCTTTTGGAGCTTCTTCCTTTTGGAGCTTCGTCCTTTTGGAGCTTCTTCCTTTTGGAGCTTCGTCCATTTGTATCTTCTTCCTTATGGAGCTTCGTCTTTTTGTATCTTCGTCCTTTTGGAGCTTCGTCCTTTTGTATCTTCTTCCTTTTGGAGCTTCGTCCTTTTGTATCTTCTTCCTTTTGGAGCTTCGTCCTTTTGTATCTTCGTCCTTTTGTATCTTCGTCCTTTTGGAGCTTCTTCCTTTTGGAGCTTCGTCCTTTCGGAGCTTCTTCCTTTCGGAGCTTCTTCCTTTCGGAGCTTCTTCCTTTTGGAGCTTCTTCCTTTTGGAGCTTCTTCCTTTCGGCGTTTCTTCCTTTTGGAACTTCGTCCTTTTGGAGCTTCTTCCTTTTGGAGCTTCTTCCTTTTGGAGCTTCTTCCTTTTGTATCTTCTTCCTTTTGGAGCTTCGTCCTTTTGTATCTTCGTCCTTTTGGAGCTTCTTCCTTTTGGAGCTTCGTCCATTTGTATCTTCTTCCTTATGGAGCTTCGTCTTTTTGTATCTTCGTCCTTTTGGAGCTTCTTCCTTTTGGAGCTTCTTCCTTTTGGAGCTTCTTCCTTTTGTATCTTCTTCCTTTTGGAGCTTCGTCCTTTTGTATCTTCGTCCTTTTGGAGCTTCTTCCTTTTGGAGCTTCGTCCATTTGTATCTTCGTCCTTTTGTATCTTCGTCCTTTTGGAACTTCGTCCTTTTGTATCTTCGTCCTTTTGGAGCTTCGTCCTTTTGGAGCTTCGTCCTTTTGTATCTTCGTCCTTTTGGAGCTTCGTCCTTTTGTATCTTCTTCCTTTTTGAGCTTCGTCCTTTTGGAGCTTCTTCCTTTTGGAGCTTCTTCCTTTTGTATCTTCTTCCTTTTGGAGCTTCTTCCTTTTGGAGGTTCGTCCTTTTGGAGCTTCTTCCTTTTGGAGCTTCTTCCTTTTGGAGCTTCGTCCTTTTGTATCTTCGTCCTTTTGGAACTTCTTCCTTTCGGAGCTTCTTCCTTTTGGAGCTTCTTCCTTTTGGAGGTTCGTCCTTTTGGAGCTTCTTCCTTTTGGAGCTTCGTCCTTTTGTATCTTCGTCCTTTTGGAGCTTCTTCCTTTTGGAGCTTCTTCCTTTTGGAGCTTCTTCCTTTCGGAGGTTCTTCCTTTCGGAGGTTCTTCCTTTCGGCGTTTCTTCCTTTTGGAGCTTCGTCCTTTTGGAGCTTCGTCTTTTCGGAGCTTCTTCCTTTCGGAGCTTCTTCCTTTTGGAGCTTCTTCCTTTTGGAGCTTCTTCCTTTTGGAGCTTCGTCCTTTTGTATCTTCGTCCTTTTGGAGCTTCGTCCTTTTGTATCTTTGTCCTTTTGTAGCTTCTTCCTTTTGGAGCTTCGTCCTTTTGTATCTTCGTCCTTTTGGAACTTCTTCCTTTTGTATCTTCGTCCTTTTGGAACTTCTTCCTTTTGGAGCTTCGTCCTTTTGTATCTTCGTCCTTTTGGAGCTTCTTCCTTTTGGAGCTTCTTCCTTTTGGAGCTTCTTCCTTTTGGAGCTTCGTCATTTTGTATCTTCGTCCTTTTGGAGCTTCGTCCTTTTGTATCTTCGTCCTTTTGGAACTTCGTCCTTTTGGAGCTTCGTCCTTTTGTATCTTCTTCCTTTTGGAGCTTCGTCCTTTTGTATCTTCTTCCTTTTGGAGCTTCGTCCTTTTGTATCTTCGTCCTTTTGGAGCTTCTTCCTTTTGGAGCTTCGTCCATTTGTATCTTCTTCCTTATGGAGCTTCGTCTTTTTGTATCTTCGTCCTTTTGGAGCTTCGTGCTTTTGTATCTTCTTCCTTTTGGAGCTTCGTCCTTTTGTATCTTCGTCCTTTTGGAGCTTCGTCCTTTTGGAGCTTCTTCCTTTTGGAGCTTCTTCCTTTTGTATCTTCGTCCTTTTGTATCTTCTTCCTTTTGGAGCTTCGTCCTTTTGTATCTTCGTCCTTTTGGAGCTTCGTCCTTTTGTATCTTCTTCCTTTTGGAGCTTCGTCCTTTTGTATCTTCGTCCTTTTGGAACTTCTTCCTTTTGTATCTTCGTCCTTTTGGAACTTCTTCCTTTTGGAGCTTCGTCCTTTTGTATCTTCGTCCTTTTGGAGCTTCTTCCTTTTGGAGCTTCTTCCTTTTGGAGCTTCTTCCTTTTGGAGCTTCGTCATTTTGTATCTTCGTCCTTTTGGAGCTTCGTCCTTTTGTATCTTCGTCCTTTTGGAACTTCGTCCTTTTGGAGCTTCGTCCTTTTGTATCTTCTTCCTTTTGGAGCTTCGTCCTTTTGTATCTTCTTCCTTTTGGAGCTTCGTCCTTTTGTATCTTCGTCCTTTTGGAGCTTCTTCCTTTTGGAGCTTCGTCCATTTGTATCTTCTTCCTTATGGAGCTTCGTCTTTTTGTATCTTCGTCCTTTTGGAGCTTCGTCCTTTTGTATCTTCTTCCTTTTGGAGCTTCGTCCTTTTGTATCTTCGTCCTTTTGGAGCTTCTTCCTTTTGGAGCTTCGTCCTTTTGTATCTTCGTCCTTTTGGAGCTTCTTCCTTTTGGAGGTTCGTCCTTTTGGAGCTTCTTCCTTTTGGAGCTTCTTCCTTTTGGAGCTTCTTCCTTTTGGAGCTTCGTCCTTTTGTATCTTCGTCCTTTTGTATCTTCGTCCTTTTGAATCTTCTTCCTTTTGGAGCTTCTTCCTTTTGGAGCTTCGTCATTTTGTATCTTCGTCCTTTTGTATCTTCGTCCTTTTGTATCTTCGTCCTTTTGTATCTTCGTCCTTTTGTATCTTCGTCCTTTTGGAGCTTCGTCCTTTTGGAGCTTCGTCCTTTTGGAGCTTCTTCCTTTTGGAGGTTCGTCCTTTTGGAGCTTCTTCCTTTTGGAGCTTCTTCCTTTTGGAGCTTCTTCCTTTTGGAGCTTCGTCATTTTGTATCTTCGTCCTTTTGTATCTTCGTCCTTTTGTATCTTCGTCCTTTTGTATCTTCGTCCTTTTGTATCTTCTTCCTTTTGTATCTTCGTCCTTTTGTATCTTCGTCCTTTTGGAGCTTCGTCCTTTTGGAGCTTCGTCTTTTCGGAGCTTCGTCTTTTTGGAGCTTCGTCTTTTCGGAGTTTCGTCTTTTTGGAGCTTCGTCTTTTCGGAGCTTCGTCTTTTCGGAGGTTCGTCCTTTTGGAGCTTCTTCCTTTTGGAACTTCGTCCTTTTGGAGCTTCTTCCTTTTGGAGCTTCTTCCTTTTGGAGCTTCGTCCTTTTGTATCTTCGTCCTTTTGTATCTTCGTCGTTTTGTATCTTCGTCCTTTTGTATCTTCTTCCTTTCGGAGGTTCTTCCTTTTGGAGCTTCGTCCTTTTGGAGCTTCTTCCTTTCGGAGGTTCTTCCTTTCGGCGTTTCTTCCTTTTGGAGCTTCGTCCTTTTGTATCTTCGTCCTTTTGGAGCTTCTTCCTTTTGGAGGTTCGTCCTTTTGGTGGTTCGTCCTTTTGGAGCTTCTTCCTTTTGGAGCTTCGTCTTTTCGGAGCTTCTTCCTTTTGGAGCTTCTTCCTTTTGGAGCTTCTTCCTTTCGGAGCTTCTTCCTTTTGTATCTTCTTCCTTTTGGAGCTTCGTCTTTTCGGAGCTTCGTCCTTTTGTATCTTCTTCCTTTTGGAGGTTCTTCCTTTTGGAGCTTCTTCCTTTCGGAGCTTCTTCCTTTCGGAGCTTCTTCCTTTTGGAGCTTCTTCCTTTTGGAGCTTCTTCCTTTCGGAGCTTCTTCCTTTTGTATCTTCTTCCTTTTGGAGCTTCGTCTTTTCGGAGCTTCGTCCTTTTGTATCTTCTTCCTTTTGGAGGTTCTTCCTTTTGGAGCTTCTTCCTTTCGGAGCTTCTTCCTTTCGGAGCTTCTTCCTTTTGGAGCTTCTTCCTTTCGGAGCTTCTTCCTTTCGGAGCTTCTTCCTTTTGGAGCTTCTTCCTTTCGGAGCTTCGTCCTTTTGTATCTTCTTCCTTTTGTATCTTCGTCCTTTTGGAGCTTCGTCTTTTCGGAGCTTCGTCCTTTTGTATCTTCTTCCTTTTGGAGTTTCGTCCTTTTGTATCTTCTTCCTTTTGTATCTTCGTCCTTTTGGAGCTTCGTCTTTTCGGAGCTTCGTCCTTTTGGAGCTTCGTCCTTTTGGAGCTTCTTCCTTTTGGAAATTCGTCCTTTTGGAGCTTCTTCCTTTTGGAGCTTCGTCCTTTTGTATCTTCGTCCTTTTGTATCTTCTTCCTTTCGGAGGTTCTTCCTTTTGGAGCTTCTTCCTTTTGGAGCTTCTTCCTTTCGAAGGTTCTTCCTTTTGGAGCTTCTTCCTTTTGGAGCTTCTTCCTTTCGGCGTTTCTTCCTTTTGGAGCTTCGTCCTTTTGTATCTTCTTCCTTTTGGAGCTTCTTCCTTTTGGAGCTTCGTCCTTTTGTATCTTCGTCCTTTTGGAGCTTCTTCCTTTCGGAGGTTCGTCCTTTTGTATCTTCTTCCTTTTGGAGCTTCGTCCTTTTGGAGCTTCGTCCTTTTGTATCTTCGTCCTTTTGGAGCTTCTTCCTTTTGGAGCTTCTTCCTTTTGGAGCTTCGTCCTTTTGTATCTTCTTCCTTTTGGAGCTTCGTCCTTTTGGAGCTTCGTCCTTTTGTATCTTCGTCCTTTTGGAGCTTCTTCCTTTCGGAGGTTCGTCCTTTTGGAGCTTCTTCCTTTTGGAGCTTCGTCCTTTTGTATCTTCGTCCTTTTGGAGCTTCGTCCTTTTGTATCTTTGTCCTTTTGGAGCTTCGTCCTTTTGTATCTTCGTCCTTTTGGAGCTTCGTCCTTTTGTATCTTCTTCCTTTTGGAGCTTCTTCCTTTTGGAGCTTCTTCCTTTTGGAGCTTCGTCCTTTTGTATCTTCGTCCTTTTGGAGCTTCGTCCTTTTGTATCTTCTTCCTTTCGGCGTTTCTTCCTTTTGGAGCTTCTTCCTTTTGGAGCTTCGTCCTTTTGTATCTTCGTCCTTTTGGAGCTTCGTCCTTTTGTATCTTCTTCCTTTCGGCGTTTCTTCCTTTTGGAGCTTCTTCATTTTGGAGCTTCGTCCTTTTGGAGCTTCTTCCTTTTGGAGCTTCTTCCTTTTGGAGGTTCGTCCTTTTGGAGCTTCTTCCTTTTGGAGCTTCTTCCTTTTGGAGCTTCGTCCTTAAGTATCTTCGTCCTTTTGGAACTTCGTCCTTTTGGAGCTTCGTCCTTTTGTATCTTCTTCCTTTTGTATCTTCGTCCTTTTGGAACTTCGTCCTTTTGGAGCTTCGTCCTTTTGTATCTTCTTCCTTTCGGAGCTTCGTCCTTTCGGAGCTTCTTCCTTTCGGAGGTTCTTCCTTTCGGCGTTTCTTCCTTTTGGAGCTTCTTCCTTTTGGAGCTTCTTCCTTTTGGAGCTTCTTCCTTTCGGCGTTTCTTCCTTTTGGAGCTTCGTCCTTTCGGCGTTTCTTCCTTTTGGAGCTTCGTCCTTTCGGCGTTTCTTCCTTTTGGAGCTTCTTCCTTTCGGAGTTTCTTCCTTTTGTATCTTCGTCCTTTTGTATCTTCGTCCTTTTGGAGCGTCTTCCTTTTGGAGCTTCTTCCTTTTGGAGCTTCGTCCTTTTGGAGCTTCTTCCTTTTGTATCTTCGTCCTTTTGGAGCTTCTTCCTTTTGGAGCTTCGCCCTTTTATATCTTCGTCCTTTTGGAGCTTCGTCCTTTTGTATCTTCTTCCTTTCGGCGTTTCTTCCTTTTGGAGCTTCGTCCTTTTGTATCTTCGTCCTTTTGGAGCTTCGTCCTTTTGTATCTTCTTCCTTTCGGCGTTTCTTCCTTTTGGAGCTTCTTCCTTTTGGAGCTTCGTCCTTTTGGAGCTTCGTCCTTTTGTATCTTCGTCCTTTCGGCGTTTCTTCCTTTTGTATCTTCGTCCTTTTGGAGCTTCGTCCTTTTGGAGCTTCTTCCTTTTGGAGCTTCTTCCTTTCGGCGTTTCTTCCTTTTGGAGCTTCTTCCTTTTGGAGCTTCGTCCTTTTGTATCTTCTTCCTTTTGGAGCTTCTTCCTTTTGTATCTTCTTCCTTTTGGAGCTTCGTCCTTTTGGAGCTTCGTCCTTTTGGAGCTTCTTCCTTTCGGAGCTTCTTCCTTTTGGAGCTTCTTCCTTTTGGAGCTTAGTCCTTTTGTATCTTCGTCCTTTTGGAACTTCGTCCTTTTGGAGCTTCGTCCTTTTGTATCTTCGTCCTTTTGGAGCTTCTTCCTTTTGGAGCTTCGTCTTTTCGGAGGTTCGTCCTTTCGGAGCTTCTTCCTTTCGGAGCTTCTTCCTTTTGGAGCTTCTTCCTTTTGGAGCTTCTTCCTTTCGGCGTTTCTTCCTTTTGGAACTTCGTCCTTTTGTATCTTCGTCCTTTTGGAGCTTCGTCCTTTTGTATCTTCTTCCTTTTGGAGCTTCGTCCTTTTGGAGCTTCTTCCTTTTGTATCTTCTTCCTTTTGGAGCTTCGTCCTTTTGTATCTTCGTCCTTTTGGAGCTTCTTCCTTTTGTATCTTCGTCCTTTTGGAGCTTCTTCCTTTCGGAGCTTCGTCCTTTTGTATCTTCTTCCTTTTGGAGCTTCTTCCTTTCGGAGTTTCGTCCTTTTGTATCTTCGTCCTTTTGGAGCTTCGTCCTTTTGGAGCTTCTTCCTTTTGGAGCTTCGTCCTTTTGTATCTTCGTCCTTTTGGAGCTTCGTCCTTTTGGAGCTTCTTCCTTTTGGAGCTTCGTCCTTTTGTATCTTCGTCCTTTTGGAGCTTCGTCCTTTTGTATCTTCTTCCTTTCGGCGTTTCTTCCTTTTGGAGCTTCGTCCTTAAGTATCTTCGTCCTTTTGGAACTTCGTCCTTTTGGAGCTTCGTCCTTTTGGAGCTTCTTCCTTTTGGAGCTTCGTCCTTTTGTATCTTCGTCCTTTTGGAGCTTCGTCCTTTTGTATCTTCTTCCTTTCGGCGTTTCTTCCTTTTGGAGCTTCGTCCTTAAGTATCTTCGTCCTTTTGGAGCTTCGTCCTTTTGTATCTTCGTCCTTTTGGAACTTCGTCCTTTTGGAGCTTCTTCCTTTCGGAGCTTCGTCCTTTCGGAGCTTCTTCCTTTCGGAGGTTCTTCCTTTTGGAGCTTCGTCCTTAAGTATCTTCGTCCTTTTGGAACTTCTTCCTTTTGTATCTTCGTCCTTTTGTATCTTCGTCCTTTTGGAACTTCGTCCTTTTGGAGCTTCTTCCTTTCGGAGCTTCGTCCTTTCGGAGCTTCTTCCTTTCGGAGGTTCTTCCTTTCGGCGTTTCTTCCTTTTGGAGCTTCGTCCTTTCGGCGTTTCTTCCTTTTGGAGCTTCGTCCTTTCGGCGTTTCTTCCTTTTGGAGCTTCTTCCTTTCGGAGTTTCTTCCTTTTGTATCTTCGTCCTTTTGGAGCTTCGTCCTTTTGGAGCTTCTTCCTTTTGGAGCTTCTTCCTTTCGGAGCTTCTTCCTTTTGGAGCTTCTTCCTTTTGGAGCTTCTTCCTTTTGGAGCTTCTTCCTTTTGGAGCTTCGTCCTTTTGTATCTTCGTCCTTTTGGAGCTTCTTCCTTTCGGAGGTTCGTCCTTTTGGAGCTTCTTCCTTTCGGAGGTTCGTCCTTTTGGAACTTCTTCCTTTTGGAGCTTCGTCCTTTTGTATCTTCGTCCTTTTGTATCTTTGTCCTTTTGGAGCTTCGTCCTTTTGGAGCTTCGTCCTTTTGTATCTTCGTCCTTTTGGAACTTCGTCCTTTTGTATCTTTGTCCTTTTGGAGCTTCTTCCTTTTGGAGCTTCGTCCTTTTGGAGCTTCGTCCTTTTGTATCTTCGTCCTTTTGGAGCTTCTTCCTTTTGGAGGTTCGTCCTTTTGGAACTTCTTCCTTTTGGAGCTTCTTCCTTTTGGAGCTTCGTCCTTTCGGAGCTTCGTCTTTTCGGAGGTTCGTCTTTTCGGAGCTTCGTCTTTTCGGAGCTTCTTCCTTTTGGAGCTTCGTCCTTTTGGAGCTTCGTCTTTTTGGAGCTTCGTCTTTTCGGAGCTTCTTCCTTTTGGAGCTTCTTCCTTTTGGAGCTTCTTCCTTTTGGAGCTTCTTCCTTTTGGAGCTTCGTCTTTTCGGAGCTTCGTCTTTTCGGAGGTTCGTCCTTTTGGAGCTTCGTCTTTTTGGAGCTTCGTCTTTTCGGAGCTTCGTCTTTTCGGAGCTTCGTCTTTTCGGAGGTTCGTCCTTTTGGAGCTTCGTCTTTTTGGAGCTTCGTCTTTTCGGAGCTTCGTCTTTTCGGAGCTTCGTCTTTTCGGAGTTTCGTCCTTTTGGAGCTTCGTCCTTTTGTATCTTCGTCCTTTTGGAGCTTCTTCCTTTTGGAGGTTCGTCCTTTTGGTGGTTCGTCCTTTTGGAGCTTCTTCCTTTTGGAGCTTCGTCTTTTCGGAGCTTCTTCCTTTTGGAGCTTCTTCCTTTTGGAGCTTCTTCCTTTCGGAGCTTCTTCCTTTTGTATCTTCTTCCTTTTTTATCTTCGTCCTTTTGGAGCTTCGTCCTTTTGTATCTTCTTCCTTTTGGAGGTTCTTCCTTTTGGAGCTTCTTCCTTTTGGAGCTTCTTCCTTTCGGAGCTTCTTCCTTTCGGAGCTTCTTCCTTTTGGAGCTTCTTCCTTTCGGAGCTTCTTCCTTTCGGAGCTTCTTCCTTTTGGAGCTTCTTCCTTTCGGAGCTTCGTCCTTTTGTATCTTCTTCCTTTTGTATCTTCGTCCTTTTGGAGCTTCTTCCTTTCGGAGGTTCTTCCTTTTGGAGCTTCTTCCTTTTGGAGCTTCTTCCTTTCGGAGGTTCTTCCTTTTGGAGCTTCTTCCTTTTGGAGCTTCTTCCTTTCGGCGTTTCTTCCTTTTGGAGCTTCGTCCTTTTGTATCTTCTTCCTTTTGGAGCTTCTTCCTTTTGGAGCTTCGTCCTTTTGTATCTTCGTCCTTTTGGAGCTTCTTCCTTTCGGAGGTTCGTCCTTTTGTATCTTCTTCCTTTTGGAGCTTCGTCCTTTTGGAGCTTCGTCCTTTTGTATCTTCGTCCTTTTGGAGCTTCTTCCTTTTGGAGCTTCTTCCTTTTGGAGCTTCGTCCTTTTGTATCTTCTTCCTTTTGGAGCTTCGTCCTTTTGGAGCTTCGTCCTTTTGTATCTTCTTCCTTTCGGCGTTTCTTCCTTTTGGAGCTTCGTCCTTTTGTATCTTCGTCCTTTTGGAGCTTCGTCCTTTTGTATCTTCTTCCTTTCGGCGTTTCTTCCTTTTGGAGCTTCTTCCTTTTGGAGCTTCGTCCTTTTGGAGCTTCGTCCTTTTGTATCTTCGTCCTTTCGGCGTTTCTTCCTTTTGTATCTTCGTCCTTTTGTATCTTCGTCCTTTTGGAGCTTCTTCCTTTTGGAGCTTCTTCCTTTCGGCGTTTCTTCCTTTTGGAGCTTCTTCCTTTTGGAGCTTCGTCCTTTTGTATCTTCTTCCTTTTGGAGCTTCTTCCTTTTGTATCTTCTTCCTTTTGGAGCTTCGTCCTTTTGGAGCTTCGTCCTTTTGGAGCTTCTTCCTTTCGGAGCTTCTTCCTTTTGGAGCTTCTTCCTTTTGGAGCTTCGTCCTTTTGTATCTTCGTCCTTTTGGAACTTCGTCCTTTTGGAGCTTCGTCCTTTTGTATCTTCGTCCTTTTGGAGCTTCTTCCTTTTGGAGCTTCGTCTTTTCGGAGGTTCGTCCTTTCGGAGCTTCTTCCTTTCGGAGCTTCTTCCTTTTGGAGCTTCTTCCTTTTGGAGCTTCTTCCTTTCGGCGTTTCTTCCTTTTGGAACTTCGTCCTTTTGTATCTTCGTCCTTTTGTATCTTCGTCCTTTTGGAGCTTCGTCCTTTTGTATCTTCTTCCTTTTGGAGCTTCGTCCTTTTGGAGCTTCTTCCTTTTGTATCTTCTTCCTTTTGGAGCTTCGTCCTTTTGTATCTTCGTCCTTTTGGAGCTTCTTCCTTTTGTATCTTCGTCCTTTTGGAGCTTCTTCCTTTCGGAGTTTCGTCCTTTTGTATCTTCGTCCTTTTGGAGCTTCGTCCTTTTGGAGCTTCTTCCTTTTGGAGCTTCGTCTTTTCGGAGGTTCGTCCTTTCGGAGCTTCTTCCTTTCGGAGCTTCTTCCTTTTGGAGCTTCTTCCTTTTGGAGCTTCTTCCTTTCGGCGTTTCTTCCTTTTGGAACTTCGTCCTTTTGTATCTTCGTCCTTTTGTATCTTCGTCCTTTTGGAGCTTCGTCCTTTTGTATCTTCTTCCTTTTGGAGCTTCGTCCTTTTGGAGCTTCTTCCTTTTGTATCTTCTTCCTTTTGGAGCTTCGTCCTTTTGTATCTTCGTCCTTTTGGAGCTTCTTCCTTTTGTATCTTCGTCCTTTTGGAGCTTCTTCCTTTCGGAGTTTCGTCCTTTTGTATCTTCGTCCTTTTGGAGCTTCGTCCTTTTGGAGCTTCTTCCTTTTGGAGCTTCGTCCTTTTGTATCTTCGTCCTTTTGGAGCTTCGTCCTTTTGGAGCTTCTTCCTTTTGGAGCTTCGTCCTTTTGTATCTTCGTCCTTTTGGAGCTTCGTCCTTTTGTATCTTCTTCCTTTCGGCGTTTCTTCCTTTTGGAGCTTCGTCCTTAAGTATCTTCGTCCTTTTGGAACTTCGTCCTTTTGGAGCTTCGTCCTTTTGGAGCTTCTTCCTTTTGGAGCTTCGTCCTTTTGTATCTTCGTCCTTTTGGAGCTTCGTCCTTTTGTATCTTCTTCCTTTCGGCGTTTCTTCCTTTTGGAGCTTCGTCCTTAAGTATCTTCGTCCTTTTGGAGCTTCGTCCTTTTGTATCTTCGTCCTTTTGGAACTTCGTCCTTTTGGAGCTTCTTCCTTTCGGAGCTTCGTCCTTTCGGAGCTTCTTCCTTTCGGAGGTTCTTCCTTTTGGAGCTTCGTCCTTAAGTATCTTCGTCCTTTTGGAACTTCTTCCTTTTGTATCTTCGTCCTTTTGGAACTTCGTCCTTTTGGAGCTTCGTCCTTTTGTATCTTCGTCCTTTTGGAACTTCGTCCTTTTGGAGCTTCTTCCTTTCGGAGCTTCGTCCTTTCGGAGCTTCTTCCTTTCGGAGGTTCTTCCTTTCGGCGTTTCTTCCTTTTGGAGCTTCGTCCTTTCGGCGTTTCTTCCTTTTGGAGCTTCGTCCTTTCGGCGTTTCTTCCTTTTGGAGCTTCTTCCTTTCGGAGTTTCTTCCTTTTGTATCTTCGTCCTTTTGGAGCTTCGTCCTTTTGGAGCTTCTTCCTTTTGGAGCTTCTTCCTTTCGGAGCTTCTTCCTTTTGGAGCTTCTTCCTTTTGGAGCTTCTTCCTTTTGGAGCTTCTTCCTTTTGGAGCTTCGTCCTTTTGTATCTTCGTCCTTTTGGAGCTTCTTCCTTTCGGAGGTTCGTCCTTTTGGAGCTTCTTCCTTTCGGAGGTTCGTCCTTTTGGAACTTCTTCCTTTTGGAGCTTCGTCCTTTTGTATCTTCGTCCTTTTGTATCTTTGTCCTTTTGGAGCTTCGTCCTTTTGGAGCTTCGTCCTTTTGTATCTTCGTCCTTTTGGAACTTCGTCCTTTTGTATCTTTGTCCTTTTGGAGCTTCTTCCTTTTGGAGCTTCGTCCTTTTGGAGCTTCGTCCTTTTGTATCTTCGTCCTTTTGGAGCTTCTTCCTTTTGGAGGTTCGTCCTTTTGGAACTTCTTCCTTTTGGAGCTTCTTCCTTTTGGAGCTTCGTCCTTTCGGAGCTTCGTCTTTTCGGAGGTTCGTCTTTTCGGAGCTTCGTCTTTTCGGAGCTTCTTCCTTTTGGAGCTTCGTCCTTTTGGAGCTTCGTCTTTTTGGAGCTTCGTCTTTTCGGAGCTTCTTCCTTTTGGAGCTTCTTCCTTTTGGAGCTTCTTCCTTTTGGAGCTTCTTCCTTTTGGAGCTTCGTCTTTTCGGAGCTTCGTCTTTTCGGAGGTTCGTCCTTTTGGAGCTTCGTCTTTTTGGAGCTTCGTCTTTTCGGAGCTTCGTCTTTTCGGAGCTTCGTCTTTTCGGAGGTTCGTCCTTTTGGAGCTTCGTCTTTTTGGAGCTTCGTCTTTTCGGAGCTTCGTCTTTTCGGAGCTTCGTCTTTTCGGAGTTTCGTCCTTTTGGAGCTTCGTCCTTTTGTATCTTCGTCCTTTTGGAGCTTCTTCCTTTTGGAGGTTCGTCCTTTTGGTGGTTCGTCCTTTTGGAGCTTCTTCCTTTTGGAGCTTCGTCTTTTCGGAGCTTCTTCCTTTTGGAGCTTCTTCCTTTTGGAGCTTCTTCCTTTCGGAGCTTCTTCCTTTTGTATCTTCTTCCTTTTTTATCTTCGTCCTTTTGGAGCTTCGTCCTTTTGTATCTTCTTCCTTTTGGAGGTTCTTCCTTTTGGAGCTTCTTCCTTTTGGAGCTTCTTCCTTTCGGAGCTTCTTCCTTTCGGAGCTTCTTCCTTTTGGAGCTTCTTCCTTTCGGAGCTTCTTCCTTTCGGAGCTTCTTCCTTTTGGAGCTTCTTCCTTTCGGAGCCTCGTCCTTTTGTATCTTCGTCCTTTTGGAGCTTCTTCCTTTCGGAGGTTCTTCCTTTTGGAGCTTCTTCCTTTTGGAGCTTCTTCCTTTCGGAGGTTCTTCCTTTTGGAGCTTCTTCCTTTTGGAGCTTCTTCCTTTCGGCGTTTCTTCCTTTTGGAGCTTCGTCCTTTTGTATCTTCTTCCTTTTGGAGCTTCTTCCTTTTGGAGCTTCGTCCTTTTGTATCTTCGTCCTTTTGGAGCTTCTTCCTTTCGGAGGTTCGTCCTTTTGTATCTTCTTCCTTTTGGAGCTTCGTCCTTTTGGAGCTTCGTCCTTTTGTATCTTCGTCCTTTTGGAGCTTCTTCCTTTTGGAGCTTCTTCCTTTTGGAGCTTCGTCCTTTTGTATCTTCTTCCTTTTGGAGCTTCGTCCTTTTGGAGCTTCGTCCTTTTGTATCTTCGTCCTTTTGGAGCTTCTTCCTTTCGGAGGTTCGTCCTTTTGGAGCTTCGTCCTTTTGGAGCTTCTTCCTTTTGTAGCTTCTTCCTTTTGGAGCTTCTTCCTTTTGGAGCTTCGTCCTTTTGTAGCTTCTTCCTTTTGGAGCTTCGTCCTTTTGTATCTTCGTCCTTTTGGAGCTTCGTCCTTTTGTATCTTTGTCCTTTTGGAGCTTCGTCCTTTTGTATCTTCGTCCTTTTGGAGCTTCGTCCTTTTGTATCTTCTTCCTTTTGGAGCTTCTTCCTTTTGGAGCTTCGTCCTTTTGTATCTTCGTCCTTTTGGAGCTTCGTCCTTTTGTATCTTCTTCCTTTCGGCGTTTCTTCCTTTTGGAGCTTCTTCCTTTTGGAGCTTCGTCCTTTTGTATCTTCGTCCTTTTGGAGCTTCGTCCTTTTGTATCTTCTTCCTTTCGGCGTTTCTTCCTTTTGGAGCTTCTTCATTTTGGAGCTTCGTCCTTTTGGAGCTTCTTCCTTTTGGAGCTTCTTCCTTTCGGAGCTTCTTCCTTTTGGAGGTTCTTCCTTTTGGAGCTTCTTCCTTTTGGAGCTTCTTCCTTTTGGAGCTTCTTCCTTTTGTATCTTCGTCCTTTTGGAACTTCGTCCTTTTGGAGCTTCGTCCTTAAGTATCTTCGTCCTTTTGTATCTTCTTCCTTTTGTATCTTCGTCCTTTTGGAACTTCGTCCTTTTGGAGCTTCGTCCTTAAGTATCTTCGTCCTTTTGTATCTTCTTCCTTTTGTATCTTCTTCCTTTCGGAGCTTCGTCCTTTCGGAGCTTCTTCCTTTCGGAGGTTCTTCCTTTCGGCGTTTCTTCCTTTTGGAGCTTCTTCCTTTTGGAGCTTCTTCCTTTTGGAGCTTCTTCCTTTCGGCGTTTCTTCCTTTTGGAGCTTCGTCCTTTCGGCGTTTCTTCCTTTTGGAGCTTCGTCCTTTCGGCGTTTCTTCCTTTTGGAGCTTCTTCCTTTCGGAGTTTCTTCCTTTTGTATCTTCGTCCTTTTGGAGCTTCGTCCTTTTGGAGCTTCTTCCTTTTGGAGCTTCTTCCTTTCGGAGTTTCGTCCTTTTGTATCTTCGTCCTTTTGGAGCTTCTTCCTTTTGGAGCTTCGTCCTTTTGTATCTTCGTCCTTTTGGAGCTTCGTCCTTTTGTATCTTCTTCCTTTCGGCGTTTCTTCCTTTTGGAGCTTCGTCCTTTTGTATCTTCGTCCTTTTGGAGCTTCGTCCTTTTGTATCTTCTTCCTTTCGGCGTTTCTTCCTTTTGGAGCTTCTTCCTTTTGGAGCTTCGTCCTTTTGGAGCTTCGTCCTTTTGTATCTTCGTCCTTTCGGCGTTTCTTCCTTTTGTATCTTCGTCCTTTTGGAGCTTCGTCCTTTTGGAACTTCTTCCTTTTGGAGCTTCTTCCTTTCGGCGTTTCTTCCTTTTGGAGCTTCTTCCTTTTGGAGCTTCGTCCTTTTGTATCTTCTTCCTTTTGGAGCTTCTTCCTTTTGTATCTTCTTCCTTTTGGAGCTTCGTCCTTTTGGAGCTTCGTCCTTTTGGAGCTTCTTCCTTTCGGAGCTTCTTCCTTTTGGAGCTTCTTCCTTTTGGAGCTTCTTCCTTTTGGAGCTTCTTCCTTTTGGAGCTTCGTCCTTTTGTATCTTCTTCCTTTTGTATCTTCGTCCTTTTGGAACTTCGTCCTTTTGGAGCTTCGTCCTTTTGTATCTTCGTCCTTTTGGAGCTTCTTCCTTTTGGAGCTTCGTCTTTTCGGAGGTTCGTCCTTTCGGAGCTTCTTCCTTTCGGAGCTTCTTCCTTTTGGAGCTTCTTCCTTTTGGAGCTTCTTCCTTTCGGCGTTTCTTCCTTTTGGAACTTCGTCCTTTTGTATCTTCGTCCTTTTGGAGCTTCGTCCTTTTGTATCTTCGTCCTTTTGGAGCTTCGTCCTTTTGTATCTTCTTCCTTTTGGAGCTTCGTCCTTTTGGAGCTTCTTCCTTTTGTATCTTCTTCCTTTTGGAGCTTCGTCCTTTTGTATCTTCGTCCTTTTGGAGCTTCTTCCTTTTGTATCTTCGTCCTTTTGGAGCTTCTTCCTTTCGGAGCTTCGTCCTTTTGTATCTTCTTCCTTTTGGAGCTTCTTCCTTTCGGAGTTTCGTCCTTTTGTATCTTCGTCCTTTTGGAGCTTCGTCCTTTTGGAGCTTCTTCCTTTTGGAGCTTCGTCCTTTTGTATCTTCGTCCTTTTGGAGCTTCGTCCTTTTGTATCTTCTTCCTTTCGGCGTTTCTTCCTTTTGGAGCTTCTTCATTTTGGAGCTTCTTCCTTTCGGAGCTTCTTCCTTTTGGAGGTTCGTCCTTTTGGAGCTTCTTCCTTTTGGAGCTTCTTCCTTTTGGAGCTTCGTCCTTAAGTATCTTCGTCCTTTTGGAACTTCGTCCTTTTGGAGCTTCGTCCTTTTGTATCTTCTTCCTTTTGTATCTTCGTCCTTTTGGAACTTCGTCCTTTTGGAGCTTCGTCCTTTTGTATCTTCTTCCTTTCGGAGCTTCGTCCTTTCGGAGCTTCTTCCTTTCGGAGGTTCTTCCTTTCGGCGTTTCTTCCTTTTGGAGCTTCTTCCTTTTGGAGCTTCTTCCTTTTGGAGCTTCTTCCTTTCGGCGTTTCTTCCTTTTGGAGCTTCGTCCTTTTGGAGCTTCTTCCTTTTGGAGCTTCTTCCTTTCGGCGTTTCTTCCTTTTGGAGCTTCTTCCTTTTGGAGCTTCGTCCTTTTGTATCTTCTTCCTTTTGGAGCTTCTTCCTTTTGTATCTTCTTCCTTTTGGAGCTTCGTCCTTTTGGAGCTTCGTCCTTTTGGAGCTTCGTCCTTTTGTATCTTCGTCCTTTTGGAACTTCGTCCTTTTGGAGCTTCGTCCTTTTGTATCTTCGTCCTTTTGGAGCTTCTTCCTTTTGGAGCTTCGTCTTTTCGGAGGTTCGTCCTTTCGGAGCTTCTTCCTTTCGGAGCTTCTTCCTTTTGGAGCTTCTTCCTTTTGGAGCTTCTTCCTTTCGGCGTTTCTTCCTTTTGGAACTTCGTCCTTTTGTATCTTCGTCCTTTTGGAGCTTCGTCCTTTTGTATCTTCGTCCTTTTGGAGCTTCATCCTTTTGTATCTTCTTCCTTTTGGAGCTTCGTCCTTTTGGAGCTTCTTCCTTTTGTATCTTCTTCCTTTTGGAGCTTCGTCCTTTTGTATCTTCGTCCTTTTGGAGCTTCTTCCTTTTGTATCTTCGTCCTTTTGGAGCTTCTTCCTTTCGGAGCTTCGTCCTTTTGTATCTTCTTCCTTTTGGAGCTTCTTCCTTTCGGAGTTTCGTCCTTTTGTATCTTCGTCCTTTTGGAGCTTCGTCCTTTTGGAGCTTCGTCCTTTTGTATCTTCGTCCTTTTGGAGCTTCGTCCTTTTGTATCTTCTTCCTTTCGGCGTTTCTTCCTTTTGGAGCTTCTTCATTTTGGAGCTTCGTCCTTTTGGAGCTTCTTCCTTTTGGAGCTTCTTCCTTTCGGAGCTTCTTCCTTTTGGAGGTTCGTCCTTTTGGAGCTTCTTCCTTTTGGAGCTTCTTCCTTTTGGAGCTTCGTCCTTAAGTATCTTCGTCCTTTTGGAACTTCGTCCTTTTGGAGCTTCGTCCTTTTGTATCTTCTTCCTTTTGTATCTTCGTCCTTTTGGAACTTCGTCCTTTTGGAGCTTCGTCCTTTTGTATCTTCTTCCTTTCGGAGCTTCGTCCTTTCGGAGCTTCTTCCTTTCGGAGGTTCTTCCTTTCGGCGTTTCTTCCTTTTGGAGCTTCTTCCTTTTGGAGCTTCTTCCTTTTGGAGCTTCTTCCTTTCGGCGTTTCTTCCTTTTGGAGCTTCGTCCTTTCGGCGTTTCTTCCTTTTGGAGCTTCGTCCTTTCGGCGTTTCTTCCTTTTGGAGCTTCTTCCTTTCGGAGTTTCTTCCTTTTGTATCTTCGTCCTTTTGGAGCTTCGTCCTTTTGGAGCTTCTTCCTTTTGGAGCTTCTTCCTTTCGGAGTTTCGTCCTTTTGTATCTTCGTCCTTTTGGAGCTTCGTCCTTTTGGAGCTTCTTCCTTTTGGAGCTTCGTCCTTTTGTATCTTCGTCCTTTTGGAGCTTCGTCCTTTTGTATCTTCTTCCTTTCGGCGTTTCTTCCTTTTGGAGCTTCGTCCTTTTGTATCTTCGTCCTTTTGGAGCTTCGTCCTTTTGTATCTTCTTCCTTTCGGCGTTTCTTCCTTTTGGAGCTTCTTCCTTTTGGAGCTTCGTCCTTTTGGAGCTTCGTCCTTTTGTATCTTCGTCCTTTCGGCGTTTCTTCCTTTTGTATCTTCGTCCTTTTGGAGCTTCTTCCTTTTGGAGCTTCGTCCTTTTGTATCTTCGTCCTTTTGGAGCTTCTTCCTTTTGGAGCTTCGTCTTTTCGGAGGTTCGTCCTTTCGGAGCTTCTTCCTTTCGGAGCTTCTTCCTTTTGGAGCTTCTTCCTTTTGGAGCTTCTTCCTTTCGGCGTTTCTTCCTTTTGGAACTTCGTCCTTTTGTATCTTCGTCCTTTTGGAGCTTCTTCCTTTTGTATCTTCTTCCTTTTGGAGCTTCGTCCTTTTGGAGCTTCTTCCTTTTGTATCTTCTTCCTTTTGGAGCTTCGTCCTTTTGTATCTTCGTCCTTTTGGAGCTTCTTCCTTTTGTATCTTCGTCCTTTTGGAGCTTCTTCCTTTCGGAGCTTCGTCCTTTTGTATCTTCTTCCTTTTGGAGCTTCGTCCTTTTGGAGCCTCGTCCTTTTGGAGCTTCGTCCTTTTGGAGCTTCTTCCTTTTGGAGCTTCTTCCTTTTGTATCTTCGTCCTTTTGGAGCTTCGTCCTTTCGGAGGTTCTTCCTTTCGGAGCTTCTTCCTTTTGGAGCTTCTTCCTTTTGGAGCTTCTTCCTTTCGGAGCTTCTTCCTTTTGGAGGTTCGTCCTTTTGGAGCTTCTTCCTTTTGGAGCTTCGTCCTTTTGTATCTTCGTCCTTTTGGAGCTTCGTCCTTTTGTATCTTCGTCCTTTTGTATCTTCGTCTTTTCGGAGCTTCGTCCTTTCGGAGCTTCTTCCTTTCGGAGCTTCGTCCTTTCGGAGCTTCTTCCTTTCGGAGCTTCTTCCTTTCGGAGGTTCTTCCTTTCGGCGTTTCTTCCTTTCGGAGGTTCTTCCTTTCGGCGTTTCTTCCTTTTGGAGCTTCTTCCTTTTGGAGCTTCGTCCTTTCGGCGTTTCTTCCTTTTGGAGCTTCTTCCTTTTGGAGCTTCTTCCTTTCGGAGCTTCTTCCTTTTGGAGGTTCTTCCTTTTGGAGCTTCTTCCTTTCGGAGCTTCTTCCTTTTGGAGGTTCGTCCTTTTGGAGCTTCTTCCTTTTGGAGCTTCTTCCTTTTGGAGCTTCTTCCTTTTGGAGCTTCTTCCTTTCGGAGCTTCTTCCTTTTGGAGGTTCGTCCTTTTGGAGCTTCTTCCTTTTGGAGCTTCTTCCTTTTGGAGCTTCTTCCTTTTGGAGCTTCTTCCTTTTGGAGCTTCTTCCTTTTGGAGCTTCGTCCTTTTGGAGCTTCGTCCTTTTGTATCTTCGTCCTTTTGTATCTTCTTCCTTTCGGAGCTTCTTCCTTTCGGAGCTTCTTCCTTTTGTATCTTCTTCCTTTCGGAGCTTCTTCCTTTTGGAGCTTCTTCATTTTGGAGCTTCTTCCTTTCGGAGCTTCTTCCTTTTGGAGGTTCGTCCTTTTGGAGCTTCTTCCTTTTGGAGCTTCTTCCTTTTGGAGCTTCGTCCTTAAGTATCTTCGTCCTTTTGGAACTTCGTCCTTTTGGAGCTTCGTCCTTTTGTATCTTCTTCCTTTTGTATCTTCGTCCTTTTGGAACTTCGTCCTTTTGGAGCTTCGTCCTTTTGTATCTTCTTCCTTTCGGAGCTTCGTCCTTTCGGAGCTTCTTCCTTTCGGAGGTTCTTCCTTTCGGCGTTTCTTCCTTTTGGAGCTTCTTCCTTTTGGAGCTTCTTCCTTTTGGAGCTTCTTCCTTTCGGCGTTTCTTCCTTTTGGAGCTTCGTCCTTTCGGCGTTTCTTCCTTTTGGAGCTTCGTCCTTTCGGCGTTTCTTCCTTTTGGAGCTTCTTCCTTTCGGAGTTTCTTCCTTTTGTATCTTCGTCCTTTTGGAGCTTCGTCCTTTTGGAGCTTCTTCCTTTTGGAGCTTCTTCCTTTCGGAGTTTCGTCCTTTTGTATCTTCGTCCTTTTGGAGCTTCGTCCTTTTGGAGCTTCTTCCTTTCGGCGTTTCTTCCTTTTGGAGCTTCGTCCTTTTGTATCTTCGTCCTTTTGGAGCTTCGTCCTTTTGTATCTTCTTCCTTTCGGCGTTTCTTCCTTTTGGAGCTTCTTCCTTTTGGAGCTTCGTCCTTTTGGAGCTTCGTCCTTTTGTATCTTCGTCCTTTCGGCGTTTCTTCCTTTTGTATCTTCGTCCTTTTGGAGCTTCGTCCTTTTGGAGCTTCTTCCTTTTGGAGCTTCTTCCTTTCGGCGTTTCTTCCTTTTGGAGCTTCTTCCTTTTGGAGCTTCGTCCTTTTGTATCTTCTTCCTTTTGGAGCTTCTTCCTTTTGTATCTTCTTCCTTTTGGAGCTTCGTCCTTTTGGAGCTTCGTCCTTTTGGAGCTTCTTCCTTTCGGAGCTTCTTCCTTTTGGAGCTTCTTCCTTTTGGAGCTTCTTCCTTTTGGAGCTTCGTCCTTTTGTATCTTCGTCCTTTTGGAACTTCGTCCTTTTGGAGCTTCGTCCTTTTGTATCTTCGTCCTTTTGGAGCTTCTTCCTTTTGGAGCTTCGTCTTTTCGGAGGTTCGTCCTTTCGGAGCTTCTTCCTTTCGGAGCTTCTTCCTTTTGGAGCTTCTTCCTTTTGGAGCTTCTTCCTTTCGGCGTTTCTTCCTTTTGGAACTTCGTCCTTTTGTATCTTCGTCCTTTTGGAGCTTCGTCCTTTTGTATCTTCGTCCTTTTGGAGCTTCGTCCTTTTGTATCTTCTTCCTTTTGGAGCTTCGTCCTTTTGGAGCTTCTTCCTTTTGTATCTTCTTCCTTTTGGAGCTTCGTCCTTTTGTATCTTCGTCCTTTTGGAACTTCTTCCTTTCGGAGCTTCGTCCTTTTGTATCTTCTTCCTTTTGGAGCTTCTTCCTTTCGGAGTTTCGTCCTTTTGTATCTTCGTCCTTTTGGAGCTTCGTCCTTTTGGAGCTTCTTCCTTTTGGAGCTTCGTCCTTTTGTATCTTCGTCCTTTTGGAGCTTCGTCCTTTTGTATCTTCTTCCTTTCGGCGTTTCTTCCTTTTGGAGCTTCTTCATTTTGGAGCTTCGTCCTTTTGGAGCTTCTTCCTTTTGGAGCTTCTTCCTTTCGGAGCTTCTTCCTTTTGGAGGTTCGTCCTTTTGGAGCTTCTTCCTTTTGGAGCTTCTTCCTTTTGGAGCTTCGTCCTTAAGTATCTTCGTCCTTTTGGAACTTCGTCCTTTTGGAGCTTCGTCCTTTTGTATCTTCTTCCTTTTGTATCTTCGTCCTTTTGGAACTTCGTCCTTTTGGAGCTTCGTCCTTTTGTATCTTCTTCCTTTCGGAGCTTCGTCCTTTCGGAGCTTCTTCCTTTCGGAGGTTCTTCCTTTCGGCGTTTCTTCCTTTTGGAGCTTCTTCCTTTTGGAGCTTCTTCCTTTTGGAGCTTCTTCCTTTCGGCGTTTCTTCCTTTTGGAGCTTCGTCCTTTCGGCGTTTCTTCCTTTTGGAGCTTCGTCCTTTCGGCGTTTCTTCCTTTTGGAGCTTCTTCCTTTCGGAGTTTCTTCCTTTTGTATCTTCGTCCTTTTGGAGCTTCGTCCTTTTGGAGCTTCTTCCTTTTGGAGCTTCTTCCTTTCGGAGTTTCGTCCTTTTGTATCTTCGTCCTTTTGGAGCTTCGTCCTTTTGGAGCTTCTTCCTTTCGGCGTTTCTTCCTTTTGGAGCTTCGTCCTTTTGTATCTTCGTCCTTTTGGAGCTTCGTCCTTTTGTATCTTCTTCCTTTCGGCGTTTCTTCCTTTTGGAGCTTCTTCCTTTTGGAGCTTCGTCCTTTTGGAGCTTCGTCCTTTTGTATCTTCGTCCTTTCGGCGTTTCTTCCTTTTGTATCTTCGTCCTTTTGGAGCTTCGTCCTTTTGGAGCTTCTTCCTTTTGGAGCTTCTTCCTTTCGGCGTTTCTTCCTTTTGGAGCTTCTTCCTTTTGGAGCTTCGTCCTTTTGTATCTTCTTCCTTTTGGAGCTTCTTCCTTTTGTATCTTCTTCCTTTTGGAGCTTCGTCCTTTTGGAGCTTCGTCCTTTTGGAGCTTCTTCCTTTCGGAGCTTCTTCCTTTTGGAGCTTCTTCCTTTTGGAGCTTCTTCCTTTTGGAGCTTCGTCCTTTTGTATCTTCGTCCTTTTGGAACTTCGTCCTTTTGGAGCTTCGTCCTTTTGTATCTTCGTCCTTTTGGAGCTTCTTCCTTTTGGAGCTTCGTCTTTTCGGAGGTTCGTCCTTTCGGAGCTTCTTCCTTTCGGAGCTTCTTCCTTTTGGAGCTTCTTCCTTTTGGAGCTTCTTCCTTTCGGCGTTTCTTCCTTTTGGAACTTCGTCCTTTTGTATCTTCGTCCTTTTGGAGCTTCGTCCTTTTGTATCTTCGTCCTTTTGGAGCTTCGTCCTTTTGTATCTTCTTCCTTTTGGAGCTTCGTCCTTTTGGAGCTTCTTCCTTTTGTATCTTCTTCCTTTTGGAGCTTCGTCCTTTTGTATCTTCGTCCTTTTGGAACTTCTTCCTTTCGGAGCTTCGTCCTTTTGTATCTTCTTCCTTTTGGAGCTTCTTCCTTTCGGAGTTTCGTCCTTTTGTATCTTCGTCCTTTTGGAGCTTCGTCCTTTTGGAGCTTCTTCCTTTTGGAGCTTCGTCCTTTTGTATCTTCGTCCTTTTGGAGCTTCGTCCTTTTGTATCTTCTTCCTTTCGGCGTTTCTTCCTTTTGGAGCTTCTTCATTTTGGAGCTTCGTCCTTTTGGAGCTTCTTCCTTTTGGAGCTTCTTCCTTTCGGAGCTTCTTCCTTTTGGAGGTTCGTCCTTTTGGAGCTTCTTCCTTTTGGAGCTTCTTCCTTTTGGAGCTTCGTCCTTAAGTATCTTCGTCCTTTTGGAACTTCGTCCTTTTGGAGCTTCGTCCTTTTGTATCTTCTTCCTTTTGTATCTTCGTCCTTTTGGAACTTCGTCCTTTTGGAGCTTCGTCCTTTTGTATCTTCTTCCTTTCGGAGCTTCGTCCTTTCGGAGCTTCTTCCTTTCGGAGGTTCTTCCTTTCGGCGTTTCTTCCTTTTGGAGCTTCTTCCTTTTGGAGCTTCTTCCTTTTGGAGCTTCTTCCTTTCGGCGTTTCTTCCTTTTGGAGCTTCGTCCTTTCGGCGTTTCTTCCTTTTGGAGCTTCGTCCTTTCGGCGTTTCTTCCTTTTGTATCTTCGTCCTTTTGGAGCTTCGTCCTTTTGGAGCTTCTTCCTTTTGGAGCTTCTTCCTTTCGGAGTTTCGTCCTTTTGTATCTTCGTCCTTTTGGAGCTTCGTCCTTTTGTATCTTCTTCCTTTCGGCGTTTCTTCCTTTTGGAGCTTCGTCCTTTTGTATCTTCGTCCTTTTGGAGCTTCGTCCTTTTGTATCTTCTTCCTTTCGGCGTTTCTTCCTTTTGGAGCTTCTTCCTTTTGGAGCTTCGTCCTTTTGGAGCTTCGTCCTTTTGTATCTTCGTCCTTTCGGCGTTTCTTCCTTTTGTATCTTCGTCCTTTTGGAGCTTCGTCCTTTTGGAGCTTCTTCCTTTTGGAGCTTCTTCCTTTCGGCGTTTCTTCCTTTTGGAGCTTCTTCCTTTTGGAGCTTCGTCCTTTTGTATCTTCTTCCTTTTGGAGCTTCTTCCTTTTGTATCTTCTTCCTTTTGGAGCTTCGTCCTGTTGGAGCTTCGTCCTTTTGGAGCTTCTTCCTTTCGGAGCTTCTTCCTTTTGGAGCTTCTTCCTTTTGGAGCTTCTTCCTTTTGGAGCTTCGTCCTTTTGTATCTTCGTCCTTTTGGAACTTCGTCCTTTTGGAGCTTCGTCCTTTTGTATCTTCGTCCTTTTGGAGCTTCTTCCTTTTGGAGCTTCGTCTTTTCGGAGGTTCGTCCTTTCGGAGCTTCTTCCTTTCGGAGCTTCTTCCTTTTGGAGCTTCTTCCTTTTGGAGCTTCTTCCTTTCGGCGTTTCTTCCTTTTGGAACTTCGTCCTTTTGTATCTTCGTCCTTTTGGAGCTTCTTCCTTTTGTATCTTCTTCCTTTTGGAGCTTCGTCCTTTTGGAGCTTCTTCCTTTTGTATCTTCTTCCTTTTGGAGCTTCGTCCTTTTGTATCTTCGTCCTTTTGGAGCTTCTTCCTTTTGTATCTTCGTCCTTTTGGAGCTTCTTCCTTTCGGAGCTTCGTCCTTTTGTATCTTCTTCCTTTTGGAGCTTCGTCCTTTTGGAGCCTCGTCCTTTTGGAGCTTCGTCCTTTTGGAGCTTCTTCCTTTTGGAGCTTCTTCCTTTTGTATCTTCGTCCTTTTGGAGCTTCGTCCTTTCGGAGGTTCTTCCTTTCGGAGCTTCTTCCTTTTGGAGCTTCTTCCTTTTGGAGCTTCTTCCTTTCGGAGCTTCTTCCTTTTGGAGGTTCGTCCTTTTGGAACTTCTTCCTTTTGGAGCTTCGTCCTTTTGTATCTTCGTCCTTTTGGAGCTTCGTCCTTTTGTATCTTCGTCCTTTTGTATCTTCGTCTTTTCGGAGCTTCGTCCTTTCGGAGCTTCTTCCTTTCGGAGCTTCGTCCTTTCGGAGCTTCTTCCTTTCGGAGCTTCTTCCTTTCGGAGGTTCTTCCTTTCGGCGTTTCTTCCTTTCGGAGCTTCTTCCTTTTGGAGCTTCTTCCTTTTGGAGGTTCTTCCTTTCGGCGTTTCTTCCTTTCGGAGGTTCTTCCTTTCGGCGTTTCTTCCTTTTGGAGCTTCTTCCTTTCGGCGTTTCTTCCTTTTGGAGCTTCTTCCTTTTGGAGCTTCTTCCTTTTGGAGGTTCTTCCTTTCGGCGTTTCTTCCTTTCGGAGGTTCTTCCTTTCGGCGTTTCTTCCTTTTGGAGCTTCTTCCTTTTGGAGCTTCTTCCTTTTGGAGCTTCGTCCTTTCGGCGTTTCTTCCTTTTGGAGCTTCTTCCTTTTGGAGCTTCGTCCTTTTGGAGCTTCTTCCTTTTGGAGCTTCGTCTTTTCGGAGCTTCTTCCTTTCGGAGCTTCTTCCTTTTGGAGCTTCTTTTTTTCGGAGCTTCTTCCTTTCGGCGTTTCTTCCTTTTGGAGCTTCGTCCTTTTGGAGCTTCGTCCTTTTGTATCTTCTTCCTTTCGGCGTTTCTTCCTTTTGGAGCTTCGTCCTTTTGGAGCTTCGTCCTTTTGTATCTTCGCCTTTTGGAGCTTCGTCCTTTTGGAGCTTCGTCCTTTTGTATCTTCGCCTTTTGGAGCTTCGTCCTTTTGGAACTTCGTCCTTTTGTATCTTCTTCCTTTCGGCGTTTCTTCCTTTTGGAGCTTCTTCCTTTCGGAGCTTCGTCCTTTTGGAGCTTCGTCCTTTTGTATCTTCGTCCTTTTGGAGCTTCGTCCTTTTGTATCTTCGTCCTTTTGGAGCTTCTTCCTTTTGGAGCTTCTTCCTTTCGGAGTTTCTTTCTTTTGGAGCTTCTTCCTTTTGTAGCTTCTTCCTTTCGGCGTTTCTTCCTTTTGGAGCTTCTTCCTTTTGTATCTTCTTCCTTTTGGAGCTTCTTCCTTTTGGAACTTCGTCCTTTTGGAGCTTCGTCCTTTTGGAACTTCGTCCTTTTGGAGCTTCGTCCTTTTGTATCTTCGTCCTTTTGGAGCTTCTTCCTTTTGGAGCTTCTTCCTTTCAACGTTTCTTCATTTTGGAGCTTCTTCCTTTTGGAGGTTCGTCCTTTTGGAGCTTCTTCCTTTTGGAGCTTCTTCCTTTTGGAGCTTCTTCCTTTTGGAGCTTCTTCCTTTTGTAGCTTCTTCCTTTTGGCGTTTCTTCCTTTTGGAGCTTCTTCCTTTTGGAGGTTCGTCCTTTTGGAGCTTCGTCCTTTTGGAACTTCGTCCTTTTGTATCTTCTTCCTTTCGGCGTTTCTTCCTTTTGGAGCTTCTTCCTTTCGGAGCTTCGTCCTTTTGGAGCTTCTTCCTTTTGGAGCTTCTTCCTTTTGTATCTTCGTCCTTTTGGAGCTTCGTCCTTTTGTATCTTCGTCCTTTTGGAGCTTCGTCCTTTTGTATCTTCGTCCTTTTGTATCTTCGTCCTTTTGTATCTTCGTCCTTTTGGAGCTTCGTCCTTTTTTATCTTCGTCCTTTTGTATCTTCGTCCTTTTGGAGCTTCTTCCTTTTGGAGCTTCTTCCTTTCGGAGGTTCGTCCTTTTGTATCTTCGTCCTTTTGGAGCTTCTTCCTTTTGGAGCTTCGTCCTTTTGGAGCTTCTTCCTTTTGGAGCTTCGTCTTTTCGGAGCTTCTTCCTTTCGGAGCTTCTTCCTTTTGGAGCTTCTTCCTTTTGGAGCTTCTTCCTTTTGGAGCTTCTTTTTTTCGGAGCTTCTTCCTTTCGGCGTTTCTTCCTTTTGGAGCTTCTTCCTTTTGGAGCTTCGTCCTTTTGTATCTTCTTCCTTTCGGCGTTTCTTCCTTTTGGAGCTTCGTCCTTTTGGAGCTTCGTCCTTTTGTATCTTCGTCCTTTTGGAGCTTCGTCCTTTTGGAACTTCGTCCTTTTGTATCTTCTTCCTTTCGGCGTTTCTTCCTTTTGGAGCTTCTTCCTTTCGGAGCTTCGTCCTTTTGGAGCTTCGTCCTTTTGTATCTTCGTCCTTTTGGAACTTCGTCCTTTTGGAGCTTCGTCCTTTTGTATCTTCTTCCTTTTGGAGGTTCGTCCTTTTGTATCTTCGTCCTTTTGGAACTTCGTCCTTTTGGAGCTTCTTCCTTTTGGAGCTTCGTCCTTTCGGAGGTTCGTCCTTTCGGAGCTTCTTCCTTTCGGAGCTTCTTCCTTTCGGAGCTTCTTCCTTTTGGAGCTTCTTCCTTTTGGAGCTTCTTCCTTTCGGCGTTTCTTCCTTTTGGAACTTCGTCCTTTTGGAGCTTCTTCCTTTTGGAGCTTCTTCCTTTTGGAGCTTCTTCCTTTTGTATCTTCTTCCTTTTGGAGCTTCGTCCTTTTGTATCTTCGTCCTTTTGGAGCTTCTTCTTTTTGGAGCTTCGTCCATTTGTATCTTCTTCCTTATGGAGCTTCGTCTTTTTGTATCTTCGTCCTTTTGGAGCTTCGTCCTTTTGTATCTTCTTCCTTTTGGAGCTTCGTCTTTTCGGAGGTTCGTCCTTTCGGAGCTTCTTCCTTTCGGAGCTTCTTCCTTTCGGAGCTTCTTCCTTTTGGAGCTTCTTCCTTTTGGAGCTTCTTCCTTTCGGCGTTTCTTCCTTTTGGAGCTTCGTCCATTTGTATCTTCTTCCTTATGGAGCTTCGTCTTTTTGTATCTTCGTCCTTTTGGAGCTTCTTCCTTTTGGAGCTTCGTCCATTTGTATCTTCTTCCTTATGGAGCTTCGTCTTTTTGTATCTTCGTCCTTTTGGAGCTTCGTCCTTTTGTATCTTCTTCCTTTTGTATCTTCGTCCTTTCGGAGCTTCTTCCTTTCGGAGCTTCTTCCTTTTGGAGCTTCTTCCTTTTGGAGCTTCTTCCTTTCGGCGTTTCTTCCTTTTGGAACTTCGTCCTTTTGGAGCTTCTTCCTTTTGGAGCTTCTTCCTTTTGGAGCTTCTTCCTTTTGTATCTTCTTCCTTTTGGAGCTTCGTCCTTTTGTATCTTCGTCCTTTTGGAGCTTCTTCCTTTTGGAGCTTCGTCCATTTGTATCTTCTTCCTTATGGAGCTTCGTCTTTTTGTATCTTCGTCCTTTTGGAACTTCGTCCTTTTGTATCTTCGTCCTTTTGGAGCTTCGTCCTTTTGGAGCTTCGTCCTTTTGGAGCTTCTTCCTTTTGGAGCTTCTTCCTTTTGGAGGTTCGTCCTTTTGGAGCTTCGTCCTTTTGGAACTTCGTCCTTTTGGAGCTTCGTCCTTTTGTATCTTCGTCCTTTTGGAGCTTCGTCCTTTTGTATCTTCTTCCTTTTGGAGCTTCGTCCTTTTGGAGCTTCTTCCTTTTGGAGCTTCTTCCTTTTGTATCTTCTTCCTTTTGGAGCTTCTTCCTTTTGGAGGTTCGTCCTTTTGGAGCTTCTTCCTTTTGGAGCTTCTTCCTTTTGGAGCTTCGTCCTTTTGTATCTTCGTCCTTTTGGAACTTCTTCCTTTCGGAGCTTCTTCCTTTTGGAGCTTCTTCCTTTTGGAGGTTCGTCCTTTTGGAGCTTCTTCCTTTTGGAGCTTCGTCCTTTTGTATCTTCGTCCTTTTGGAGCTTCTTCCTTTTGGAGCTTCTTCCTTTTGGAGCTTCTTCCTTTCGGAGGTTCTTCCTTTCGGAGGTTCTTCCTTTCGGCGTTTCTTCCTTTTGGAGCTTCGTCCTTTTGGAGCTTCTTCCTTTTGGAGCTTCGTCCTTTTGTAGCTTCTTCCTTTTGGAGCTTCGTCCTTTTGTATCTTCGTCCTTTTGTATCTTCGTCCTTTTGGAACTTCTTCCTTTTGTATCTTCGTCCTTTTGGAACTTCTTCCTTTTGGAGCTTCGTCATTTTGTATCTTCGTCCTTTTGGAGCTTCGTCCTTTTGTATCTTCTTCCTTTTGGAGCTTCGTCCTTTTGGAACTTCGTCCTTTTGGAGCTTCGTCCTTTTGTATCTTCTTCCTTTTGGAGCTTCGTCCTTTTGTATCTTCTTCCTTTTGGAGCTTCGTCCTTTTGTATCTTCGTCCTTTTGGAGCTTCTTCCTTTTGGAGCTTCGTCCATTTGTATCTTCTTCCTTATGGAGCTTCGTCTTTTTGTATCTTCGTCCTTTTGGAGCTTCGTCCTTTTGTATCTTCTTCCTTTTGGAGCTTCGTCCTTTTGTATCTTCGTCCTTTTGGAGCTTCTTCCTTTTGGAGCTTCTTCCTTTTGTATCTTCGTCCTTTTGTATCTTCGTCCTTTTGGAGCTTCGTCCTTTTGTATCTTCTTCCTTTTGGAGCTTCGTCCTTTTGGAGCTTCTTCCTTTTGGAGCTTCTTCCTTTTGTATCTTCGTCCTTTTGGAGCTTCGTCCTTTTGGAGCTTCTTCCTTTTGGAGCTTCTTCCTTTTGGAGGTTCGTCCTTTTGGAGCTTCTTCCTTTTGGAGCTTCTTCCTTTTGGAGCTTCGTCCTTTTGTATCTTCGTCCTTTTGGAACTTCTTCCTTTCGGAGCTTCTTCCTTTTGGAGCTTCTTCCTTTTGGAGGTTCGTCCTTTTGGAGCTTCTTCCTTTTGGAGCTTCTTCCTTTTGGAGCTTCTTCCTTTTGGAGCTTCGTCCTTTTGGAGCTTCTTCCTTTTGGAGCTTCTTCCTTTTGGAGCTTCTTCCTTTTGGAGGTTCGTCCTTTTGTATCTTCTTCCTTTTGGAGCTTCGTCTTTTCGGAGCTTCTTCCTTTCGGAGCTTCTTCCTTTTGGAGCTTCTTCCTTTTGGAGGTTCGTCCTTTTGTAGCTTCTTCCTTTTGGAGCTTCGTCCTTTTGTATCTTCGTCCTTTTGGAACTTCGTCCTTTTGGAGCTTCGTCCTTTTGTATCTTCGTCCTTTTGTATCTTCGTCCTTTTGGAGCTTCGTCCTTTTGTATCTTCGTCCTTTTGTATCTTCGTCCTTTTGTATCTTCGTCCTTTTGGAGCTTCGTCCTTTTGTATCTTCGTCCTTTTGGAGCTTCGTCCTTTTGTATCTTCGTCCTTTTGGAGCTTCGTCCTTTTGTATCTTCGTCCTTTTGGAGCTTCGTCCTTTTGTATCTTCTTCCTTTTGTATCTTCGTCCTTTTGTATCTTCGTCCTTTTGGAGCTTCGTCCTTTTGTATCTTCTTCCTTTCGGCGTTTCTTCCTTTTGGAGCTTCTTCCTTTTGGAGCTTCGTCCTTTTGTATCTTCGTCCTTTTGGAGCTTCGTCCTTTTGTATCTTCGTCCTTTTGGAGCTTCGTCCTTTTGTATCTTCTTCCTTTCGGCGTTTCTTCCTTTTGGAGCTTCGTCCTTTTGGAGCTTCTTCCTTTTGGAGCTTCGTCCTTTTGTATCTTCGTCCTTTTGGAACTTCGTCCTTTTGTATCTTCTTCCTTTTGGAGGTTCGTCCTTTTGTATCTTCGTCCTTTTGGAACTTCGTCCTTTTGGAGCTTCTTCCTTTTGGAGCTTCGTCCTTTCGGAGGTTCGTCCTTTCGGAGCTTCTTCCTTTCGGAGCTTCTTCCTTTCGGAGCTTCTTCCTTTTGGAGCTTCTTCCTTTTGGAGCTTCTTCCTTTCGGCGTTTCTTCCTTTTGGAACTTCGTCCTTTTGGAGCTTCTTCCTTTTGGAGCTTCTTCCTTTTGGAGCTTCTTCCTTTTGTATCTTCTTCCTTTTGGAGCTTCGTCCTTTTGTATCTTCGTCCTTTTGGAGCTTCTTCCTTTTGGAGCTTCGTCCATTTGTATCTTCTTCCTTATGGAGCTTCGTCTTTTTGTATCTTCGTCCTTTTGGAGCTTCGTCTTTTCGGAGGTTCGTCCTTTCGGAGCTTCTTCCTTTCGGAGCTTCTTCCTTTCGGAGCTTCTTCCTTTTGGAGCTTCTTCCTTTTGGAGCTTCGTCCTTTTGTATCTTCGTCCTTTTGGAGCTTCTTCCTTTTGGAGCTTCGTCCATTTGTATCTTCTTCCTTATGGAGCTTCGTCTTTTTGTATCTTCTTCCTTTTGGAGCTTCGTCTTTTCGGAGGTTCGTCCTTTCGGAGCTTCTTCCTTTCGGAGCTTCTTCCTTTCGGAGCTTCTTCCTTTTGGAGCTTCTTCCTTTTGGAGCTTCTTCCTTTCGGCGTTTCTTCCTTTTGGAGCTTCGTCCATTTGTATCTTCTTCCTTATGGAGCTTCGTCTTTTTGTATCTTCGTCCTTTTGGAGCTTCTTCCTTTTGGAGCTTCGTCCATTTGTATCTTCTTCCTTATGGAGCTTCGTCTTTTTGTATCTTCGTCCTTTTGGAGCTTCGTCCTTTTGTATCTTCTTCCTTTTGGAGCTTCGTCTTTTCGGAGGTTCGTCCTTTCGGAGCTTCTTCCTTTCGGAGCTTCTTCCTTTCGGAGCTTCTTCCTTTTGGAGCTTCTTCCTTTTGGAGCTTCTTCCTTTCGGCGTTTCTTCCTTTTGGAGCTTCTTCCTTTCGGAGCTTCTTCCTTTCGGAGCTTCTTCCTTTTGGAGCTTCGTCCTTTTGGAGCTTCTTCCTTTTGGAGCTTCTTCCTTTTGGAGCTTCTTCCTTTTGTATCTTCTTCCTTTTGGAGCTTCGTCCTTTTGTATCTTCGTCCTTTTGGAGCTTCTTCCTTTTGGAGCTTCGTCCATTTGTATCTTCTTCCTTATGGAGCTTCGTCTTTTTGTATCTTCGTCCTTTTGGAACTTCGTCCTTTTGTATCTTCGTCCTTTTGGAGCTTCGTCCTTTTGGAGCTTCGTCCTTTTGGAGCTTCGTCCTTTTGGAGCTTCGTCCTTTTGGAGCTTCTTCCTTATGGAGCTTCGTCTTTTTGTATCTTCGTCCTTTTGGAACTTCGTCCTTTTGTATCTTCGTCCTTTTGGAGCTTCGTCCTTTTGGAGCTTCGTCCTTTTGGAGCTTCGTCCTTTTGGAGCTTCGTCCTTTTGGAGCTTCTTCCTTTTGGAGCTTCTTCCTTTTGGAGGTTCGTCCTTTTGGAGCTTCTTCCTTTTGGAGCTTCTTCCTTTTGGAGGTTCGTCCTTTTGGAGCTTCGTCCTTTTGGAGCTTCGTCCTTTTGGAGCTTCTTCCTTTTGGAGCTTCTTCCTTTTGGAGGTTCGTCCTTTTGGAGCTTCGTCCTTTTGGAACTTCGTCCTTTTGGAGCTTCGTCCTTTTGTATCTTCGTCCTTTTGGAGCTTCGTCCTTTTGTATCTTCTTCCTTTTGGAGCTTCGTCCTTTTGGAGCTTCTTCCTTTTGGAGCTTCTTCCTTTTGTATCTTCTTCCTTTTGGAGCTTCTTCCTTTTGGAGGTTCGTCCTTTTGGAGCTTCTTCCTTTTGGAGCTTCTTCCTTTTGGAGCTTCGTCCTTTTGTATCTTCGTCCTTTTGGAACTTCTTCCTTTCGGAGCTTCTTCCTTTTGGAGCTTCTTCCTTTTGGAGGTTCGTCCTTTTGGAGCTTCTTCCTTTTGGAGCTTCGTCCTTTTGTATCTTCGTCCTTTTGGAGCTTCTTCCTTTTGGAGCTTCTTCCTTTTGGAGCTTCTTCCTTTCGGAGGTTCTTCCTTTCGGAGGTTCTTCCTTTCGGCGTTTCTTCCTTTTGGAGCTTCGTCCTTTTGGAGCTTCTTCCTTTTGGAGCTTCGTCCTTTTGTAGCTTCTTCCTTTTGGAGCTTCGTCCTTTTGTATCTTCGTCCTTTTGTATCTTCGTCCTTTTGGAACTTCTTCCTTTTGTATCTTCGTCCTTTTGGAACTT
This sequence comes from Gobius niger, assembly GCF_951799975.1. NCBI lineage: Eukaryota > Metazoa > Chordata > Actinopteri > Gobiiformes > Gobiidae > Gobius > Gobius niger. The sequence goes on along the minus strand of NW_027639229.1, from coordinate 189,557 downwards.
CTTCCTTTTGGAGCTTCGTCATTTTGTATCTTCGTCCTTTTGGAGCTTCGTCCTTTTGTATCTTCGTCCTTTTGGAACTTCGTCCTTTTGGAACTTCGTCCTTTTGGAGCTTCGTCCTTTTGTATCTTCTTCCTTTTGGAGCTTCGTCCTTTTGTATCTTCTTCCTTTTGGAGCTTCGTCCTTTTGTATCTTCGTCCTTTTGGAGCTTCTTCCTTTTGGAGCTTCGTCCATTTGTATCTTCTTCCTTATGGAGCTTCGTCTTTTTGTATCTTCGTCCTTTTGGAGCTTCGTCCTTTTGTATCTTCTTCCTTTTGGAGCTTCGTCCTTTTGTATCTTCGTCCTTTTGGAGCTTCTTCCTTTTGGAGCTTCTTCCTTTTGTATCTTCGTCCTTTTGTATCTTCGTCCTTTTGGAGCTTCGTCCTTTTGTATCTTCTTCCTTTTGGAGCTTCGTCCTTTTGGAGCTTCTTCCTTTTGGAGCTTCTTCCTTTTGTATCTTCTTCCTTTTGGAGCTTCTTCCTTTTGGAGGTTCGTCCTTTTGGAGCTTCTTCCTTTTGGAGCTTCTTCCTTTTGGAGCTTCTTCCTTTTGGAGCTTCGTCCTTTTGGAGCTTCTTCCTTTTGGAGCTTCTTCCTTTTGGAGCTTCTTCCTTTTGGAGGTTCGTCCTTTTGTATCTTCTTCCTTTTGGAGCTTCGTCTTTTCGGAGCTTCTTCCTTTCGGAGCTTCTTCCTTTTGGAGCTTCTTCCTTTTGGAGGTTCGTCCTTTTGTATCTTCTTCCTTTTGGAGCTTCGTCTTTTCGGAGCTTCTTCCTTTCGGAGCTTCTTCCTTTTGGAGCTTCTTCCTTTTGGAGGTTCGTCCTTTTGTAGCTTCTTCCTTTTGGAGCTTCGTCCTTTTGTATCTTCGTCCTTTTGGAACTTCGTCCTTTTGGAGCTTCGTCCTTTTGTATCTTCGTCCTTTTGTATCTTCGTCCTTTTGGAGCTTCGTCCTTTTGTATCTTCGTCCTTTTGTATCTTCGTCCTTTTGTATCTTCGTCCTTTTGGAGCTTCGTCCTTTTGTATCTTCGTCCTTTTGGAGCTTCGTCCTTTTGTATCTTCGTCCTTTTGGAGCTTCGTCCTTTTGTATCTTCGTCCTTTTGGAGCTTCGTCCTTTTGTATCTTCGTCCTTTTGGAGCTTCGTCCTTTTGTATCTTCTTCCTTTTGTATCTTCGTCCTTTTGTATCTTCGTCCTTTTGGAGCTTCGTCCTTTTGTATCTTCTTCCTTTCGGCGTTTCTTCCTTTTGGAGCTTCTTCCTTTTGGAGCTTCGTCCTTTTGTATCTTCGTCCTTTTGGAGCTTCGTCCTTTTGTATCTTCGTCCTTTTGGAGCTTCGTCCTTTCGGAGCTTCTTCCTTTCGGAGCTTCTTCCTTTTGGAGCTTCTTCCTTTTGGAGCTTCTTCCTTTCGGCGTTTCTTCCTTTTGGAACTTCGTCCTTTTGGAGCTTCTTCCTTTTGGAGCTTCTTCCTTTTGGAGCTTCTTCCTTTTGTATCTTCTTCCTTTTGGAGCTTCGTCCTTTTGTATCTTCGTCCTTTTGGAGCTTCTTCCTTTTGGAGCTTCGTCCATTTGTATCTTCTTCCTTATGGAGCTTCGTCTTTTTGTATCTTCGTCCTTTTGGAGCTTCGTCCTTTTGTATCTTCTTCCTTTTGGAGCTTCGTCTTTTCGGAGGTTCGTCCTTTCGGAGCTTCTTCCTTTTGGAGCTTCTTCCTTTTGGAGCTTCTTCCTTTCGGCGTTTCTTCCTTTTGGAACTTCGTCCTTTTGGAGCTTCTTCCTTTTGGAGCTTCTTCCTTTTGGAGCTTCTTCCTTTTGTATCTTCTTCCTTTTGGAGCTTCGTCCTTTTGTATCTTCGTCCTTTTGGAGCTTCTTCCTTTTGTATCTTCGTCCTTTTGGAGCTTCGTCCTTTTGGAGCTTCGTCCTTTTGGAGCTTCGTCCTTTTGGAGCTTCGTCCTTTTGGAGCTTCTTCCTTTTGGAGCTTCTTCCTTTTGTATCTTCTTCCTTTTGGAGCTTCTTCCTTTTGGAGGTTCGTCCTTTTGGAGCTTCTTCCTTTTGGAGCTTCTTCCTTTTGGAGGTTCGTCCTTTTGGAGCTTCGTCCTTTTGGAGCTTCGTCCTTTTGGAGCTTCGTCCTTTTGGAGCTTCGTCCTTTTGTATCTTCGTCCTTTTGGAGCTTCGTCCTTTTGTATCTTCTTCCTTTTGGAGCTTCGTCCTTTTGGAGCTTCTTCCTTTTGGAGCTTCTTCCTTTTGTATCTTCTTCCTTTTGGAGCTTCTTCCTTTTGGAGCTTCTTCCTTTCGGAGCTTCTTCCTTTTGGAGCTTCTTCCTTTTGGAGGTTCGTCCTTTTGGAGCTTCTTCCTTTTGGAGCTTCGTCCTTTTGTATCTTCGTCCTTTTGGAGCTTCTTCCTTTTGGAGCTTCTTCCTTTTGGAGCTTCTTCCTTTCGGAGGTTCTTCCTTTCGGAGGTTCTTCCTTTCGGCGTTTCTTCCTTTTGGAGCTTCGTCCTTTTGGAGCTTCTTCCTTTTGGAGCTTCGTCCTTTTGTAGCTTCTTCCTTTTGGAGCTTCGTCCTTTTGTATCTTCGTCCTTTTGTATCTTCGTCCTTTTGGAACTTCTTCCTTTTGTATCTTCGTCCTTTTGGAACTTCTTCCTTTTGGAGCTTCGTCCTTTTGGAGCTTCGTCCTTTTGTATCTTCGTCCTTTTGTATCTTCGTCCTTTTGGAACTTCTTCCTTTTGTATCTTCGTCCTTTTGGAACTTCTTCCTTTTGTATCTTCGTCATTTTGTATCTTCGTCCTTTTGGAGCTTCGTCCTTTTGTATCTTCGTCCTTTTGGAACTTCGTCCTTTTGGAGCTTCGTCCTTTTGTATCTTCGTCCTTTTGTATCTTCGTCCTTTTGGAACTTCTTCCTTTTGTATCTTCGTCCTTTTGGAACTTCTTCCTTTTGTATCTTCGTCATTTTGTATCTTCGTCCTTTTGGAGCTTCGTCCTTTTGTATCTTCGTCCTTTTGGAACTTCGTCCTTTTGGAGCTTCGTCCTTTTGTATCTTCGTCCTTTTGTATCTTCTTCCTTTTGGAGCTTCGTCCTTTTGTATCTTCGTCCTTTTGGAGCTTCTTCCTTTTGGAGCTTCGTCCATTTGTATCTTCTTCCTTATGGAGCTTCGTCTTTTTGTATCTTCGTCCTTTTGTAGCTTCTTCCTTTTGGAGCTTCGTCCTTTTGTATCTTCGTCCTTTTGTATCTTCGTCCTTTTGGAACTTCTTCCTTTTGTATCTTCGTCCTTTTGGAACTTCTTCCTTTTGGAGCTTCGTCATTTTGTATCTTCGTCCTTTTGGAGCTTCGTCCTTTTGTATCTTCGTCCTTTTGGAACTTCGTCCTTTTGGAGCTTCGTCCTTTTGTATCTTCGTCCTTTTGTATCTTCTTCCTTTTGGAGCTTCGTCCTTTTGTATCTTCGTCCTTTTGGAGCTTCGTCCTTTTGGAGCTTCTTCCTTTTGGAGCTTCTTCCTTTTGTATCTTCGTCCTTTTGTATCTTCTTCCTTTTGGAGCTTCGTCCTTTTGTATCTTCGTCCTTTTGGAGCTTCGTCCTTTTGTATCTTCGTCCTTTTGTATCTTCTTCCTTTTGGAGCTTCGTCATTTTGTATCTTCGTCCTTTTGGAGCTTCTTCCTTTTGTATCTTCGTCCTTTTGTATCTTCTTCCTTTTGGAGGTTCGTCCTTTTGGAGCTTCTTCCTTTTGGAGCTTCTTCCTTTTGGAGCTTCGTCCTTTTGTATCTTCGTCCTTTTGGAACTTCTTCCTTTCGGAGCTTCTTCCTTTTGGAGCTTCTTCCTTTTGGAGGTTCGTCCTTTTGGAGCTTCTTCCTTTTGGAGCTTCTTCCTTTTGGAGCTTCGTCCTTTTGTATCTTCGTCCTTTTGGAACTTCTTCCTTTTGGAGCTTCTTCCTTTTGGAGGTTCGTCCTTTTGGAGCTTCTTCCTTTTGGAGCTTCTTCCTTTTGGAGCTTCTTCCTTTTGGAGCTTCTTCCTTTTGGAGCTTCTTCCTTTTGGAGCTTCTTCCTTTTGGAGGTTCGTCCTTTTGTATCTTCTTCCTTTTGGAGCTTCGTCTTTTCGGAGCTTCTTCCTTTCGGAGCTTCTTCCTTTTGGAGCTTCTTCCTTTTGGAGGTTCGTCCTTTTGTAGCTTCGTCCTTTTGTATCTTCGTCCTTTTGGAACTTCTTCCTTTTGGAGCTTCGTCCTTTTGTATCTTCGTCCTTTTGGAGCTTCTTCCTTTTGGAGGTTCGTCCTTTTGGAGCTTCTTCCTTTTGGAGCTTCTTCCTTTTGGAGCTTCTTCCTTTTGGAGCTTCGTCCTTTTGTATCTTCGTCCTTTTGTATCTTCGTCCTTTTGTATCTTCGTCCTTTTGTATCTTCGTCCTTTTGGAGCTTCGTCCTTTTGGAGCTTCGTCTTTTCGGAGCTTCTTCCTTTTGGAGCTTCGTCTTTTCGGAGCTTCGTCTTTTTGGAGCTTCGTCTTTTCGGAGTTTCGTCCTTTTGAAGCTTCGTCTTTTCGGAGCTTCGTCTTTTTGGAGCTTCGTCTTTTCGGAGCTTCGTCTTTTTGGAGCTTCGTCTTTTCGGAGCTTCGTCTTTTCGGAGGTTCGTCCTTTTGGAGCTTCTTCCTTTTGGAGCTTCGTCCTTTTGGAACTTCGTCCTTTTGGAGCTTCTTCCTTTTGGAGCTTCGTCCTTTTGTATCTTCGTCCTTTTGGAACTTCGTCCTTTTGGAGCTTCGTCCTTTTGTATCTTCGTCCTTTTGTATCTTCGTCCTTTTGGAGCTTCGTCCTTTTGTATCTTCGTCCTTTTGTATCTTCGTCCTTTTGTATCTTCGTCCTTTTGGAGCTTCGTCCTTTTGTATCTTCGTCCTTTTGGAGCTTCGTCCTTTTGTATCTTCGTCCTTTTGGAGCTTCGTCCTTTTGTATCTTCGTCCTTTTGGAGCTTCGTCCTTTTGTATCTTCGTCCTTTTGGAGCTTCGTCCTTTTGTATCTTCTTCCTTTTGTATCTTCGTCCTTTTGTATCTTCGTCCTTTTGGAGCTTCGTCCTTTTGTATCTTCTTCCTTTCGGCGTTTCTTCCTTTTGGAGCTTCTTCCTTTTGGAGCTTCGTCCTTTTGTATCTTCGTCCTTTTGGAGCTTCGTCCTTTTGTATCTTCGTCCTTTTGGAGCTTCGTCCTTTCGGAGCTTCTTCCTTTCGGAGCTTCTTCCTTTTGGAGCTTCTTCCTTTTGGAGCTTCTTCCTTTCGGCGTTTCTTCCTTTTGGAACTTCGTCCTTTTGGAGCTTCTTCCTTTTGGAGCTTCTTCCTTTTGGAGCTTCTTCCTTTTGTATCTTCTTCCTTTTGGAGCTTCGTCCTTTTGTATCTTCGTCCTTTTGGAGCTTCTTCCTTTTGGAGCTTCGTCCATTTGTATCTTCTTCCTTATGGAGCTTCGTCTTTTTGTATCTTCGTCCTTTTGGAGCTTCGTCCTTTTGTATCTTCTTCCTTTTGGAGCTTCGTCTTTTCGGAGGTTCGTCCTTTCGGAGCTTCTTCCTTTTGGAGCTTCTTCCTTTTGGAGCTTCTTCCTTTCGGCGTTTCTTCCTTTTGGAACTTCGTCCTTTTGGAGCTTCTTCCTTTTGGAGCTTCTTCCTTTTGGAGCTTCTTCCTTTTGTATCTTCTTCCTTTTGGAGCTTCGTCCTTTTGTATCTTCGTCCTTTTGGAGCTTCTTCCTTTTGTATCTTCGTCCTTTTGGAGCTTCGTCCTTTTGGAGCTTCGTCCTTTTGGAGCTTCGTCCTTTTGGAGCTTCGTCCTTTTGGAGCTTCTTCCTTTTGGAGCTTCTTCCTTTTGTATCTTCTTCCTTTTGGAGCTTCTTCCTTTTGGAGGTTCGTCCTTTTGGAGCTTCTTCCTTTTGGAGCTTCTTCCTTTTGGAGGTTCGTCCTTTTGGAGCTTCGTCCTTTTGGAGCTTCGTCCTTTTGGAGCTTCGTCCTTTTGGAGCTTCGTCCTTTTGTATCTTCGTCCTTTTGGAGCTTCGTCCTTTTGTATCTTCTTCCTTTTGGAGCTTCGTCCTTTTGGAGCTTCTTCCTTTTGGAGCTTCTTCCTTTTGTATCTTCTTCCTTTTGGAGCTTCTTCCTTTTGGAGCTTCTTCCTTTCGGAGCTTCTTCCTTTTGGAGCTTCTTCCTTTTGGAGGTTCGTCCTTTTGGAGCTTCTTCCTTTTGGAGCTTCGTCCTTTTGTATCTTCGTCCTTTTGGAGCTTCTTCCTTTTGGAGCTTCTTCCTTTTGGAGCTTCTTCCTTTCGGAGGTTCTTCCTTTCGGAGGTTCTTCCTTTCGGCGTTTCTTCCTTTTGGAGCTTCGTCCTTTTGGAGCTTCTTCCTTTTGGAGCTTCGTCCTTTTGTAGCTTCTTCCTTTTGGAGCTTCGTCCTTTTGTATCTTCGTCCTTTTGTATCTTCGTCCTTTTGGAACTTCTTCCTTTTGTATCTTCGTCCTTTTGGAACTTCTTCCTTTTGGAGCTTCGTCCTTTTGGAGCTTCGTCCTTTTGTATCTTCGTCCTTTTGTATCTTCGTCCTTTTGGAACTTCTTCCTTTTGTATCTTCGTCCTTTTGGAACTTCTTCCTTTTGTATCTTCGTCATTTTGTATCTTCGTCCTTTTGGAGCTTCGTCCTTTTGTATCTTCGTCCTTTTGGAACTTCGTCCTTTTGGAGCTTCGTCCTTTTGTATCTTCGTCCTTTTGTATCTTCGTCCTTTTGGAACTTCTTCCTTTTGTATCTTCGTCCTTTTGGAACTTCTTCCTTTTGTATCTTCGTCCTTTTGTATCTTCGTCCTTTTGTATCTTCTTCCTTTTGGAGCTTCGTCCTTTTGTATCTTCGTCCTTTTGGAGCTTCTTCCTTTTGGAGCTTCGTCCATTTGTATCTTCTTCCTTATGGAGCTTCGTCTTTTTGTATCTTCGTCCTTTTGTAGCTTCTTCCTTTTGGAGCTTCGTCCTTTTGTATCTTCGTCCTTTTGTATCTTCGTCCTTTTGGAACTTCTTCCTTTTGTATCTTCGTCCTTTTGGAACTTCTTCCTTTTGGAGCTTCGTCATTTTGTATCTTCGTCCTTTTGGAGCTTCGTCCTTTTGTATCTTCGTCCTTTTGGAACTTCGTCCTTTTGGAGCTTCGTCCTTTTGTATCTTCGTCCTTTTGTATCTTCTTCCTTTTGGAGCTTCGTCCTTTTGTATCTTCGTCCTTTTGGAGCTTCGTCCTTTTGGAGCTTCTTCCTTTTGGAGCTTCTTCCTTTTGTATCTTCGTCCTTTTGTATCTTCTTCCTTTTGGAGCTTCGTCCTTTTGTATCTTCGTCCTTTTGGAGCTTCGTCCTTTTGTATCTTCGTCCTTTTGTATCTTCTTCCTTTTGGAGCTTCGTCATTTTGTATCTTCGTCCTTTTGGAGCTTCTTCCTTTTGTATCTTCGTCCTTTTGTATCTTCTTCCTTTTGGAGGTTCGTCCTTTTGGAGCTTCTTCCTTTTGGAGCTTCTTCCTTTTGGAGCTTCGTCCTTTTGTATCTTCGTCCTTTTGGAACTTCTTCCTTTCGGAGCTTCTTCCTTTTGGAGCTTCTTCCTTTTGGAGGTTCGTCCTTTTGGAGCTTCTTCCTTTTGGAGCTTCTTCCTTTTGGAGCTTCGTCCTTTTGTATCTTCGTCCTTTTGGAACTTCTTCCTTTTGGAGCTTCTTCCTTTTGGAGGTTCGTCCTTTTGGAGCTTCTTCCTTTTGGAGCTTCTTCCTTTTGGAGCTTCTTCCTTTTGGAGCTTCTTCCTTTTGGAGCTTCTTCCTTTTGGAGCTTCTTCCTTTTGGAGGTTCGTCCTTTTGTATCTTCTTCCTTTTGGAGCTTCGTCTTTTCGGAGCTTCTTCCTTTCGGAGCTTCTTCCTTTTGGAGCTTCTTCCTTTTGGAGGTTCGTCCTTTTGTAGCTTCTTCCTTTTGGAGCTTCGTCCTTTTGTATCTTCGTCCTTTTGGAACTTCTTCCTTTTGGAGCTTCGTCCTTTTGTATCTTCGTCCTTTTGGAGCTTCTTCCTTTTGGAGGTTCGTCCTTTTGGAGCTTCTTCCTTTTGGAGCTTCTTCCTTTTGGAGCTTCTTCCTTTTGGAGCTTCTTCCTTTTGGAGCTTCGTCATTTTGTATCTTCGTCCTTTTGTATCTTCGTCCTTTTGTATCTTCGTCCTTTTGTATCTTCGTCCTTTTGTATCTTCGTCCTTTTGTATCTTCGTCCTTTTGTATCTTCGTCCTTTTGTATCTTCGTCCTTTTGTATCTTCGTCCTTTTGTATCTTCTTCCTTTTGGAGCTTCTTCCTTTTGGAGCTTCGTCCTTTTGTATCTTCGTCCTTTTGTATCTTCGTCCTTTTGTATCTTCGTCCTTTTGTATCTTCGTCCTTTTGGAGCTTCGTCCTTTTGGAGCTTCGTCTTTTCGGAGCTTCTTCCTTTTGGAGCTTCGTCTTTTCGGAGCTTCGTCTTTTTGGAGCTTCGTCTTTTCGGAGTTTCGTCCTTTTGAAGCTTCGTCTTTTCGGAGCTTCGTCTTTTTGGAGCTTCGTCTTTTCGGAGCTTCGTCTTTTTGGAGCTTCGTCTTTTCGGAGCTTCGTCTTTTCGGAGGTTCGTCCTTTTGGAGCTTCTTCCTTTTGGAGCTTCGTCCTTTTGGAACTTCGTCCTTTTGGAGCTTCTTCCTTTTGGAGCTTCTTCCTTTTGGAGCTTCGTCCTGTTGTATCTTCGTCCTTTTGTATCTTCGTCCTTTTGTATCTTCGTCCTTTTGTATCTTCTTCCTTTTGGAGCTTCTTCCTTTTGGAGCTTCTTCCTTTTGGAGCTTCTTCCTATTGGAGCTTCTTCCTTTTGGAGCTTCGTCATTTTGTATCTTCGTCCTTTTGTATCTTCGTCCTTTTGTATCTTCGTCCTTTTGTATCTTCGTCCTTTTGTATCTTCTTCCTTTTGGAGCTTCGTCCTTTTGGAGCTTCGTCTTTTTGGAGCTTCGTCTTTTTGGAGTTTCGTCCTTTTGAAGCTTCGTCATTTTGTATCTTCGTCCTTTTGTATCTTCGTCCTTTTGTATCTTCGTCCTTTTGTATCTTCGTCCTTTTGTATCTTCTTCCTTTTGGAACTTCGTCCTTTTGGAGCTTCTTCCTTTTGGAGCTTCTTCCTTTTGGAGCTTCGTCCTTTTGTATCTTCGTCCTTTTGTATCTTCGTCCTTTTGGAGCTTCGTCCTTTTGGAGCTTCGTCTTTTCGGAGCTTTGTCTTTTCGGAGCTTCGTCTTTTTGGAGCTTCGTCTTTTTGGAGTTTCGTCCTTTTGAAGCTTCGTCTTTTCGGAGCTTCGTCTTTTTGGAGCTTCGTCTTTTCGGAGCTTCGTCTTTTTGGAGCTTCGTCTTTTCGGAGCTTCGTCTTTTCGGAGCTTCGTCTTTTCGGAGCTTCGTCTTTTCGGAGGTTCGTCCTTTTGGAGCTTCTTCCTTTTGGAGCTTCGTCCTTTTGGAACTTCGTCCTTTTGGAGCTTCTTCCTTTTGGAGCTTCTTCCTTTTGGAGCTTCGTCCTTTTGTATCTTCGTCCTTTTGGAGCTTCGTCCTTTTGTATCTTCGTCCTTTTGGAGCTTCGTCCTTTTGTATCTTCTTCCTTTCGGCGTTTCTTCCTTTTGGAGCTTCGTTCTTTTGGAGCTTCTTCCTTTTGGAGCTTCGTCCTTTTGTATCTTCGTCCTTTTGGAACTTCGTCCTTTTGGAGCTTCGTCCTTTTGTATCTTCTTCCTTTTGGAGGTTCGTCCTTTTGTATCTTCGTCCTTTTGGAACTTCGTCCTTTTGGAGCTTCGTCCTTTTGTATCTTCGTCCTTTTGGAGCTTCTTCCTTTTGGAGCTTCGTCCTTTCGGAGGTTCGTCCTTTCGGAGCTTCTTCCTTTCGGAGCTTCTTCCTTTCGGAGCTTCTTCCTTTTGGAGCTTCTTCCTTTTGGAGCTTCTTCCTTTCGGCGTTTCTTCCTTTTGGAACTTCGTCCTTTTGGAGCTTCTTCCTTTTGGAGCTTCTTCCTTTTGGAGCTTCTTCCTTTTGTATCTTCTTCCTTTTGGAGCTTCGTCCTTTTGTATCTTCTTCCTTTTGGAGCTTCGTCCATTTGTATCTTCTTCCTTATGGAGCTTCGTCTTTTTGTATCTTCGTCCTTTTGGAGCTTCGTCTTTTCGGAGGTTCGTCCTTTCGGAGCTTCTTCCTTTCGGAGCTTCTTCCTTTCGGAGCTTCTTCCTTTTGGAGCTTCTTCCTTTTGGAGCTTCTTCCTTTCGGCGTTTCTTCCTTTTGGAACTTCGTCCTTTTGGAGCTTCTTCCTTTTGGAGCTTCTTCCTTTTGGAGCTTCTTCCTTTTGTATCTTCTTCCTTTTGGAGCTTCGTCCTTTTGTATCTTCGTCCTTTTGGAGCTTCTTCCTTTTGGAGCTTCGTCCATTTGTATCTTCTTCCTTATGGAGCTTCGTCTTTTTGTATCTTCGTCCTTTTGGAACTTCGTCCTTTTGTATCTTCGTCCTTTTGGAGCTTCGTCCTTTTGTATCTTCTTCCTTTTGGAGCTTCGTCCTTTTGTAGCTTCTTCCTTTTGGAGCTTCGTCCTTTTGGAGCTTCGTCCTTTTGGAGCTTCGTCCTTTTTTATCTTCGTCCTTTTGGAGCTTCGTCCTTTTGTATCTTCTTCCTTTTGGAGCTTCGTCCTTTTGTATCTTCTTCCTTTTGGAGCTTCTTCCTTTTGGAGCTTCTTCCTTTTGGAAGTTCGTCCTTTTGGAGCTTCTTCCTTTTGGAGCTTCTTCCTTTTGGAGCTTCGTCCTTTTGTATCTTCGTCCTTTTGGAACTTCTTCCTTTCGGAGCTTCTTCCTTTTGGAGCTTCTTCCTTTTGGAGGTTCGTCCTTTTGGAGCTTCTTCCTTTTGGAGCTTCGTCCTTTTGTATCTTCGTCCTTTTGGAGCTTCTTCCTTTTGGAGCTTCTTCCTTTTGGAGCTTCTTCCTTTCGGAGGTTCTTCCTTTCGGAGGTTCTTCCTTTCGGCGTTTCTTCCTTTTGGAGCTTCTTCCTTTCGGAGCTTCTTCCTTTTGGAGCTTCTTCCTTTTGGAGGTTCGTCCTTTTGTAGCTTCTTCCTTTTGGAGCTTCGTCCTTTTGTATCTTCGTCCTTTTGGAACTTCTTCCTTTTGTATCTTCGTCCTTTTGGAACTTCTTCCTTTTGGAGCTTCTTCCTTTTGTATCTTCGTCCTTTTGGAGCTTCTTCCTTTTGGAGCTTCTTCCTTTTGGAGCTTCTTCCTTTTGGAGCTTCGTCATTTTGTATCTTCGTCCTTTTGGAGCTTCGTCCTTTTGTATCTTCGTCCTTTTGGAACTTCGTCCTTTTGGAGCTTCGTCCTTTTGTATCTTCTTCCTTTTGTATCTTCGTCCTTTTGGAGCTTCTTCCTTTTGGAGCTTCGTCCATTTGTATCTTCTTCCTTATGGAGCTTCGTCTTTTTGTATCTTCGTCCTTTTGGAGCTTCGTCCTTTTGTATCTTCTTCCTTTTGGAGCTTCGTCCTTTTGTATCTTCGTCCTTTTGGAGCTTCGTCCTTTTGGAGCTTCTTCCTTTTGTATCTTCTTCCTTTTGGAGCTTCTTCCTTTTGGAGGTTCGTCCTTTTGGAGCTTCTTCCTTTTGGAGCTTCTTCCTTTTGGAGCTTCGTCCTTTTGTATCTTCGTCCTTTTGGAACTTCTTCCTTTCGGAGCTTCTTCCTTTTGGAGCTTCTTCCTTTTGGAGCTTCTTCCTTTTGGAGCTTCTTCCTTTTGGAGCTTCTTCCTTTTGGAGCTTCGTCCTTTTGGAGCTTCGTCCTTTTGGAGCTTCTTCCTTTTGGAGGTTCGTCCTTTTGTATCTGTTTCCTTTTGGAGCTTCGTCTTTTCGGAGCTTCTTCCTTTCGGAGCTTCTTCCTTTTGGAGCTTCTTCCTTTTGGAGGTTCGTCCTTTTGTAGCTTCTTCCTTTTGGAGCTTCGTCCTTTTGTATCTTCGTCCTTTTGGAACTTCTTCCTTTTGGAGCTTCGTCCTTTTGTATCTTCGTCCTTTTGGAGCTTCTTCCTTTTGGAGGTTCGTCCTTTTGGAGCTTCTTCCTTTTGGAGCTTCGTCATTTTGTATCTTCGTCCTTTTGTATCTTCGTCCTTTTGTATCTTCGTCCTTTTGTATCTTCTTCCTTTTGGAGCTTCTTCCTTTTGGAGCTTCGTCATTTTGTATCTTCGTCCTTTTGTATCTTCGTCCTTTTGTATCTTCGTCCTTTTGTATCTTCGTCCTTTTGTATCTTCGTCCTTTTGGAGCTTCGTCCTTTTGGAGCTTCGTCTTTTCGGAGCTTCTTCCTTTTGGAGCTTCGTCTTTTCGGAGCTTCGTCTTTTTGGAGCTTCGTCTTTTCGGAGTTTCGTCTTTTCGGAGCTTCGTCTTTTTGGAGCTTCGTCTTTTCGGAGTTTCGTCCTTTTGGAGCTTCGTCCTTTTGGAGCTTCGTCTTTTCGGAGCTTTGTCTTTTCGGAGGTTCGTCCTTTTGGAGCTTCGTCTTTTCGGAGCTTCGTCTTTTTGGAGCTTCGTCTTTTCGGAGCTTCGTCTTTTTGGAGCTTCGTCTTTTCGGAGCTTCGTCTTTTTGGAGCTTCGTCTTTTCGGAGTTTCGTCCTTTTGGAGCTTCGTCCTTTTGGAGCTTCGTCTTTTCGGAGCTTTGTCTTTTTGGAGCTTCGTCTTTTTGGAGCTTCGTCTTTTCGGAGCTTCGTCTTTTTGGAGCTTCGTCTTTTCGGAGCTTCGTCTTTTTGGAGCTTCGTCTTTTCGGAGCTTCGTCTTTTTGGAGCTTCGTCTTTTCGGAGCTTCGTCTTTTCGGAGTTTCGTCCTTTTGGAGCTTCGTCCTTTTGGAGCTTCGTCTTTTCGGAGCTTTGTCTTTTCGGAGGTTCGTCCTTTTGGAGCTTCGTCTTTTCGGAGCTTCGTCTTTTTGGAGCTTCGTCTTTTCGGAGTTTCGTCCTTTTGGAGCTTCTTCCTTTCGGAGCTTCTTCCTTTCGGAGCTTCTTCCTTTTGTATCTTCTTCCTTTTGGAGCTTCTTCCTTTTGGAGCTTCTTCCTTTTGGAGCTTCGTCCTTTTGTATCTTCGTCCTTTTGGAGCTTCTTCCTTTCGGAGCTTCTTCCTTTTGGAGCTTCTTCCTTTTGGAGCTTCTTCCTTTTGGAGCTTCTTCCTTTTGGAGCTTCGTCCTTTTGGAGCTTCTTCCTTTCGGAGGTTCGTCCTTTTGGAGCTTCTTCCTTTCGGAGGTTCGTCCTTTTGGAGCTTCGTCCTTTTGGAGCTTCTTCCTTTTGGAGCTTCTTCCTTTTGGAACTTCTTCCTTTTGGAGCTTCGTCCTTTTGTATCTTCGTCCTTTTGTATCTTTGTCCTTTTGGAGCTTCGTCCTTTTGGAGCTTCGTCCTTTTGTATCTTCGTCCTTTTGGAACTTCGTCCTTTTGTATCTTTGTCCTTTTGGAGCTTCTTCCTTTTGGAGCTTCGTCCTTTTGTATCTTCGTCCTTTTGGAGCTTCTTCCTTTTGTATCTTTGTCCTTTTGGAGCTTCTTCCTTTTGGAGCTTCGTCCTTTTGTATCTTCGTCCTTTTGGAACTTCGTCCTTTTGTATCTTCGTCCTTTTGGAGCTTCGTCCTTTTGTATCTTCGTCCTTTTGGAACTTCTTCCTTTTGGAGTTTCGTCCTTTTGTATCTTCGTCCTTTTGTATCTTCGTCCTTTTGGAGCTTCGTCCTTTTGTATCTTCGTCCTTTTGGAGCTTCGTCCTTTTGTATCTTCTTCCTTTTGGAGCTTCGTCCTTTTGGAGCTTCTTCCTTTTGGAGCTTCTTCCTTTCGGAGCTTCTTCCTTTTGGAGGTTCGTCCTTTGGGAGCTTCGTCCTTTTGGAGCTTCTTCCTTTTGGAGCTTCTTCCTTTCGGAGCTTCTTCCTTTTGGAGCTTCGTCCTTTTGTATCTTCGTCCTTTTGGAACTTCGTCCTTTTGGAGCTTCGTCCTTTTGTATCTTCTTCCTTTTGGAGCTTCTTCCTTTCGGAGTTTCTTCCTTTTGGAGCTTCGTCCTTTTGTATCTTCGTCCTTTTGGAGCTTCTTCCTTTTGGAGGTTCGTCCTTTTGGAGCTTCTTCCTTTTGGAGCTTCTTCCTTTTGGAGCTTCTTCCTTTTGGAGCTTCGTCATTTTGTATCTTCGTCCTTTTGTATCTTCGTCCTTTTGTATCTTCGTCCTTTTGGAGCTTCGTCCTTTTGGAGCTTCGTCTTTTCGGAGCTTCTTCCTTTTGGAGCTTCGTCTTTTCGGAGCTTTGTCTTTTCGGAGGTTCGTCCTTTTGGAGCTTCGTCTTTTCGGAGCTTCGTCTTTTCGGAGCTTCGTCCTTTTGGAACTTCGTCCTTTTGGAGCTTCTTCCTTTTGGAGCTTCTTCCTTTTGGAGCTTCTTCCTTTTGGAGCTTCGTCTTTTCGGAGGTTCGTCCTTTCGGAGCTTCGTCCTTTCGGAGCTTCTTCCTTTTGTATCTTCTTCCTTTTGGAGCTTCGTCCTTTTGGAACTTCGTCCTTTTGTATCTTCTTCCTTTTGGAGCTTCGTCCTTTTGGAACTTCGTCCTTTTGGAGTTTCTTCCTTTTGGAGCTTCTTCCTTTTGTATCTTCGTCCTTTTGGAGCTTCTTCCTTTTGGAGCTTCGTCCTTTTGGAACTTCGTCCTTTTGGAGCTTCTTCCTTTTGGAGCTTCTTCCTTTTGGAGCTTCTTCCTTTTGTATCTTCTTCCTTTTGGAGCTTCGTCTTTTCGGAGCTTCGTCCTTTTGGAACTTCGTCCTTTTGGAGCTTCTTCCTTTTGGAGGTTCGTCCTTTTGTATCTTCGTCCTTTTGGAACTTCGTCCTTTTGGAGCTTCGTCCTTTTGTATCTTCGTCCTTTTGGAGCTTCTTCCTTTTGGAGCTTCGTCCTTTCGGAGGTTCGTCCTTTCGGAGCTTCTTCCTTTCGGAGCTTCTTCCTTTCGGAGCTTCTTCCTTTTGGAGCTTCTTCCTTTTGGAGCTTCTTCCTTTCGGCGTTTCTTCCTTTTGGAACTTCGTCCTTTTGGAGCTTCTTCCTTTTGGAGCTTCTTCCTTTTGGAGCTTCTTCCTTTTGTATCTTCTTCCTTTTGGAGCTTCGTCCTTTTGTATCTTCTTCCTTTTGGAGCTTCGTCCATTTGTATCTTCTTCCTTATGGAGCTTCGTCTTTTTGTATCTTCGTCCTTTTGGAGCTTCGTCTTTTCGGAGGTTCGTCCTTTCGGAGCTTCTTCCTTTCGGAGCTTCTTCCTTTCGGAGCTTCTTCCTTTTGGAGCTTCTTCCTTTTGGAGCTTCTTCCTTTCGGCGTTTCTTCCTTTTGGAACTTCGTCCTTTTGGAGCTTCTTCCTTTTGGAGCTTCTTCCTTTTGGAGCTTCTTCCTTTTGTATCTTCTTCCTTTTGGAGCTTCGTCCTTTTGTATCTTCGTCCTTTTGGAGCTTCTTCCTTTTGGAGCTTCGTCCATTTGTATCTTCTTCCTTATGGAGCTTCGTCTTTTTGTATCTTCGTCCTTTTGGAACTTCGTCCTTTTGTATCTTCGTCCTTTTGGAGCTTCGTCCTTTTGTATCTTCTTCCTTTTGGAGCTTCGTCCTTTTGTAGCTTCTTCCTTTTGGAGCTTCGTCCTTTTGGAGCTTCGTCCTTTTGGAGCTTCTTCCTTTTGGAGCTTCTTCCTTTTGGAAGTTCGTCCTTTTGGAGCTTCTTCCTTTTGGAGCTTCTTCCTTTTGGAGCTTCGTCCTTTTGTATCTTCGTCCTTTTGGAACTTCTTCCTTTCGGAGCTTCTTCCTTTTGGAGCTTCTTCCTTTTGGAGGTTCGTCCTTTTGGAGCTTCTTCCTTTTGGAGCTTCGTCCTTTTGTATCTTCGTCCTTTTGGAGCTTCTTCCTTTTGGAGCTTCTTCCTTTTGGAGCTTCTTCCTTTCGGAGGTTCTTCCTTTCGGAGGTTCTTCCTTTCGGCGTTTCTTCCTTTTGGAGCTTCTTCCTTTCGGAGCTTCTTCCTTTTGGAGCTTCTTCCTTTTGGAGGTTCGTCCTTTTGTAGCTTCTTCCTTTTGGAGCTTCGTCCTTTTGTATCTTCGTCCTTTTGGAACTTCTTCCTTTTGTATCTTCGTCCTTTTGGAACTTCTTCCTTTTGGAGCTTCTTCCTTTTGTATCTTCGTCCTTTTGGAGCTTCTTCCTTTTGGAGCTTCTTCCTTTTGGAGCTTCTTCCTTTTGGAGCTTCGTCATTTTGTATCTTCGTCCTTTTGGAGCTTCGTCCTTTTGTATCTTCGTCCTTTTGGAACTTCGTCCTTTTGGAGCTTCGTCCTTTTGTATCTTCTTCCTTTTGTATCTTCGTCCTTTTGGAGCTTCTTCCTTTTGGAGCTTCGTCCATTTGTATCTTCTTCCTTATGGAGCTTCGTCTTTTTGTATCTTCGTCCTTTTGGAGCTTCGTCCTTTTGTATCTTCTTCCTTTTGGAGCTTCGTCCTTTTGTATCTTCGTCCTTTTGGAGCTTCGTCCTTTTGGAGCTTCTTCCTTTTGTATCTTCTTCCTTTTGGAGCTTCTTCCTTTTGGAGGTTCGTCCTTTTGGAGCTTCTTCCTTTTGGAGCTTCTTCCTTTTGGAGCTTCGTCCTTTTGTATCTTCGTCCTTTTGGAACTTCTTCCTTTCGGAGCTTCTTCCTTTTGGAGCTTCTTCCTTTTGGAGCTTCTTCCTTTTGGAGCTTCTTCCTTTTGGAGCTTCTTCCTTTTGGAGCTTCGTCCTTTTGGAGCTTCGTCCTTTTGGAGCTTCTTCCTTTTGGAGGTTCGTCCTTTTGTATCTGTTTCCTTTTGGAGCTTCGTCTTTTCGGAGCTTCTTCCTTTCGGAGCTTCTTCCTTTTGGAGCTTCTTCCTTTTGGAGGTTCGTCCTTTTGTAGCTTCTTCCTTTTGGAGCTTCGTCCTTTTGTATCTTCGTCCTTTTGGAACTTCTTCCTTTTGGAGCTTCGTCCTTTTGTATCTTCGTCCTTTTGGAGCTTCTTCCTTTTGGAGGTTCGTCCTTTTGGAGCTTCTTCCTTTTGGAGCTTCGTCATTTTGTATCTTCGTCCTTTTGTATCTTCGTCCTTTTGTATCTTCGTCCTTTTGTATCTTCTTCCTTTTGGAGCTTCTTCCTTTTGGAGCTTCGTCATTTTGTATCTTCGTCCTTTTGTATCTTCGTCCTTTTGTATCTTCGTCCTTTTGTATCTTCGTCCTTTTGTATCTTCGTCCTTTTGGAGCTTCGTCCTTTTGGAGCTTCGTCTTTTCGGAGCTTCTTCCTTTTGGAGCTTCGTCTTTTCGGAGCTTCGTCTTTTTGGAGCTTCGTCTTTTCGGAGTTTCGTCTTTTCGGAGCTTCGTCTTTTTGGAGCTTCGTCTTTTCGGAGTTTCGTCCTTTTGGAGCTTCGTCCTTTTGGAGCTTCGTCTTTTCGGAGCTTTGTCTTTTCGGAGGTTCGTCCTTTTGGAGCTTCGTCTTTTCGGAGCTTCGTCTTTTTGGAGCTTCGTCTTTTCGGAGCTTCGTCTTTTTGGAGCTTCGTCTTTTCGGAGCTTCGTCTTTTTGGAGCTTCGTCTTTTCGGAGTTTCGTCCTTTTGGAGCTTCGTCCTTTTGGAGCTTCGTCTTTTCGGAGCTTTGTCTTTTTGGAGCTTCGTCTTTTTGGAGCTTCGTCTTTTCGGAGCTTCGTCTTTTTGGAGCTTCGTCTTTTCGGAGCTTCGTCTTTTTGGAGCTTCGTCTTTTCGGAGCTTCGTCTTTTTGGAGCTTCGTCTTTTCGGAGCTTCGTCTTTTTGGAGCTTCGTCTTTTCGGAGTTTCGTCCTTTTGGAGCTTCGTCCTTTTGGAGCTTCGTCTTTTCGGAGCTTTGTCTTTTCGGAGGTTCGTCCTTTTGGAGCTTCGTCTTTTCGGAGCTTCGTCTTTTTGGAGCTTCGTCTTTTCGGAGTTTCGTCCTTTTGGAGCTTCTTCCTTTCGGAGCTTCTTCCTTTCGGAGCTTCTTCCTTTTGTATCTTCTTCCTTTTGGAGCTTCTTCCTTTTGGAGCTTCTTCCTTTTGGAGCTTCGTCCTTTTGTATCTTCGTCCTTTTGGAGCTTCTTCCTTTCGGAGCTTCTTCCTTTTGGAGCTTCTTCCTTTTGGAGCTTCTTCCTTTTGGAGCTTCTTCCTTTTGGAGCTTCGTCCTTTTGGAGCTTCTTCCTTTCGGAGGTTCGTCCTTTTGGAGCTTCTTCCTTTCGGAGGTTCGTCCTTTTGGAGCTTCGTCCTTTTGGAGCTTCTTCCTTTTGGAGCTTCTTCCTTTTGGAACTTCTTCCTTTTGGAGCTTCGTCCTTTTGTATCTTCGTCCTTTTGTATCTTCGTCCTTTTGGAGCTTCGTCCTTTTGTATCTTCTTCCTTTTGGAGCTTCTTCCTTTCGGAGTTTCTTCCTTTTGGAGCTTCGTCCTTTTGTATCTTCGTCCTTTTGGAGCTTCTTCCTTTTGGAGGTTCGTCCTTTTGGAGCTTCTTCCTTTTGGAGCTTCTTCCTTTTGGAGCTTCTTCCTTTTGGAGCTTCGTCATTTTGTATCTTCGTCCTTTTGTATCTTCGTCCTTTTGTATCTTCGTCCTTTTGGAGCTTCGTCCTTTTGGAGCTTCGTCTTTTCGGAGCTTCTTCCTTTTGGAGCTTCGTCTTTTCGGAGCTTTGTCTTTTCGGAGGTTCGTCCTTTTGGAGCTTCGTCTTTTCGGAGCTTCGTCTTTTCGGAGCTTCGTCCTTTTGGAACTTCGTCCTTTTGGAGCTTCTTCCTTTTGGAGCTTCTTCCTTTTGGAGCTTCTTCCTTTTGGAGCTTCGTCTTTTCGGAGGTTCGTCCTTTCGGAGCTTCGTCCTTTCGGAGCTTCTTCCTTTTGTATCTTCTTCCTTTTGGAGCTTCGTCCTTTTGGAACTTCGTCCTTTTGTATCTTCTTCCTTTTGGAGCTTCGTCCTTTTGGAACTTCGTCCTTTTGGAGTTTCTTCCTTTTGGAGCTTCTTCCTTTTGTATCTTCGTCCTTTTGGAGCTTCTTCCTTTTGGAGCTTCGTCCTTTTGGAACTTCGTCCTTTTGGAGCTTCTTCCTTTTGGAGCTTCTTCCTTTTGGAGCTTCTTCCTTTTGTATCTTCTTCCTTTTGGAGCTTCGTCTTTTCGGAGCTTCGTCCTTTTGGAACTTCGTCCTTTTGGAGCTTCTTCCTTTTGGAGCTTCTTCCTTTTGGAGCTTCTTCCTTTTGTATCTTCTTCCTTTTGGAGCTTCGTCTTTTCGGAGCTTCGTCCTTTTGTATCTTCTTCCTTTTGGAGCTTCGTCTTTTCGGAGGTTCGTCCTTTCGGAGCTTCTTCCTTTCGGAGCTTCTTCCTTTTGTATCTTCTTCCTTTCGGAGCTTCTTCCTTTTGTAGCTTCTTCCTTTCGGAGCTTCTTCCTTTTGTATCTTCTTCCTTTTGGAGCTTCTTCCTTTTGGAGGTTCGTCCTTTTGGAGCTTCTTCCTTTTGGAGCTTCTTCCTTTTGGAGCTTCTTCCTTTCGGAGTTTCTTCCTTTTGGAGCTTCGTCCTTTTGTATCTTCTTCCTTTTGGAGCTTCTTTCTTTTGGAGGTTCGTCCTTTTGGAGCTTCTTCCTTTTGGAGCTTCTTCCTTTTGGAGCTTCTTCCTTTCGGAGTTTCTTCCTTTTGGAGCTTCGTCCTTTCGGAGTTTCTTCCTTTTGGAGCTTCGTCCTTTTGTATCTTCGTCCTTTTGGAGCTTCTTCCTTTTGGAGGTTCGTCCTTTTGGAGCTTCTTCCTTTTGGAGCTTCTTCCTTTTGGAGCTTCTTCCTTTTGGAGCTTCGTCATTTTGTATCTTCGTCCTTTTGTATCTTCGTCCTTTTGTATCTTCTTCCTTTCGGAGCTTCTTCCTTTTGTATCTTCTTTCTTTCGGAGCTTCTTCCTTTTGTAGCTTCTTCCTTTCGGAGCTTCTTCCTTTTGAATCTTCTTCCTTTTGGAGCTTCTTCCTTTTGGAGGTTCGTCCTTTTGGAGCTTCTTCCTTTTGGAGCTTCTTCCTTTTGGAGCTTCTTCCTTTCGGAGTTTCTTCCTTTTGGAGCTTCGTCCTGTTGTATCTTCGTCCTTTTGGAGCTTCTTCCTTTTGGAGCTTCTTCCTTTCGGAGTTTCTTCCTTTTGGAGCTTCGTCCTTTTGTATCTTCTTCCTTTTGGAGCTTCTTCCTTTTGGAGGTTCGTCCTTTTGGAGCTTCTTCCTTTTGGAGCTTCTTCCTTTTGGAGCTTCTTCCTTTCGGAGTTTCTTCCTTTTGGAGCTTCGTCCTTTCGGAGTTTCTTCCTTTTGGAGCTTCGTCCTTTTGTATCTTCGTCCTTTTGGAGCTTCTTCCTTTTGGAGGTTCGTCCTTTTGGAGCTTCTTCCTTTTGGAGCTTCTTCCTTTTGGAGCTTCTTCCTTTTGGAGCTTCGTCATTTTGTATCTTCGTCCTTTTGTATCTTCGTCCTTTTGTATCTTCGTCCTTTTGGAGCTTCGTCCTTTTGGAGCTTCGTCTTTTCGGAGCTTCTTCCTTTTGGAGCTTCGTCTTTTCGGAGCTTTGTCTTTTCGGAGGTTCGTCTTTTCGGAGGTTCGTCCTTTTGGAGCTTCTTCCTTTTGGAGCTTCGTCCTTTTGGAACTTCGTCCTTTTGGAGCTTCTTCCTTTTGGAGCTTCTTCCTTTTGGAGCTTCGTCCTTTTGTATCTTCGTCCTTTTGTATCTTCGTCCTTTTGTATCTTCTTCCTTTCGGAGCTTCGTCCTTTTGGAGCTTCTTCCTTTTGGAGCTTCGTCCTTTTGGAACTTCGTCCTTTTGGAGCTTCTTCCTTTCGTATCTTCGTCCTTTTGGAGCTTCTTCCTTTTGGAGCTTCTTCCTTTTGTATCTTCTTCCTTTTGGAGCTTCTTCCTTTCGTATCTTCGTCCTTTTGGAGCTTCTTCCTTTCGGAGCTTCTTCCTTTTGTATCTTCTTCCTTTCGGAGCTTCGTCCTTTTGGAGCTTCTTCCTTTCGGAGCTTCGTCCTTTTGGAGCTTCTTCCTTTTGGAGCTTCGTCCTTTTGGAGCTTCTTCCTTTTGGAGCTTCGTCCTTTTGGAGCTTCTTCCTTTCGGAGGTTCGTCCTTTTGGAGCTTCTTCCTTTCGGAGGTTCGTCCTTTTGGAGCTTCGTCCTTTTGGAGCTTCTTCCTTTTGGAGCTTCTTCCTTTTGGAACTTCTTCCTTTTGTATCTTCTTCCTTTTGGAGCTTCTTCCTTTTGGAGCTTCGTCCTTTTGGAGCTTCTTCCTTTTGGAGCTTCTTCCTTTTGGAGCTTCGTCCTTTTGTATCTTCGTCCTTTTGGAGCTTCGTCCTTTTGGAGCTTCGTCCTTTTGTATCTTCTTCCTTTTGGAGCTTCGTCCTTTTGTATTTTCGTCCTTTCGGCGTTTCTTCCTTTTGGAACTTCGTCCTTTTGGAGCTTCGTCCTTTTGGAACTTCGTCCTTTTGTATCTTCGTCCTTTTGGAGCTTCGTCCTTTTGTATCTTCGTCCTTTTGGAGCTTCGTCCTTTTGTATCTTCGTCCTTTTGGAGCTTCGTCCTTTTGTATCTTCGTCCTTTTGGAGCTTCGTCCTTTTGTATCTTCGTCCTTTTGGAGCTTCGTCCTTTTGTATCTTCGTCCTTTTGGAGCTTCGTCCTTTTGTATCTTCTTCCTTTTGGAGCTTCGTCTTTTTGTATCTTCGTCCTTTTGGAGCTTCGTCCTTTTGTATCTTCTTCCTTTTGGAGCTTCGTCCTTTTGTATCTTCGTCCTTTTGGAGCTTCGTCCTTTTGTATCTTCGTCCTTTTGGAGCTTCGTCCTTTTGTATCTTCGTCCTTTTGGAGCTTCGTCCTTTTGTATCTTCTTCCTTTTGGAGCTTCGTCTTTTTGTATCTTCGTCCTTTTGGAGCTTCGTCCTTTTGTATCTTCTTCCTTTTGGAGCTTCGTCCTTTTGTATCTTCGTCCTTTTGTATCTTCGTCCTTTTGGAGCTTCGTCCTTTTGTATCTTCGTCCTTTTGGAGCTTCTTCCTTTTGGAGCTTCGTCCTTTTGTATCTTCTTCCTTTTGGAGCTTCGTCTTTTCGGAGCTTCTTCCTTTCGGAGCTTCTTCCTTTTGGAGCTTCTTCCTTTTGGAGCTTCTTCCTTTTGGAGCTTCGTCCTTTTGTATCTTCGTCCTTTTGGAGCTTCGTCCTTTTGGAGCTTCGTCCTTTTGTATCTTCTTCCTTTTGGAGCTTCGTCCTTTTGTATCTTCGTCCTTTTGGAGCTTCGTCCTTTTGTATCTTCGTCCTTTTGGAGCTTCGTCCTTTTGGAGCTTCTTCCTTTTGTATCTTCGTCCTTTTGGAGCTTCGTCCTTTTGTATCTTCGTCCTTTTGGAGCTTCGTCCTTTTGTATCTTCGTCCTTTTGGAGCTTCGTCCTTTTGTATCTTCGTCCTTTTTGAGCTTCGTCCTTTTGTATCTTCTTCCTTTCGGCGTTTCTTCCTTTTGGAGCTTCTTCCTTTTGGAGCTTCTTCCTTTTGGAGCTTCGTCCTTTTGTATCTTCGTCCTTTTGGAGCTTCGTCCTTTTGGAGCTTCGTCCTTTTGTATCTTCTTCCTTTTGGAGCTTCGTCCTTTTGTATCTTCGTCCTTTTGGAGCTTCTTCCTTTTGGAGCTTCGTCCTTTTGTATCTTCTTCCTTTTGGAGCTTCGTCTTTTCGGAGCTTCTTCCTTTCGGAGCTTCTTCCTTTTGGAGCTTCTTCCTTTTGGAGCTTCTTCCTTTTGTATCTTCGTCCTTTTGGAGCTTCGTCCTTTTGGAGCTTCGTCCTTTTGTATCTTCTTCCTTTTGGAGCTTCGTCCTTTTGTATCTTCGTCCTTTTGGAGCTTCGTCCTTTTGTATCTTCGTCCTTTTGGAGCTTCGTCCTTTTGGAGCTTCTTCCTTTTGTATCTTCGTCCTTTTGGAGCTTCGTCCTTTTGTATCTTCGTCCTTTTGGAGCTTCGTCCTTTTGTATCTTCGTCCTTTTGGAGCTTCGTCCTTTTGTATCTTCGTCCTTTTTGAGCTTCGTCCTTTTGTATCTTCTTCCTTTCGGCGTTTCTTCCTTTTGGAGCTTCTTCCTTTTGGAGCTTCTTCCTTTTGGAGCTTCGTCCTTTTGTATCTTCGTCCTTTTGGAGCTTCGTCCTTTTGGAGCTTCGTCCTTTTGTATCTTCTTCCTTTTGGAGCTTCGTCCTTTTGTATCTTCGTCCTTTCGGCGTTTCTTCCTTTTGGAACTTCGTCCTTTTGGAACTTCGTCCTTTTGTATCTTCGTCCTTTTGGAGCTTCGTCCTTTTGTATCTTCTTCCTTTCGGCGTTTCTTCCTTTTGGAACTTCGTCCTTTTGGAGCTTCTTCCTTTTGGAGCTTCGTCCTTTTGTATCTTCGTCCTTTTGGAGCTTCGTCCTTTTGTATCTTCGTCCTTTTGGAGCTTCGTCCTTTTTTATCTTCGTCCTTTTGGAGCTTCGTCCTTTTGTATCTTCGTCCTTTTGGAGCTTCGTCCTTTTGTATCTTCTTCCTTTTGGAGCTTCGTCCTTTTGTATCTTCTTCCTTTTGGAGCTTCGTCTTTTTGTATCTTCGTCCTTTTGGAGCTTCGTCCTTTTGTATCTTCTTCCTTTTGGAACTTCGTCCTTTTGTATCTTCGTCCTTTTGGAGCTTCGTCCTTTTGTATCTTCTTCCTTTTGGAGCTTCGTCCTTTTGTATCTTCTTCCTTTTGGAGCTTCGTCTTTTTGTATCTTCGTCCTTTTGGAGCTTCGTCCTTTTGTATCTTCGTCCTTTTGGAGCTTCGTCCTTTTGTATCTTCGTCCTTTTGGAACTTCGTCCTTTTGGAGCTTCGTCCTTTTGTATCTTCTTCCTTTTGGAGCTTCGTCTTTTCGGAGCTTCTTCCTTTCGGAGCTTCTTCCTTTTGGAGCTTCTTCCTTTTGGAGCTTCGTCCTTTTGTATCTTCGTCCTTTTGGAGCTTCGTCCTTTTGGAGCTTCGTCCTTTTGTATCTTCTTCCTTTTGGAGCTTCGTCCTTTTGTATCTTCGTCCTTTTGGAGCTTCGTCCTTTTGTATCTTCGTCCTTTTGGAGCTTCGTCCTTTTGGAGCTTCGTCCTTTTGTATCTTCTTCCTTTTGGAGCTTCGTCCTTTTGTATCTTCGTCCTTTTGGAGCTTCGTCCTTTTGTATCTTCGTCCTTTTGGAGCTTCGTCCTTTTGGAGCTTCTTCCTTTTGGAGCTTCGTCCTTTTGGAGCTTCTTCCTTTTGGAGCTTCGTCCTTTTGGAGCTTCTTCCTTTTGGAGCTTCTTCCTTTTGGAGCTTCTTCCTTTTGGAGCTTCGTCCTTTTGTATCTTCGTCCTTTTGGAGCTTCGTCCTTTTGGAGCTTCGTCCTTTTGTATCTTCTTCCTTTTGGAGCTTCGTCCTTTTGTATCTTCGTCCTTTTGGAGCTTCGTCCTTTTGTATCTTCGTCCTTTTGGAGCTTCGTCCTTTTGTATCTTCGTCCTTTTGGAGCTTCGTCCTTTTGTATCTTCGTCCTTTTGGAGCTTCGTCCTTTTGTATCTTCGTCCTTTTTGAGCTTCGTCCTTTTGTATCTTCTTCCTTTCGGCGTTTCTTCCTTTTGGAGCTTCTTCCTTTTGGAGCTTCTTCCTTTTGGAGCTTCGTCCTTTTGTATCTTCGTCCTTTTGGAGCTTCGTCCTTTTGTATCTTCGTCCTTTTGGAGCTTCGTCCTTTTGGAACTTCGTCCTTTTGGAGCTTCGTCCTTTTGGAGCTTCTTCCTTTTGGAGCTTCGTCCTTTTGTATCTTCTTCCTTTTGGAGCTTCGTCCTTTTGTATCTTCGTCCTTTTGGAGCTTCGTCCTTTTGTATCTTCTTCCTTTTGGAGCTTCGTCTTTTTGTATCTTCGTCCTTTTGGAGCTTCGTCCTTTTGTATCTTCGTCCTTTTGGAGCTTCGTCCTTTTGTATCTTCGTCCTTTTGGAGCTTCGTCCTTTTGTATCTTCTTCCTTTTGGAGCTTCGTCTTTTTGTATCTTCGTCCTTTTGGAGCTTCGTCCTTTTGTATCTTCTTCCTTTTGGAGCTTCGTCTTTTTGTATCTTCGTCCTTTTGGAGCTTCGTCCTTTTGTATCTTCGTCCTTTTGGAGCTTCGTCCTTTTGTATCTTCGTCCTTTTGGAGCTTCGTCCTTTTGTATCTTCTTCCTTTTGGAGCTTCGTCTTTTTGTATCTTCGTCCTTTTGGAGCTTCGTCCTTTTGTATCTTCGTCCTTTTGGAGCCTCGTCCTTTTGGAGCTTCGTCCTTTTGGAACTTCGTCCTTTTGGAGCTTCGTCCTTTTGGAACTTCGTCCTTTTGTATATTCTTCCTTTCGGCGTTTCTTCCTTTTGGAGCTTCTTCCTTTTGGAGCTTCGTCCTTTTGTATCTTCGTCCTTTTGGAGCTTCGTCTTTTTGTATCTTCTTCCTTTTGGAGCTTCGTCCTTTTGTATCTTCTTCCTTTTGGAGCTTCGTCTTTTTGTATCTTCGTCCTTTTGGAGCTTCGTCTTTTTGTATCTTCTTCCTTTTGGAGCTTCGTCCTTTTGTATCTTCGTCCTTTTGGAGCTTCGTCCTTTTGTATCTTCGTCCTTTTGGAGCTTCGTCCTTTTGGAGGTTCGTCCTTTTGGAGCTTCTTCCTTTTGGAGCTTCTTCCTTTTGGAGCTTCTTCCTTTTGTATCTTCTTCCTTTTGGAGCTTCTTCCTTTCGGAGCTTCTTCCTTTTGGAGGTTCGTCCTTTTGTATCTTCGTCCTTTTGGAACTTCGTCCTTTTGGAGCTTCTTCCTTTCGGAGCTTCTTCCTTTTGGAGCTTCTTCCTTTTGTATCTTCTTCCTTTTGGAGCTTCGTCCTTTTGGAGCTTCTTCCTTTTGGAGGTTCGTCCTTTTGGAGCTTCTTCCTTTTGGAGCTTCGTCCTTTTGTATCTTCTTCCTTTCGGCGTTTCTTCCTTTTGGAGCTTCTTCCTTTTGGAGGTTCGTCCTTTTGGAACTTCGTCCTTTTGTATCTTCTTCCTTTCGGAGCTTCTTCCTTTTGGAGCTTCGTCCTTTTGGAGCTTCGTCCTTTTGTATCTTCGTCCTTTTGGAGCTTCTTCCTTTTGTATCTTCTTCCTTTCGGCGTTTCTTCCTTTTGGAGCTTCTTCCTTTTGGAGCTTCGTCCTTTTGGAGCTTCGTCCTTTTGTATCTTCGTCCTTTTGGAGCTTCGTCCTTTTGTATCTTCGTCCTTTTGGAGCTTCGTCCTTTTGGAGCTTCGTCCTTTTGGAGCTTCGTCCTTTTGTATCTTCTTCCTTTCGGCGTTTCTTCCTTTTGGAGCTTCGTCCTTTTGGAGCTTCGTCCTTTTGTATCTTCGTCCTTTTGGAGCTTCGTCCTTTTGTATCTTCTTCCTTTCGGCGTTTCTTCCTTTTGGAACTTCGTCCTTTTGGAGGTTCGTCCTTTTGGAGCTTCGTCCTTTTGTATCTTCGTCCTTTTGGAGCTTCTTCCTTTTGGAGCTTCTTCCTTTCGGAGCTTCTTCCTTTTGGAGGTTCGTCCTTTTGGAGCTTCTTCCTTTTGTATCTTCGTCCTTTTGGAGCTTCGTCCTTTTGTATCTTCGTCCTTTTGGAGCTTCGTCCTTTTGTATCTTCTTCCTTTTGGAGCTTCGTCCTTTTGTATCTTCGTCCTTTTGGAGCTTCGTCCTTTTGTATCTTCTTCCTTTTGGAGCTTCGTCTTTTCGGAGCTTCTGCCTTTCGGAGCTTCTTCCTTTTGGAGCTTCTTCCTTTTGGAGCTTCGTCCTTTTGTATCTTCGTCCTTTTGGAGCTTCGTCCTTTTGGAGCTTCGTCCTTTTGTATCTTCTTCCTTTCGGCGTTTCTTCCTTTTGGAGCTTCTTCCTTTTGGAGCTTCGTCCTTTTGTATCTTCGTCCTTTTGGAGCTTCGTCCTTTTGTATCTTCTTCCTTTTGGAGCTTCGTCCTTTTGTATCTTCGTCCTTTTGGAGCTTCGTCCTTTTGTATCTTCTTCCTTTTGGAGCTTCGTCCTTTTGTATCTTCGTCCTTTTGGAGCTTCGTCCTTTTGTATCTTCGTCCTTTCGGAGCTTCGTCCTTTTGTATCTTCGTCCTTTCGGAGCTTCGTCCTTTTGTATCTTCGTCCTTTTGTATCTTCGTCCTTTTGTATCTTCGTCCTTTTGTATCTTCGTCCTTTTGGAGCTTCGTCCTTTTGGAGCTTCTTCCTTTTGGAGCTTCGTCCTTTTGTATCTTCGTCCTTTTGTATCTTCGTCCTTTTGGAGCTTCGTCCTTTTGGAGCTTCGTCTTTTCGGAGCTTCTTCCTTTCGGAGCTTCTTCCTTTTGGAGCTTCGTCTTTTCGGAGCTTCTTCCTTTCGGAGCTTCTTCCTTTTGGAGCTTCGTCCTTTTGTATCTTCGTCCTTTTGGAGCTTCGTCCTTTTGTATCTTCGTCCTTTTGGAGCTTCGTCCTTTTGTATCTTCTTCCTTTTGGAGCTTCGTCCTTTTGTATCTTCGTCTTTTGGAGCTTCGTCCTTTTGTATCTTCGTCCTTTTGGAGCTTCGTCCTTTTGGAGCTTCGTCCTTTTGGAGCTTCGTCCTTTCGGAGCTTCGTCCTTTTGTATCTTCGTCCTTTTGTATCTTCGTCCTTTTGTATCTTCGTCCTTTCGGAGCTTCGTCCTTTTGTATCTTCGTCCTTTTGTATCTTCGTCCTTTTGTATCTTCGTCCTTTTGTATCTTCGTCCTTTTGGAGCTTCGTCCTTTTGGAGCTTCGTCCTTTTGTATCTTCTTCCTTTTGGAGCTTCGTCCTTTTGTATCTTCGTCCTTTTGTATCTTCGTCCTTTTGGAGCTTCGTCCTTTTGGAGCTTCGTCCTTTTGTATCTTCGTCCTTTTGGAACTTCGTCCTTTTGGAGCTTCTTCCTTTTGGAGCTTCGTCCTTTTGTATCTTCGTCCTTTTGGAACTTCGTCCTTTTGTATCTTCTTCCTTTCGGCGTTTCTTCCTTTTGGAGCTTCTTCCTTTTGGAGCTTCGTCCTTTTGTATCTTCGTCCTTTTGGAGCTTCGTCCTTTTGTATCTTCGTCCTTTTGGAGCTTCGTCCTTTTGTATCTTCGTCCTTTTGTATCTTCGTCCTTTTGGAGCTTCGTCCTTTTGTATCTTCGTCCTTTTGGAGCTTCGTCCTTTTGTATCTTCTTCCTTTTGGAGCTTCTTCCTTTTGGAGCTTCGTCCTTTTGTATCTTCTTCCTTTTGGAGCTTCGTCCTTTTGGAGCTTCGTCCTTTTGTATCTTCGTCCTTTTGGAGCTTCTTCCTTTTGGAGGTTCGTCCTTTAGGGGCTTCTTCCTTTTGGAGCTTCTTCCTTTTGGAGACTCGTCCTTTTGGAGCTTCTTCCTTTCAAAGCTTCTTCCTTTTGGAGCTTCTTCCTTTTGGAGCTTCTTCCTTTTGAAGCTTCTTCCTTTTGGAGCTTCTTCCTTTTGGAGCTTCTTCCTTTTGGAGCTTCTTCCTTTTGGAGCTTCTTCCTTTTGGAGCTTCTTCCTTTTGGAGCTTCTTCCTTTTGGAGCCTCGTCCTTTTGGAGCTTCTTCCTTTTGGAGCTTCTTCCTTTTGAAGCTTCTTCCTTTTGGAGCTTCTTCCTTTTGGAGCTTCTTCCTTTTGGAGCTTCTTCCTTTTGGAGCTTCTTCCTTTTGGAGCTTCTTCCTTTTGGAGCTTCTTCCTTTTGGAGCTTCTTCCTTTTGGAGCTTCTTCCTTTTGGAGCTTCTTCCTTTTGGAGCTTCTTCCTTTTGGAGCTTCTTCCTTTTGGAGCTTCTTCCTTTTGGAGCCTCGTCCTTTTGGAGCTTCTTCCTTTCGGAGCTTCTTCCTTTTGGAGCTTCTTCCTTTTGGAGCCTCGTCCTTTTGGAGCTTCTTCCTTTCAAAGCTTCTTCCTTTTGGAGCTTCTTCCTTTTGGAGCTTCTTCCTTTTGGAGACTCGTCCTTTTGGAGCTTCTTCCTTTTGGAGCTTCTTCCTTTTGGAGCTTCTTCCTTTTGGAGCTTCTTCCTTTTGGAGCTTCTTCCTTTTGGAGCTTCTTCCTTTTGGAGCTTCTTCCTTTTGGAGCTTCTTCCTTTTGGAGCTTCTTCCTTTTGGAGCTTCTTCCTTTTGGAGACTCGTCCTTTTGGAGCTTCTTCCTTTCAAAGCTTCTTCCTTTTGGAGACTCGTCCTTTTGGAGCTTCTTCCTTTCAAAGCTTCTTCCTTTTGGAGCTTCTTCCTTTTGGAGCTTCTTCCTTTTGAAGCTTCTTCCTTTTGGAGCTTCTTCCTTTTGGAGCTTCTTCCTTTTGGAGCTTCTTCCTTTTGGAGCTTCTTCCTTTTGGAGCTTCTTCCTTTCGGAGCTTCGTCTTTTCGGAGCTTCTTCCTTTCGGAGCTTCTTCCTTTTGGAGCTTCTTCCTTTTGGAGGTTCGTCCTTTTGGAGCTTCTTCCTTTTGGATCTTCTTCCTTTTGGAGCTTCTTCCTTTTGGAGCTTCTTCCTTTTGGAGCTTCTTCCTTTCGGAGCTTCTTCCTTTCGGAGCTTCTTCCTTTTGGAGCTTCTTCCTTTTGGAGGTTCGTCCTTTTGGATCTTCTTCCTTTTGGAGCTTCTTCCTTTCGGAGCTTCTTCCTTTCGGAGCTTCTTCCTTTCGGAGCTTCTTCCTTTTGGAGCTTCTTCCTTTCGGAGCTTCTTCCTTTTGGTGCTTCGTCCTTTTGGAGCTTCGTCCTTTTGGAGCTTCTTCCTTTTGGTGCTTCGTCCTTTTGGAGCTTCTTCCTTTCGGAGCTTCGTCCTTTTGTATCTTCTTCCTTTCGGCGTTTCTTCCTTTTGGAGCTTCTTCCTTTTGGAGCTTCGTCCTTTTGGAGCTTCGTCCTTTTGGAGCTTCTTCCTTTTGGTGCTTCGTCCTTTTGTATCTTCGTCCTTTTGGAACTTCGTCCTTTTGTATCTTCTTCCTTTCGGCGTTTCTTCCTTTTGGAGCTTCTTCCTTTTGGAGCTTCGTCCTTTTGGAGCTTCGTCCTTTTGTATCTTCGTCCTTTTGGAGCTTCGTCCTTTTGTATCTTCGTCCTTTTGGAGCTTCGTCCTTTTGTATCTTCGTCCTTTTGTATCTTCGTCCTTTTGGAGCTTCGTCCTTTTGTATCTTCGTCCTTTTGGAGCTTCGTCCTTTTGTATCTTCTTCCTTTTGGAGCTTCTTCCTTTTGGAGCTTCGTCCTTTTGTATCTTCTTCCTTTTGGAGCTTCGTCCTTTTGGAGCTTCGTCCTTTTGTATCTTCGTCCTTTTGGAGCTTCTTCCTTTTGGAGGTTCGTCCTTTAGGGGCTTCTTCCTTTTGGAGCTTCTTCCTTTCGGAGCTTCTTCCTTTCGGAGCTTCTTCCTTTTGGAGCTTCTTCCTTTTGGAGCTTCGTCCTTTTGGAGCTTCTTCCTTTTGGAGCTTCTTCCTTTCGGAGCTTCGTCCTTTTGGAGCTTCTTCCTTTTGGAGCTTCTTCCTTTTGGAGCTTCGTCTTTTCGGAGCTTCTTCCTTTTCGGAGCTTCTTCCTTTTGGAGCTTCTTCCTTTTGGAGCTTCTTCCTTTTGAAGCTTCTTCCTTTTGGAGCTTCTTCCTTTTGGAGCTTCTTCCTTTTGAAGCTTCTTCCTTTTGGAGCTTCTTCCTTTTGAAGCTTCGTCCTTTTGAAGCTTCTTCCTTTTGGAGCTTCTTCCTTTTGGAGCTTCTTCCTTTTGGAGCTTCTTCCTTTTGGAGCTTCTTCCTTTTGGAGCTTCTTCCTTTTGGAGCTTCTTCCTTTCGGAGCTTCTTCCTTTTGGAGCTTCTTCCTTTTGGAGCTTCTTCCTTTTGGAGCTTCTTCCTTTCGGAGCTTCGTCCTTTTGGAGTTTCTTCCATTTGGAGCTTCTTCCTTTTGGAGCTTCTTCCTTTTGGAGCTTCTTCCTTTCGGAGCTTCTTCCTTTTGGAGCTTCTTCCTTTTGGAGCTTCTTCCTTTTGGAGCTTCGTCCTTTTGGAGCTTCTTCCTTTTGGAGCTTCTTCCTTTTGGAGCTTCTTCCTTTTGGAGACTCGTCCTTTTGGAGCTTCTTCCTTTCAAAGCTTCTTCCTTTTGGAGCTTCTTCCTTTTGGAGCTTCTTCCTTTTGGAGCTTCTTCCTTTTGGAGACTCGTCCTTTTGGAGCTTCTTCCTTTCAAAGCTTCTTCCTTTTGGAGCTTCTTCCTTTTGGAGCTTCTTCCTTTTGAAGCTTCTTCCTTTTGGAGCTTCTTCCTTTTGGAGCTTCTTCCTTTTGGAGCTTCTTCCTTTTGGAGCTTCTTCCTTTTGGAGCTTCTTCCTTTTGGAGCTTCTTCCTTTTGGAGCTTCTTCCTTTTGGAGCTTCTTCCTTTTGGAGCCTCGTCCTTTTGGAGCTTCTTCCTTTCGGAGCTTCTTCCTTTTGGAGCTTCTTCCTTTTGGAGCCTCGTCCTTTTGGAGCTTCTTCCTTTCAAAGCTTCTTCCTTTTGGAGCTTCTTCCTTTTGGAGCTTCTTCCTTTTGGAGACTCGTCCTTTTGGAGCTTCTTCCTTTTGGAGCTTCTTCCTTTTGGAGCTTCTTCCTTTTGGAGCTTCTTCCTTTTGGAGCTTCTTCCTTTTGGAGCTTCTTCCTTTTGGAGCTTCTTCCTTTTGGAGCTTCTTCCTTTTGGAGACTCGTCCTTTTGGAGCTTCTTCCTTTCAAAGCTTCTTCCTTTTGGAGACTCGTCCTTTTGGAGCTTCTTCCTTTCAAAGCTTCTTCCTTTTGGAGCTTCTTCCTTTTGGAGCTTCTTCCTTTTGGAGGTTCGTCCTTTTGGATCTTCTTCCTTTTGGAGCTTCTTCCTTTTGGAGCTTCTTCCTTTTGGAGCTTCTTCCTTTCGGAGCTTCTTCCTTTCGGAGCTTCTTCCTTTTGGAGCTTCTTCCTTTTGGAGGTTCGTCCTTTTGGATCTTCTTCCTTTTGGAGCTTCTTCCTTTTGGAGCTTCTTCCTTTTGGAGCTTCTTCCTTTTGGAGCTTCTTCCTTTCGGAGCTTCTTCCTTTTGGAGCTTCTTCCTTTTGGAGGTTCGTCCTTTTGGATCTTCTTCCTTTTGGAGCTTCTTCCTTTTGGAGCTTCTTCCTTTCGGAGCTTCTTCCTTTCGGAGCTTCTTCCTTTTGGAGCTTCTTCCTTTCGGAGCTTCTTCCTTTTGGTGCTTCGTCCTTTTGGAGCTTCGTCCTTTTGGAGCTTCTTCCTTTTGGTGCTTCGTCCTTTTGGAGCTTCTTCCTTTCGGAGCTTCTTCCTTTTGGTGCTTCGTCCTTTTGGAGCTTCGTCCTTTTGGAGCTTCTTCCTTTTGGAGCTTCTTCCTTTCGGAGCTTCTTCCTTTTGGTGCTTCGTCCTTTCGGAGCTTCTTCCTTTCGGAGCTTCTTCCTTTTGGTGCTTCGTCCTTTCGGAGCTTCGTCCTTTCGGAGGTTCGTCCTTTTGGATCTTCGTCCTTTTGGAGCTTCTTCCTTTTGGAGCTTCTTCCTTTCGGAGGTTCTTCCTTTTGGAGCTTCTTCCTTTTGGAGCTTCGTCCTTTTGGATCTTCTTCCTTTCGGAGCTTCTTCCTTTCGGAGCTTCTTCCTTTCGGAGGTTCGTCCTTTTGGATCTTCGTCCTTTTGGAGCTTCTTCCTTTTGGAGCTTCTTCCTTTCGGAGGTTCTTCCTTTTGGAGCTTCTTCCTTTTGGAGCTTCGTCCTTTTGGATCTTCTTCCTTTCGGAGCTTCTTCCTTTCGGAGCTTCTTCCTTTCGGAGCTTCTTCCTTTCGGAGCTTCTTCCTTTTGGAGCTTCTTCCTTTTGGAGGTTCGTCCTTTTGGATCTTCTTCCTTTTGGAGCTTCTTCCTTTCGGAGCTTCTTCCTTTCGGAGCTTCTTCCTTTCGGAGCTTCTTCCTTTTGGAGCTTCTTCCTTTCGGAGCTTCTTCCTTTTGGTGCTTCGTCCTTTTGGAGCTTCGTCCTTTTGGAGCTTCTTCCTTTTGGTGCTTCGTCCTTTTGGAGCTTCTTCCTTTCGGAGCTTCGTCCTTTTGTATCTTCTTCCTTTCGGCGTTTCTTCCTTTTGGAGCTTCTTCCTTTTGGAGCTTCGTCCTTTTGGAGCTTCGTCCTTTTGGAGCTTCTTCCTTTTGGTGCTTCGTCCTTTTGTATCTTCGTCCTTTTGGAACTTCGTCCTTTTGTATCTTCTTCCTTTCGGCGTTTCTTCCTTTTGGAGCTTCTTCCTTTTGGAGCTTCGTCCTTTTGGAGCTTCGTCCTTTTGTATCTTCGTCCTTTTGGAGCTTCGTCCTTTTGTATCTTCGTCCTTTTGGAGCTTCGTCCTTTTGTATCTTCGTCCTTTTGTATCTTCGTCCTTTTGTATCTTCGTCCTTTTGGAGCTTCGTCCTTTTGTATCTTCGTCCTTTTGGAGCTTCGTCCTTTTGTATCTTCTTCCTTTTGGAGCTTCTTCCTTTTGGAGCTTCGTCCTTTTGTATCTTCGTCCTTTTGGAGCTTCGTCCTTTTGTATCTTCGTCCTTTTGGAGCTTCGTCCTTTTGTATCTTCTTCCTTTTGGAGCTTCGTCCTTTTGGAGCTTCGTCCTTTTGTATCTTCGTCCTTTTGGAGCTTCTTCCTTTTGGAGGTTCGTCCTTTAGGGGCTTCTTCCTTTTGGAGCTTCTTCCTTTCGGAGCTTCTTCCTTTCGGAGCTTCTTCCTTTTGGAGCTTCTTCCTTTTGGAGCTTCGTCCTTTTGGAGCTTCTTCCTTTTGGAGCTTCTTCCTTTCGGAGCTTCGTCCTTTTGGAGCTTCTTCCTTTTGGAGCTTCTTCCTTTTGGAGCTTCGTCTTTTCGGAGCTTCTTCCTTTTCGGAGCTTCTTCCTTTTGGAGCTTCTTCCTTTTGGAGCTTCTTCCTTTTGAAGCTTCTTCCTTTTGGAGCTTCTTCCTTTTGGAGCTTCTTCCTTTTGAAGCTTCTTCCTTTTGGAGCTTCTTCCTTTTGAAGCTTCGTCCTTTTGAAGCTTCTTCCTTTTGGAGCTTCTTCCTTTTGGAGCTTCTTCCTTTTGGAGCTTCTTCCTTTTGGAGCTTCTTCCTTTTGGAGCTTCTTCCTTTCGGAGCTTCTTCCTTTTGGAGCTTCTTCCTTTTGGAGCTTCTTCCTTTTGGAGCTTCTTCCTTTCGGAGCTTCGTCCTTTTGGAGTTTCTTCCATTTGGAGCTTCTTCCTTTTGGAGCTTCTTCCTTTTGGAGCTTCTTCCTTTCGGAGCTTCTTCCTTTTGGAGCTTCTTCCTTTTGGAGCTTCTTCCTTTTGGAGCTTCGTCCTTTTGGAGCTTCTTCCTTTTGGAGCTTCTTCCTTTTGGAGCTTCTTCCTTTTGGAGACTCGTCCTTTTGGAGCTTCTTCCTTTCAAAGCTTCTTCCTTTTGGAGCCTCGTCCTTTTGGAGCTTCTTCCTTTCAAAGCTTCTTCCTTTTGGAGCTTCTTCCTTTTGGAGCTTCTTCCTTTTGGAGACTCGTCCTTTTGGAGCTTCTTCCTTTTGGAGCTTCTTCCTTTTGGAGCTTCTTCCTTTTGGAGCTTCTTCCTTTTGGAGCTTCTTCCTTTTGGAGCTTCTTCCTTTTGGAGCTTCTTCCTTTTGGAGCTTCTTCCTTTTGGAGACTCGTCCTTTTGGAGCTTCTTCCTTTCAAAGCTTCTTCCTTTTGGAGACTCGTCCTTTTGGAGCTTCTTCCTTTCAAAGCTTCTTCCTTTTGGAGCTTCTTCCTTTTGGAGCTTCTTCCTTTCGGAGCTTCTTCCTTTTGGAGCTTCTTCCTTTTGGAGCTTCTTCCTTTTGGAGCTTCGTCCTTTTGGAGCTTCTTCCTTTTGGAGCTTCTTCCTTTTGGAGCTTCTTCCTTTTGGAGACTCGTCCTTTTGGAGCTTCGTCCTTTTGGAGCTTCTTCCTTTTGGTGCTTCGTCCTTTTGGAGCTTCTTCCTTTCGGAGCTTCTTCCTTTTGGTGCTTCGTCCTTTTGGAGCTTCGTCCTTTTGGAGCTTCTTCCTTTTGGAGCTTCTTCCTTTCGGAGCTTCTTCCTTTTGGTGCTTCGTCCTTTCGGAGCTTCTTCCTTTCGGAGCTTCTTCCTTTTGGTGCTTCGTCCTTTCGGAGCTTCGTCCTTTTGGATCTTCGTCCTTTTGGAGCTTCTTCCTTTTGGAGCTTCTTCCTTTCGGAGGTTCTTCCTTTTGGAGCTTCTTCCTTTTGGAGCTTCGTCCTTTTGGATCTTCTTCCTTTCGGAGCTTCTTCCTTTCGGAGCTTCTTCCTTTCGGAGGTTCTTCCTTTTGGAGCTTCTTCCTTTTGGAGCTTCTTCCTTTTGGAGCTTCTTCCTTTTGGAGCTTCTTCCTTTTGGAGCTTCGTCTTTTCGGAGCTTCGTCCTTTTGGAGCTTCTTCCTTTTGAAGCTTCTTCCTTTCGGAGCTTCTTCCTTTCGGAGCTTCTTCCTTTTGGAGCTTCTTCCTTTTGGAGCTTCTTCCTTTCGGAGGTTCTTCCTTTTGGAGCTTCTTCCTTTCGGAGCTTCGTCTTTTCGGAGGTTTGTCCTTTCGGAGCTTCTTCCTTTTGGAGCTTCTTCCTTTTGGAGCTTCTTCCTTTCGGAGCATCTTCCTTTTGAAGCTTCGTCCTTTTGGAGCTTCTTCCTTTTGGAGCTTCGTCCTTTTGGAGCTTCGTCCTTTTGGAGCTTCTTCCTTTTGGAGCTTCGTCCTTTTGGATCTTCTTCCTTTCGGAGCTTCTTCCTTTTGGAGCTTCTTCCTTTTGGAACTTCTTCCTTTCGGAGCATCTTCCTTTTGAAGCTTCGTCTTTTCGGAGGTTCTTCCTTTTGGAGCTTCGTCCTTTTGGATCTTCTTCCTTTCGGAGCTTCTTCCTTTCGGAGCTTCTTCCTTTTGGAGCTTCGTCTTTTCGGATGTTCGTCCTTTTGGAACTTCTTCCTTTCGGAGCATCTTCCTTTTGAAGCTTCGTCTTTTCGGAGGTTCTTCCTTTTGGAGCTTCGTCCTTTTGGAGCTTCTTCCTTTTGGAGCTTCGTCCTTTTGGATCTTCTTCCTTTCGGAGCTTCTTCCTTTCGGAGCTTCTTCCTTTCGGAGCTTCGTCCTTTCGGAGGTTCTTCGTTTTGGAGCTTCTTCCTTTTGGAGCTTCTTCCTTTCGGAGCTTCTTCCTTTTGGAGCTTCTTCCTTTTGGAGCTTCTTCCTTTTGGAGCTTCGTCTTTTCGGAGCTTCTTCGTTTTGGAGCTTCTTCCTTTCGGAGCTTCTTCCTTTTGGAGCTTCTTCCTTTCGGAGCTTCTTCCTTTCGGAGCTTCTTCCTTTTGGAGCTTCGTCTTTTCGGAGCTTCTTCGTTTTGGAGCTTCTTCCTTTTGGAGCTTCTTCCTTTTGGAGCTTCTTCCTTTTGGAGCTTCTTCCTTTTGGAGACTCGTCCTTTTGGAGCTTCTTCCTTTCAAAGCTTCTTCCTTTTGGAGACTCGTCCTTTTGGAGCTTCTTCCTTTCAAAGCTTCTTCCTTTTGGAGCTTCTTCCTTTTGGAGCTTCTTCCTTTCGGAGCTTCTTCCTTTTGGAGCTTCTTCCTTTTGGAGCTTCTTCCTTTTGGAGCTTCGTCCTTTTGGAGCTTCTTCCTTTTGGAGCTTCTTCCTTTTGGAGCTTCTTCCTTTTGGAGACTCGTCCTTTTGGAGCTTCGTCCTTTTGGAGCTTCTTCCTTTTGGTGCTTCGTCCTTTTGGAGCTTCTTCCTTTCGGAGCTTCTTCCTTTTGGTGCTTCGTCCTTTTGGAGCTTCGTCCTTTTGGAGCTTCTTCCTTTTGGAGCTTCTTCCTTTCGGAGCTTCTTCCTTTTGGTGCTTCGTCCTTTCGGAGCTTCTTCCTTTCGGAGCTTCTTCCTTTTGGTGCTTCGTCCTTTCGGAGCTTCGTCCTTTTGGATCTTCGTCCTTTTGGAGCTTCTTCCTTTTGGAGCTTCTTCCTTTCGGAGGTTCTTCCTTTTGGAGCTTCTTCCTTTTGGAGCTTCGTCCTTTTGGATCTTCTTCCTTTCGGAGCTTCTTCCTTTCGGAGCTTCTTCCTTTCGGAGGTTCTTCCTTTTGGAGCTTCTTCCTTTTGGAGCTTCTTCCTTTTGGAGCTTCTTCCTTTTGGAGCTTCTTCCTTTTGGAGCTTCGTCTTTTCGGAGCTTCGTCCTTTTGGAGCTTCTTCCTTTTGAAGCTTCTTCCTTTCGGAGCTTCTTCCTTTCGGAGCTTCTTCCTTTTGGAGCTTCTTCCTTTTGGAGCTTCTTCCTTTCGGAGGTTCTTCCTTTTGGAGCTTCTTCCTTTCGGAGCTTCGTCTTTTCGGAGGTTTGTCCTTTCGGAGCTTCTTCCTTTTGGAGCTTCTTCCTTTTGGAGCTTCTTCCTTTCGGAGCATCTTCCTTTTGAAGCTTCGTCCTTTTGGAGCTTCTTCCTTTTGGAGCTTCGTCCTTTTGGAGCTTCGTCCTTTTGGAGCTTCTTCCTTTTGGAGCTTCGTCCTTTTGGATCTTCTTCCTTTCGGAGCTTCTTCCTTTTGGAGCTTCTTCCTTTTGGAACTTCTTCCTTTCGGAGCATCTTCCTTTTGAAGCTTCGTCTTTTCGGAGGTTCTTCCTTTTGGAGCTTCGTCCTTTTGGATCTTCTTCCTTTCGGAGCTTCTTCCTTTCGGAGCTTCTTCCTTTTGGAGCTTCGTCTTTTCGGATGTTCGTCCTTTTGGAACTTCTTCCTTTCGGAGCATCTTCCTTTTGAAGCTTCGTCTTTTCGGAGGTTCTTCCTTTTGGAGCTTCGTCCTTTTGGAGCTTCTTCCTTTTGGAGCTTCGTCCTTTTGGATCTTCTTCCTTTCGGAGCTTCTTCCTTTCGGAGCTTCTTCCTTTCGGAGCTTCGTCCTTTCGGAGGTTCTTCGTTTTGGAGCTTCTTCCTTTTGGAGCTTCTTCCTTTCGGAGCTTCTTCCTTTTGGAGCTTCTTCCTTTTGGAGCTTCTTCCTTTTGGAGCTTCGTCTTTTCGGAGCTTCTTCGTTTTGGAGCTTCTTCCTTTCGGAGCTTCTTCCTTTTGGAGCTTCTTCCTTTCGGAGCTTCTTCCTTTCGGAGCTTCTTCCTTTTGGAGCTTCGTCTTTTCGGAGCTTCTTCGTTTTGGAGCTTCTTCCTTTTGGAGCTTCTTCCTTTTGGAGCTTCTTCCTTTTGGAGCTTCTTCCTTTTGGAGCTTCGTCCTTTTGGAGCTTCTTCCTTTCGGAGCTTCTTCGTTTTGGAGCTTCTTCCTTTTGGAGCTTCGTCCTTTTGGAGCTTCTTCCTTTCGGAGCTTCTTCCTTTTGGAGCTTCTTCCTTTTGGAGCTTCGTCCTTTTGGAGCTTCTTCCTTTTGGAGCTTCTTCCTTTTGGAGCTTCTTCCTTTTGGAGCTTCGTCCTTTTGGAGCTTCTTCCTTTCGGAGCTTCTTCGTTTTGGAGCTTCTTCCTTTCGGAGCTTCTTCGTTTTGGAGCTTCTTCCTTTCGGAGCTTCTTCCTTTCGGAGCTTCTTCCTTTTGGAGCTTCTTCCTTTCGGAGCTTCTTCCTTTTGGAGCTTCGTCTTTTCGGAGCTTCTTCGTTTTGGAGCTTCTTCCTTTTGGAGCTTCTTCCTTTCGGAGCTTCTTCCTTTTGGAGCTTCTTCCTTTTGGAGCTTCGTCTTTTCGGAGCTTCTTCGTTTTGGAGCTTCTTCCTTTTGGAGCTTCTTCCTTTCGGAGCTTCTTCCTTTCGGAGCTTCTTCCTTTCGGAGCTTCTTCCTTTCGGAGCTTCTTCCTTTTGGAGCTTCTTCCTTTTGGAGCTTCTTCCTTTTGGAGCTTCTTCCTTTCGGAGCTTCTTCGTTTTGGAGCTTCTTCCTTTCGGAGGTTCTTCCTTTCGGAGCTTCTTCCTTTCGGAGCTTCTTCGTTTTGGAGCTTCTTCCTTTCGGAGGTTCTTCCTTTCGGAGCTTCTTCGTTTTGGAGCTTCTTCCTTTCGGAGCTTCTTCCTTTCGGAGCTTCTTCCTTTCGGAGCTTCTTCGTTTTGGAGCTTCTTCCTTTCGGAGCTTCTTCCTTTCGGAGCTTCTTCCTTTCGGAGCTTCTTCCTTTTGGATCTTCTTCCTTTTGGAGCTTCTTCCTTTCGGAGCTTCGTCCTTTTGGAGCTTCGTCCTTTCGGATGTTCTTCCTTTCGGACATTCTTCCTTTCGGAGGTTCTTCCTTTTGGAGATTCTTCCTTTCGGAGCTTCTTCCTTTTGGAGCTTCTTCCTTTTGGAGCTTCTTCCTTTTGGAACTTCGTCCTTTTGGAGCTTCTTCCTTTTGGAGCTTCTTCCTTTCGGAGCTTCTTCGTCTTTTGGAGCTTCTTCCTTTCTGAGATTCTTCCTTTTGGAGCTTCTTCCTTTCGGAGCTTCTTCGTCTTTTGGAGCTTCTTCCTTTTGGAGCTTCTTCCTTTCGGAGCTTCTTCCTTTTGGAGCTTCGTCCTTTTGGAGCTTCGTCCTTTTGGAGCTTCTTCCTTTTGGAGCTTCTTCCTTTCGGAGCTTCTTCCTTTCGGAGCTTCGTCCTTTTGGAGCTTCTTCCTTTTGGAGCTTCTTCCTTTTGGAGCCTCTTACTTTTGGAGGTTCTTCCTTTTGGAGGTTCTTCCTTTTGGAGGTTCTTCCTTTTGGAGCTTCTTCCTTTTGGAGATTCTTCCTTTTGGAGCTTCTTCCTTTCGGAGCTTCGTCCTTTTGGAGCTTCTTCCTTTTGGAGCTTCTTCCTTTCGGAGTTTCTTCCTTTTGGAGCTTCTTCCTTTTGGAGCCTCTTACTTTTGGAGGTTCTTCCTTTCGGAGTTTCGTCCTTTTGGAGGTTCTTCCTTTCGGAGCTTCTTCCTTTTGGAGGTTCTTCCTTTCGGAGCTTCTTCCTTTTGGAGCTTCTTCCTTTCGGAGCTTCTTCCTTTTGGAGCTTCTTCCTTTTGGAGCTTCTTCCTTTCGGAGTTTCTTCCTTTTGGAGCTTCTTCCTTTTGGAGCCTCTTACTTTTGGAGGTTCTTCCTTTCGGAGTTTCGTCCTTTTGGAGGTTCTTCCTTTCGGAGCTTCTTCCTTTTGGAGGTTCTTCCTTTTGGAGCTTCTTCCTTTTGGAGATTCTTCCTTTTGGAGCTTCTTCCTTTCGGAGCTTCTTCCTTTTGGAGCTTCTTCCTTTTGGAGCTTCTTCCTTTTGGAGCTTCTTCCTTTTGGAGCTTCTTCCTTTTGGAGCTTCTTCCTTTTGGAGACTCGTCCTTTTGGAGCTTCTTCCTTTCAAAGCTTCTTCCTTTTGGAGCTTCTTCCTTTTGGAGCTTCTTCCTTTTGAAGCTTCTTCCTTTTGGAGCTTCTTCCTTTTGGAGCTTCTTCCTTTTGGAGCTTCTTCCTTTTGGAGCCTCTTCCTTTTGGAGCTTCTTCCTTTTGGAGCTTCTTCCTTTTGGAGCTTCTTCCTTTTGGAGCCTCGTCCTTTTGGAGCTTCTTCCTTTCGGAGCTTCTTCCTTTTGGAGCTTCTTCCTTTTGGAGCCTCGTCCTTTTGGAGCTTCTTCCTTTCAAAGCTTCTTCCTTTTGGAGCTTCTTCCTTTTGGAGCTTCTTCCTTTTGGAGACTCGTCCTTTTGGAGCTTCTTCCTTTTGGAGCTTCTTCCTTTTGGAGCTTCTTCCTTTTGGAGCTTCTTCCTTTTGGAGCTTCTTCCTTTTGGAGCTTCTTCCTTTTGGAGCTTCTTCCTTTTGGAGCTTCTTCCTTTTGGAGACTCGTCCTTTTGGAGCTTCTTCCTTTCAAAGCTTCTTCCTTTTGGAGACTCGTCCTTTTGGAGCTTCTTCCTTTCAAAGCTTCTTCCTTTTGGAGCTTCTTCCTTTTGGAGCTTCTTCCTTTTGAAGCTTCTTCCTTTTGGAGCTTCTTCCTTTTGGAGCTTCTTCCTTTTGGAGCTTCTTCCTTTTGGAGCTTCTTCCTTTTGGAGCTTCTTCCTTTCGGAGCTTCGTCTTTTCGGAGCTTCTTCCTTTCGGAGCTTCTTCCTTTTGGAGCTTCTTCCTTTTGGAGGTTCGTCCTTTTGGATCTTCTTCCTTTTGGAGCTTCTTCCTTTTGGAGCTTCTTCCTTTTGGAGCTTCTTCCTTTCGGAGCTTCTTCCTTTCGGAGCTTCTTCCTTTTGGAGCTTCTTCCTTTTGGAGGTTCGTCCTTTTGGATCTTCTTCCTTTTGGAGCTTCTTCCTTTTGGAGCTTCTTCCTTTCGGAGCTTCTTCCTTTCGGAGCTTCTTCCTTTTGGAGCTTCTTCCTTTCGGAGCTTCTTCCTTTTGGTGCTTCGTCCTTTTGGAGCTTCGTCCTTTTGGAGCTTCTTCCTTTTGGTGCTTCGTCCTTTTGGAGCTTCTTCCTTTCGGAGCTTCTTCCTTTTGGTGCTTCGTCCTTTTGGAGCTTCGTCCTTTTGGAGCTTCTTCCTTTTGGAGCTTCTTCCTTTCGGAGCTTCTTCCTTTTGGTGCTTCGTCCTTTCGGAGCTTCTTCCTTTCGGAGCTTCTTCCTTTTGGTGCTTCGTCCTTTCGGAGCTTCGTCCTTTCGGAGGTTCGTCCTTTTGGATCTTCGTCCTTTTGGAGCTTCTTCCTTTTGGAGCTTCTTCCTTTCGGAGGTTCTTCCTTTTGGAGCTTCTTCCTTTTGGAGCTTCGTCCTTTTGGATCTTCTTCCTTTCGGAGCTTCTTCCTTTCGGAGCTTCTTCCTTTCGGAGGTTCGTCCTTTTGGATCTTCGTCCTTTTGGAGCTTCTTCCTTTTGGAGCTTCTTCCTTTCGGAGGTTCTTCCTTTTGGAGCTTCTTCCTTTTGGAGCTTCGTCCTTTTGGATCTTCTTCCTTTCGGAGCTTCTTCCTTTCGGAGCTTCTTCCTTTCGGAGCTTCTTCCTTTCGGAGCTTCTTCCTTTTGGAGCTTCTTCCTTTTGGAGGTTCGTCCTTTTGGATCTTCTTCCTTTTGGAGCTTCTTCCTTTCGGAGCTTCTTCCTTTCGGAGCTTCTTCCTTTCGGAGCTTCTTCCTTTTGGAGCTTCTTCCTTTCGGAGCTTCTTCCTTTTGGTGCTTCGTCCTTTTGGAGCTTCGTCCTTTTGGAGCTTCTTCCTTTTGGTGCTTCGTCCTTTTGGAGCTTCTTCCTTTCGGAGCTTCGTCCTTTTGTATCTTCTTCCTTTCGGCGTTTCTTCCTTTTGGAGCTTCTTCCTTTTGGAGCTTCGTCCTTTTGGAGCTTCGTCCTTTTGGAGCTTCTTCCTTTTGGTGCTTCGTCCTTTTGTATCTTCGTCCTTTTGGAACTTCGTCCTTTTGTATCTTCTTCCTTTCGGCGTTTCTTCCTTTTGGAGCTTCTTCCTTTTGGAGCTTCGTCCTTTTGGAGCTTCGTCCTTTTGTATCTTCGTCCTTTTGGAGCTTCGTCCTTTTGTATCTTCGTCCTTTTGGAGCTTCGTCCTTTTGTATCTTCGTCCTTTTGTATCTTCGTCCTTTTGTATCTTCGTCCTTTTGGAGCTTCGTCCTTTTGTATCTTCGTCCTTTTGGAGCTTCGTCCTTTTGTATCTTCTTCCTTTTGGAGCTTCTTCCTTTTGGAGCTTCGTCCTTTTGTATCTTCGTCCTTTTGGAGCTTCGTCCTTTTGTATCTTCGTCCTTTTGGAGCTTCGTCCTTTTGTATCTTCTTCCTTTTGGAGCTTCGTCCTTTTGGAGCTTCGTCCTTTTGTATCTTCGTCCTTTTGGAGCTTCTTCCTTTTGGAGGTTCGTCCTTTAGGGGCTTCTTCCTTTTGGAGCTTCTTCCTTTCGGAGCTTCTTCCTTTCGGAGCTTCTTCCTTTTGGAGCTTCTTCCTTTTGGAGCTTCGTCCTTTTGGAGCTTCTTCCTTTTGGAGCTTCTTCCTTTTGGAGCTTCGTCTTTTCGGAGCTTCTTCCTTTTCGGAGCTTCTTCCTTTTGGAGCTTCTTCCTTTT
This sequence comes from Gobius niger, assembly GCF_951799975.1. Taxonomy (NCBI): domain Eukaryota; kingdom Metazoa; phylum Chordata; class Actinopteri; order Gobiiformes; family Gobiidae; genus Gobius; species Gobius niger. The sequence goes on along the minus strand of NW_027639229.1, from coordinate 146,982 downwards.
GGAGCTTCTTCCTTTTGAAGCTTCTTCCTTTTGGAGCTTCTTCCTTTTGGAGCTTCTTCCTTTTGAAGCTTCTTCCTTTTGGAGCTTCTTCCTTTTGAAGCTTCGTCCTTTTGAAGCTTCTTCCTTTTGGAGCTTCTTCCTTTTGGAGCTTCTTCCTTTTGGAGCTTCTTCCTTTTGGAGCTTCTTCCTTTTGGAGCTTCTTCCTTTCGGAGCTTCTTCCTTTTGGAGCTTCTTCCTTTTGGAGCTTCTTCCTTTTGGAGCTTCTTCCTTTCGGAGCTTCGTCCTTTTGGAGTTTCTTCCATTTGGAGCTTCTTCCTTTTGGAGCTTCTTCCTTTTGGAGCTTCTTCCTTTCGGAGCTTCTTCCTTTTGGAGCTTCTTCCTTTTGGAGCTTCTTCCTTTTGGAGCTTCGTCCTTTTGGAGCTTCTTCCTTTTGGAGCTTCTTCCTTTTGGAGCTTCTTCCTTTTGGAGACTCGTCCTTTTGGAGCTTCTTCCTTTCAAAGCTTCTTCCTTTTGGAGCCTCGTCCTTTTGGAGCTTCTTCCTTTCAAAGCTTCTTCCTTTTGGAGCTTCTTCCTTTTGGAGCTTCTTCCTTTTGGAGACTCGTCCTTTTGGAGCTTCTTCCTTTTGGAGCTTCTTCCTTTTGGAGCTTCTTCCTTTTGGAGCTTCTTCCTTTTGGAGCTTCTTCCTTTTGGAGCTTCTTCCTTTTGGAGCTTCTTCCTTTTGGAGCTTCTTCCTTTTGGAGACTCGTCCTTTTGGAGCTTCTTCCTTTCAAAGCTTCTTCCTTTTGGAGACTCGTCCTTTTGGAGCTTCTTCCTTTCAAAGCTTCTTCCTTTTGGAGCTTCTTCCTTTTGGAGCTTCTTCCTTTCGGAGCTTCTTCCTTTTGGAGCTTCTTCCTTTTGGAGCTTCTTCCTTTTGGAGCTTCGTCCTTTTGGAGCTTCTTCCTTTTGGAGCTTCTTCCTTTTGGAGCTTCTTCCTTTTGGAGACTCGTCCTTTTGGAGCTTCGTCCTTTTGGAGCTTCTTCCTTTTGGTGCTTCGTCCTTTTGGAGCTTCTTCCTTTCGGAGCTTCTTCCTTTTGGTGCTTCGTCCTTTTGGAGCTTCGTCCTTTTGGAGCTTCTTCCTTTTGGAGCTTCTTCCTTTCGGAGCTTCTTCCTTTTGGTGCTTCGTCCTTTCGGAGCTTCTTCCTTTCGGAGCTTCTTCCTTTTGGTGCTTCGTCCTTTCGGAGCTTCGTCCTTTTGGATCTTCGTCCTTTTGGAGCTTCTTCCTTTTGGAGCTTCTTCCTTTCGGAGGTTCTTCCTTTTGGAGCTTCTTCCTTTTGGAGCTTCGTCCTTTTGGATCTTCTTCCTTTCGGAGCTTCTTCCTTTCGGAGCTTCTTCCTTTCGGAGCATCTTCCTTTTGAAGCTTCGTCCTTTTGGAGCTTCTTCCTTTTGGAGCTTCGTCCTTTTGGAGCTTCGTCCTTTTGGAGCTTCTTCCTTTTGGAGCTTCGTCCTTTTGGATCTTCTTCCTTTCGGAGCTTCTTCCTTTTGGAGCTTCTTCCTTTTGGAACTTCTTCCTTTCGGAGCATCTTCCTTTTGAAGCTTCGTCTTTTCGGAGGTTCTTCCTTTTGGAGCTTCGTCCTTTTGGATCTTCTTCCTTTCGGAGCTTCTTCCTTTCGGAGCTTCTTCCTTTTGGAGCTTCGTCTTTTCGGATGTTCGTCCTTTTGGAACTTCTTCCTTTCGGAGCATCTTCCTTTTGAAGCTTCGTCTTTTCGGAGGTTCTTCCTTTTGGAGCTTCGTCCTTTTGGAGCTTCTTCCTTTTGGAGCTTCGTCCTTTTGGATCTTCTTCCTTTCGGAGCTTCTTCCTTTCGGAGCTTCTTCCTTTCGGAGCTTCGTCCTTTCGGAGGTTCTTCGTTTTGGAGCTTCTTCCTTTCGGAGCTTCTTCCTTTTGGAGCTTCTTCCTTTTGGAGCTTCTTCCTTTCGGAGCTTCTTCCTTTTGGAGCTTCTTCCTTTCGGAGCTTCTTCCTTTCGGAGCTTCTTCCTTTTGGAGCTTCGTCTTTTCGGAGCTTCTTCGTTTTGGAGCTTCTTCCTTTTGGAGCTTCTTCCTTTCGGAGCTTCTTCCTTTTGGAGCTTCTTCCTTTTGGAGCTTCTTCCTTTTGGAGCTTCGTCTTTTCGGAGCTTCTTCGTTTTGGAGCTTCTTCCTTTCGGAGCTTCTTCCTTTCGGAGCTTCTTCCTTTCGGAGCTTCTTCCTTTTGGAGCTTCGTCTTTTCGGAGCTTCTTCGTTTTGGAGCTTCTTCCTTTTGGAGCTTCTTCCTTTTGGAGCTTCTTCCTTTTGGAGCTTCTTCCTTTTGGAGCTTCGTCCTTTTGGAGCTTCTTCCTTTCGGAGCTTCTTCGTTTTGGAGCTTCTTCCTTTTGGAGCTTCGTCCTTTTGGAGCTTCTTCCTTTCGGAGCTTCTTCCTTTTGGAGCTTCTTCCTTTTGGAGCTTCGTCCTTTTGGAGCTTCTTCCTTTTGGAGCTTCTTCCTTTTGGAGCTTCTTCCTTTTGGAGCTTCGTCCTTTTGGAGCTTCTTCCTTTCGGAGCTTCTTCGTTTTGGAGCTTCTTCCTTTCGGAGCTTCTTCGTTTTGGAGCTTCTTCCTTTCGGAGCTTCTTCCTTTCGGAGCTTCTTCCTTTTGGAGCTTCTTCCTTTCGGAGCTTCTTCCTTTTGGAGCTTCGTCTTTTCGGAGCTTCTTCGTTTTGGAGCTTCTTCCTTTTGGAGCATCTTCCTTTCGGAGCTTCTTCCTTTTGGAGCTTCTTCCTTTTGGAGCTTCGTCTTTTCGGAGCTTCTTCGTTTTGGAGCTTCTTCCTTTTGGAGCTTCTTCCTTTCGGAGCTTCTTCCTTTCGGAGCTTCTTCCTTTCGGAGCTTCTTCCTTTCGGAGCTTCTTCCTTTTGGAGCTTCTTCCTTTTGGAGCTTCTTCCTTTTGGAGCTTCTTCCTTTCGGAGCTTCTTCGTTTTGGAGCTTCTTCCTTTCGGAGGTTCTTCCTTTCGGAGCTTCTTCCTTTCGGAGCTTCTTCGTTTTGGAGCTTCTTCCTTTCGGAGGTTCTTCCTTTCGGAGCTTCTTCGTTTTGGAGCTTCTTCCTTTCGGAGCTTCTTCCTTTCGGAGCTTCTTCCTTTCGGAGCTTCTTCGTTTTGGAGCTTCTTCCTTTCGGAGCTTCTTCCTTTCGGAGCTTCTTCCTTTCGGAGCTTCTTCCTTTTGGATCTTCTTCCTTTTGGAGCTTCTTCCTTTCGGAGCTTCGTCCTTTTGGAGCTTCGTCCTTTCGGATGTTCTTCCTTTCGGACATTCTTCCTTTCGGAGGTTCTTCCTTTTGGAGATTCTTCCTTTCGGAGCTTCTTCCTTTTGGAGCTTCTTCCTTTTGGAGCTTCTTCCTTTTGGAACTTCGTCCTTTTGGAGCTTCTTCCTTTTGGAGCTTCTTCCTTTCGGAGCTTCTTCGTCTTTTGGAGCTTCTTCCTTTCTGAGATTCTTCCTTTTGGAGCTTCTTCCTTTCGGAGCTTCTTCGTCTTTTGGAGCTTCTTCCTTTTGGAGCTTCTTCCTTTCGGAGCTTCTTCCTTTTGGAGCTTCGTCCTTTTGGAGCTTCGTCCTTTTGGAGCTTCTTCCTTTTGGAGCTTCTTCCTTTCGGAGCTTCTTCCTTTCGGAGCTTCGTCCTTTTGGAGCTTCTTCCTTTTGGAGCTTCTTCCTTTTGGAGCCTCTTACTTTTGGAGGTTCTTCCTTTTGGAGGTTCTTCCTTTTGGAGGTTCTTCCTTTTGGAGCTTCTTCCTTTTGGAGATTCTTCCTTTTGGAGCTTCTTCCTTTCGGAGCTTCGTCCTTTTGGAGCTTCTTCCTTTTGGAGCTTCTTCCTTTTGGAGCTTCTTCCTTTTGGAGCTTCTTCCTTTCGGAGTTTCTTCCTTTTGGAGCTTCTTCCTTTTGGAGCCTCTTACTTTTGGAGGTTCTTCCTTTCGGAGTTTCGTCCTTTTGGAGGTTCTTCCTTTCGGAGCTTCTTCCTTTTGGAGGTTCTTCCTTTTGGAGCTTCTTCCTTTTGGAGATTCTTCCTTTTGGAGCTTCTTCCTTTCGGAGCTTCTTCCTTTTGGAGCTTCTTCCTTTTGGAGCTTCTTCCTTTTGGAGCTTCTTCCTTTTGGAGCTTCGTCCTTTTGGAGCTTCGTCCTTTTGGAGCTTCTTCCTTTTGGAGCTTCTTCCTTTTGGAGCTTCTTCCTTTTGGAGCTTCGTCCTTTTGGAGCTTCTTCCTTTTGGAGCTTCTTCCTTTCTGAGATTCTTCCTTTTGGAGCTTCTTCCTTTTGGAGCTTCTTCCTTTTGGAGCTTCTTCCTTTTGGAGCTTCTTCCTTTTGGAGCTTCTTCCTTTTGGAGCTTCTTCCTTTTGGAGCTTCTTCCTTTCGGAGCTTCTTCCTTTTGGAGCTTCTTCCTTTTGGAGCTTCTTCCTTTTGGAGCTTCTTCCTTTTGGAGCTTCGTCCTTTTGGAGCTTCTTCCTTTTGGAGCTTCGTCCTTTTGGAGTTTCTTCCTTTTGGAGCTTCTTCCTTTTGGAGCTTCTTCCTTTTGGAGCTTCTTCCTTTCGGAGCTTCTTCCTTTTGGAGCTTCTTCCTTTTGGAGCTTCTTCCTTTTGGAGCTTCGTCCTTTTGGAGCTTCTTCCTTTTGGAGCTTCTTCCTTTTGGAGCTTCTTCCTTTTGGAGCTTCGTCCTTTTGGAGTTTCTTCCTTTTGGAGCTTCTTCCTTTTGGAGCTTCTTCCTTTTGGAGCTTCTTCCTTTCGGAGCTTCTTCCTTTTGGAGCTTCTTCCTTTTGGAGCTTCTTCCTTTTGGAGCTTCTTCCTTTTGGAGACTCGTCCTTTTGGAGCTTCTTCCTTTCAAAGCTTCTTCCTTTTGGAGCTTCTTCCTTTTGGAGCTTCTTCCTTTTGAAGCTTCTTCCTTTTGGAGCTTCTTCCTTTTGGAGCTTCTTCCTTTTGGAGCTTCTTCCTTTTGGAGCTTCTTCCTTTTGGAGCTTCTTCCTTTTGGAGCTTCTTCCTTTTGGAGCTTCTTCCTTTTGGAGCTTCTTCCTTTTGGAGCTTCTTCCTTTTGGAGCCTCGTCCTTTTGGAGCTTCTTCCTTTCGGCGTTTCTTCCTTTTGGAGCTTCTTCCTTTTGGAGGTTCGTCCTTTTGGAGCTTCTTCCTTTTGGAGCTTCTTCCTTTTGGAGCTTCGTCCTTTCGGAGCTTCTTCCTTTTGGAGCTTCGTCTTTTCGGAGCTTCTTCCTTTCGGAGCTTCTTCCTTTTGGAGCTTCTTCCTTTTGGAGCTTCGTCCTTTTGGAGCTTCTTCCTTTTGGAGCTTCTTCCTTTCGGAGCTTCTTCCTTTTGGAGCTTCTTCCTTTCGGAGCTTCTTCCTTTTGGAGCTTCTTCCTTTCGGAGCTTCTTCCTTTTGGAGCTTCTTCCTTTTGGAGCTTCTTCCTTTTGGAGGTTCGTCCTTTTGGAGCTTCGTCCTTTTGGAGCTTCGTCCTTTTGTATCTTCGTCCTTTTGGAGCTTCTTCCTTTTGGAGCTTCTTCCTTTTGGAGCTTCGTCCTTTCGGAGCTTCGTCCTTTTGGAGCTTCTTCCTTTTGTATCTTCGTCCTTTTGTATCTTCTTCCTTTTGGAGCTTCTTCCTTTCGGAGGTTCGTCCTTTCGGAGGTTCGTCCTTTCGGAGCTTCTTCCTTTTGGAGCTTCTTCCTTTTGGAGCTTCGTCCTTTTGTATCTTCTTCCTTTTGGAGCTTCTTCCTTTTGGAGGTTCGTCCTTTTGGAGCTTCTTCCTTTTGGAGCTTCTTCCTTTTGGAGCTTCGTCTTTTCGGAGCTTCTTCCTTTCGGAGCTTCTTCCTTTTGGAGCTTCTTCCTTTTGGAGCTTCGTCCTTTTGGAGCTTCTTCCTTTCGGAGCTTCTTCCTTTTGGAGCTTCTTCCTTTTGGAGCTTTTTCCTTTTGGAGGTTCGTCCTTTTGGAGCTTCGTCCTTTTGGAGCTTCTTCCTTTTGTATCTTCGTCCTTTTGTATCTTCTTCCTTTTGGAGCTTCTTCCTTTTGGAGCTTCGTCCTTTCGGAGCTTCTTCCTTTTGTATCTTCTTCCTTTTGGAGCTTCTTCCTTTTGGAGGTTCGTCCTTTCGGAGCTTCTTCCTTTCGGCGTTTCTTCCTTTTGGAGCTTCTTCCTTTTGGAGCTTCTTCCTTTTGGAGGTTCTTCCTTTTGGAGCTTCTTCCTTTTGGAGCTTCGTCCTTTTGTATCTTCTTCCTTTTGTATCTTCTTCCTTTTGGAGCTTCTTCCTTTTGGAGCTTCGTCCTTTTGTATCTTCGTCCTTTTGGAGCTTCTTCCTTTCGGAGCTTCGTCCTTTCGGAGCTTCTTCCTTTTGGAGGTTCTTCCTTTCGGCGTTTCTTCCTTTTGGAGCTTCTTCCTTTTGGAGGTTCGTCCTTTTGGAGCTTCTTCCTTTTGGAGCTTCTTCCTTTTGGAGCTTCGTCCTTTTGGAGCTTCTTCCTTTTGTATCTTCGTCCTTTTGGAGCTTCGTCCTTTTGTATCTTCGTCCTTTTGGAACTTCGTCCTTTTGGAGCTTCTTCCTTTCGGAGCTTCTTCCTTTCGGAGCTTCTTCCTTTTGGAACTTCGTCCTTTTGGAACTTCGTCCTTTTGGATCTTCGTCCTTTTGTATCTTCGTCCTTTTGGAACTTCGTCCTTTTGGAGTTTCGTCCTTTTGGAACTTCGTCCTTTTGGAGTTTCGTCCTTTTGTATCTTCTTCCTTTCGGCGTTTCTTCCTTTTGTATCTTCATCCTTTTGGAGCTTCGTCCTTTTGTATCTTCGTCCTTTTGGAACTTCGTCCTTTTGGAGTTTCGTCCTTTTGTATCTTCTTCCTTTCGGCGTTTCTTCCTTTTGTATCTTCGTCCTTTTGTATCTTCGTCCTTTTGTATCTTCGTCCTTTTGTATCTTCGTCCTTTTGTATCTTCGTCCTTTTGGAGCTTCGTCCTTTTGTATCTTCTTCCTTTTGGAGCTTCTTCCTTTTGGAGCTTCGTCCTTTTGTATCTTCGTCCTTTTGGAGCTTCGTCTTTTTGTATCTTCGTCCTTTTGTATCTTCGTCCTTTTGTATCTTCGTCCTTTTGTATCTTCTTCCTTTTGGAGCTTCGTCTTTTTGTATCTTCTTCCTTTTGGAGCTTCGTCTTTTTGTATCTTCGTCCTTTTGGAGCTTCTTCCTTTTGGAGCTTCGTCCTTTTGTATCTTCGTCCTTTTGGAACTTCGTCCTTTTGGAGCTTCGTCCTTTTGGAACTTCTTCCTTTTGGAGCTTCGTCCTTTTGTATCTTCGTCCTTTTGGAACTTCTTCCTTTTGGAGCTTCGTCCTTTTGTATCTTCGTCCTTTTGGAACTTTGTCCTTTTGGAGCTTCTTCCTTTTGGAGCTTCTTCCTTTTGGAACTTCTTCCTTTTGGAGCTTCGTCCTTTTGTATCTTCGTCCTTTTGGAACTTCGTCCTTTTGGAGCTTCGTCCTTTTGTATCTTCGTCCTTTCGGAGGTTCTTCCTTTCGGCGTTTCTTCCTTTTGGAGCTTCTTCCTTTTGGAGCTTCTTCCTTTCGGAGGTTCTTCCTTTTGGAGCTTCTTCCTTTTGGAGCTTCTTCCTTTCGGAGCTTCTTCCTTTCGGAGCTTCTTCCTTTTGTATCTTCTTCCTTTCGGAGGTTCTTCCTTTTGTATCTTCTTCCTTTTGGAGCTTCGTCCTTTTGGAGCTTCGTCCTTTTGGAGCTTCGTCCTTTTGTATCTTCGTCCTTTTGGAACTTCGTCCTTTTGGAGCTTCTTCCTTTTGGAACTTCGTCCTTTTGGAGCTTCGTCCTTTTGGAGCTTCGTCCTTTTGTATCTTCGTCCTTTTGGAACTTCGTCCTTTTGGAGTTTCGTCCTTTTGGAACTTCGTCCTTTTGGAGTTTCGTCCTTTTGTATCTTCTTCCTTTCGGCGTTTCTTCCTTTTGTATCTTCGTCCTTTTGGAACTTCGTCCTTTTGTATCTTCGTCCTTTTGTATCTTCGTCCTTTTGTATCTTCGTCCTTTTGGAGCTTCTTCCTTCTGGAGCTTCGTCCTTTTGGAGCTTCTTCCTTTTGGAGCTTCGTCCTTTTGTATCTTCGTCCTTTTGGAGCTTCTTCCTTTTGGAGCTTCGTCCTTTTGGAGCTTCTTCCTTTTGGAGCTTCGTCCTTTTGGAGCTTCGTCCTTTTGGAACTTCGTCCTTTTGGAGCTTCGTCCTTTTGGAACTTCGTCCTTTTGGAGTTTCGTCCTTTTGTATCTTCTTCCTTTCGGCGTTTCTTCCTTTTGTATCTTCGTCCTTTTGGAACTTCGTCCTTTTGTATCTTCGTCCTTTTGGAACTTCGTCCTTTTGGAGTTTCTTCCTTTTGTATCTTCTTCCTTTCGGCGTTTCTTCCTTTTGTATCTTCGTCCTTTTGTATCTTCGTCCTTTTGGAGCTTCGTCCTTTTGGAACTTCTTCCTTTTGGAGCTTCGTCCTTTTGTATCTTCTTCCTTTTGGAGCTTCGTCCTTTTGTATATTCGTCCTTTTGGAACTTCTTCCTTTTGGAGCTTCGTCCTTTTGGAGCTTCGTCCTTTTGTATCTTCGTCCTTTTGGAGCTTCTTCCTTTTGGAGTTTCTTCCTTTTGGAGCTTCTTCCTTTCGGCGTTTCTTCCTTTTGGAGTTTCTTCCTTTTGTATCTTCGTCCTTTTGGAGCTTCTTCCTTTTGGAGCTTCGTCTTTTTGTATCTTCGTCCTTTTGGAGCTTCGTCTTTTTGTATCTTCGTCCTTTTGGAGCTACTTCCTTTTGGAGCTTCTTCCTTTTGGAGCTTCTTCCTTTCGGCGTCTCTTCCTTTTGGAGCTTCTTCCTTTTGGAGTTTCTTCCTTTTGGAGCTTCTTCCTTTTGGAGCTTCTTCCTTTTGGAGCTTCGTCCTTTTGTACCTTCTTCCTTTCGGAGCTTCTTCCTTTTGGAGCTTCTTCCTTTTGGAGCTTCGTCCTTTTGGAGCTTCTTCCTTTTGGAGCTTCGTCCTTTTGGAGCTTCGTCCTTTTGTATCTTCTTCCTTTCGGAGCTTCTTCCTTTCGGAGCTTCTTCCTTTTGGAGCTTCTTCCTTTTGGAGCTTCGTCCTTTTGGAGCTTCGTCTTTTCGGAGCTTCTTCCTTTCGGAGCTTCTTCCTTTTGTATCTTCTTCCTTTCGGAGCTTCTTCCTTTTGGAGCTTCTTCCTTTTGGAGCTTCTTCCTTTTGTATCTTCGTCCTTTTGGAGCTTCGTCCTTTTGTATCTTCGTCCTTTTGGAGCTTCGTCCTTTTGGAGCTTCGTCCTTTTGTATCTTCTTCCTTTTGGAGCTTCGTCTTTTTGTATCTTCGTCCTTTTGTATCTTCTTCCTTTTGGAGCTTCGTTTTTTTGTATCTTCGTCCTTTTGGAGCTACTTCCTTTTGGAGCTTCTTCCTTTTGGAGCTTCTTCCTTTCGGCGTTTCTTCCTTTTGGAGTTTCTTCCTTTCGGCGTCTCTTCCTTTTGGAGCTTCTTCCTTTTGGAGTTTCTTCCTTTTGGAGCTTCTTCCTTTTGGAGCTTCTTCCTTTTGGAGCTTCGTCCTTTTGTACCTTCTTCCTTTCGGAGCTTCTTCCTTTTGGAGCTTCTTCCTTTTGGAGCTTCGTCCTTTTGTATCTTCTTCCTTTTGGAGCTTCTTCCTTTTGGAGCTTCTTCCTTTTGTATCTTCTTCCTTTTGGAGCTTCTTCCTTTTGGAGCTTCTTCCTTTTGGAGCTTCTTCCTTTTGGAGCTTCGTCCTTTTGTATCTTCTTCCTTTTGGAGCTTCGTCCTTTTGGAGCTTCGTCCTTTTGTATCTTCGTCCTTTTGTATCTTCGTCCTTTCGGAGCTTCGTCCTTTTGGAGCTTCTTCCTTTTGGAGCTTCTTCCTTTTGGAGCTTCTTCCTTTTGGAGCTTCGTCCTTTTGTATCTTCGTCCTTTTAGTCTAGTAAAAAAATCTGAAAAAGGGCTCCGTTAACACTTTTGTGGTTCCGGAATGTTAGGGGTTGGCAACCTTGTTTTTATGTTAATATAAGATGTTGGGAACATATTTCATGAATATGCCAATCGCGTATCGCCTTCGTTTTTTTTTTTTTGAAGAAATAAGAAGAGAATGTTTACCAAAAAGTCGCACCTTAAATCATGCACTATCTGTCAGATAAAATGAAATATCTGCAATATTAAACAAGATTTTTTCATGAAATTTGCACTGTATGTGTAGTTTGACAATATCTCACTTCACAGGAAATCTTGGATTTATAGATTTAAAAATAAACAAATTGTGTCAGTTTTTTCATAGTGGAAACAAGATGGCTGCCATAACTGAACTGGCTGATAGTCAGTTCAATTGTTGTATCTTCAAAACGATACCAGATTTTCTGAAATAATTTACACTGTATATACACTATATCAACCTCATGCAGTATGCAACATTCCACCTTCATCGGTTAATGCATCAATAAATTACATTAAATTTAATCTGTGAATGTTAGCTGAAATGGCTCATTTCCATCGATGTACTGTTGTCACATAAATTGAAATATTGTCAACATGAAATTAGATTTTCTCATGAAATTTGCACTGTATGTGTAGTTTGACATTATATCACTTCACAGGAAAGTTTTGCTTTATAAGTTTAAAAATAAACTAATTATGTAAGTTTTTTCATAGTGGAAACAAGATGGCCGCTGTAACTGAACTGGCTGATACTCAGTTCAATTGTTGTATCTTCATAATTATGCCAGATTTTCTGAAATAATTTACACTGTATATAGACTATATCAACCTAATGCAGTATGCAACATTTCATCTGCATCGGTTACTGCATAAATAAATTACATGAAATTTAATGGGTGAATGTTAACCAAAATGGCTCATTTTCATCATGTACTGTTGTCACATAAAATTAAATATCTTCAATATAAAATAAGATTTTCTCATGAAATTGGCATAGGCTGTATCCGAATGTCCACCCTAGTCCCTAACCCCTCATTCACTACATAGGCCCCTCACTATATAGTCGACTATATAGTCACTGATTCTGTTGGCGATTCGGACACAAGCCACTACTTTCTCCGCGCTGCGTGACGTCACGCGCGCTGCGGCTGCAGATATGTTTTTTTGTTGTTTTTTTATATGAATTTATTTATTGTTACAAACGTTTATTTTATGAAAGAGAACGACTGTTTTGGCACTTTTACAGGCGTTAGTATCATCAAAAAAAAAGAAAAAAAAAAAAAAAAGTCACCCCAGCGTGAGCTCAGAGACGCCGAAAGTAGGTCACAGGCAGGTGTCCGAAGCGCCAGCAGATTGAGTGCACTACATCTGCTAAAAGTTCGCGAAACTCCGGGAATAATGTATTTCTACGATAAAGACCAACCAGACTCATGAGACAGTGGAATATTTATGGATAAATACGAGTCGGATACGCTTTTACTTCACATGGATTTTACGTGAATGGCTTGGATTATTCGAGAGGAAGCTGTCGGTCATTTAACAGCGCAAGCTAAAAGGTAAGCAGCTAACGTTAGCATCTTTTCACCGTAACCGGTTATATTTTGGTCGTTTATTCATGAGAAATACGCAACACACGACTGAAACAGCTGATTTCATTCAGTCGTGTTGATTAGTTCAAAGACCTGTGGCTGTCAGGCTCTTCTCCGACTCTCGCAATGCATTGTGGTCTATATTGACCCGTTTAGTGACCATCAATGCTCACTACTTTTCCAGATGCATCGTGGGAAATTTCGAGTGCACTACTTTTTTCTCTCTGGACATTCGGATACCCCTACAAAATGGCGTGAGCACTATATAGTGCACTATATAGGGAATAGTGTGGACATTCGGATACAGCCATAGTGTGTGTGGTTTGATGTGATTCTATCAACTCTCAGGAAATTTCGGCCTTACAGGTTTGAAAATCAACAAAATATGTGAGTTTCATTAGTTGAAGAAGCAAGATGGCCGCCATAACTGAAACGACATTGTTCCGATCAAATTCTTATGCTGTATTCATGCATAAAGCTGTATGTGATGTGTGGTCATTTGACTCTATACACTAACACACAGCCACAACTGGTCTGAGGCAGACTATTGGTGATATTGTGCCAATGGCCGATCGACCACCTTTAGAAACAGCCTCACACTAACACATTCAAACATCAGCACCACCGAAACAATTTTGTGAGACATGTTGGTCACAGAGGGAGTTTTTCTGAGGGGCAAAGCTTCTCTGTGCTGTGTTCTCTTTACATAGTATAATTAGACTTTCATGTGATTTCCATATACATTAATGTATGAAGATAAAATTTTGTACACCGCTTTAGGTAGATTGACTCTATATACTGTAAGATTTTCATCTGAAAATCTGGTATAATTTCGAAGATATTACATTTTTACTGAATAGCAGCCACCACACACATAAAGAACCGTTTAACAATGATCACACACGGAGCCAGGCTTGTTGATTTGGAAGTTCATTGCTCACATTTCATCTACAATGGGTCATAGACGAGTGGCTTTCTCCCGGAGCTAACAAGCTAGCCGCGACAAGCTAACGGGAAAATTCACTGAATACAAGCAGCATATTATGCATTGAAAACGTCACTAAAACAGGCAACTGCTTGAAGCAGCCTTTATGATGATCACACACGGAGCCTGGCTTGTTGACTGTGTAGTTTATTGCTCACATTTCATCTACAGTGAGTCGTAGCCGAGTGGTTTTCTCCCGGAGCTAAGGCACTATTAGCCACGACAAGCTAACAACCTTCACCTTCACAACATTCATTGAAAACAGGCAGCATATTATGCACAAATAACGTCAATAAAGCAGGCAACTACTTGAAGCAGCCTTTACGATGATCACACAATGAGCCTGGCTTTACACATTTGTGGTTTATTGCAGACTTTTCATCAACAATGAGCTGTAGTCGATTATAACAAGCTAACGGGTAACCTCGAAAAACCACTGTCCACCTGCACAGATAATGTCCGTCTTTGAATCGTATGGGCTCCTGCAGATCCTGGTGTCGTCCATGGGGGTATAGTTAGAGATCCATAGGGCATGGCAGATGCAAAGAGATAGCCTCCAAACAGCAGTTATTTTTCAGGCAAGAGCCCCTTCCAAGCGTCCGGTGTGGAAGGTTTGTCTCCAAATAATATCCTGTGTGGCCATTGTTCACAAAGTGATAAACAGTAGCTCCTTTCCAACAATAAAAATTAAAATGCACCGATCGTAGTTTCAATACAGTTGAGACAACGAGCGCAGTGTTGTGATGCCACAGACAGCGTGTGGAGGGGGCGTGTCGGAAAGGGTCAGAGGTTCTTAAAGAGACAGGGGCCTATTTCAAGTCTTTCGCTACCGCCATTTTGAAAGAGCAATTTTATACAAGGCAGTTATTCTAATTTACTGCATTTACAGACCAACAGAAGGTTTCGTCATCATTGTAGTGAGATATAGACTGGTGCTATGTGGCTGAAAAAAGCAGAATACCCCCTCTTTAAAGGGACTAGATGCAAGTGAGTTATACTCACTACTGTCACCTCAGGTCATACATGTAACTGCACCTTCTATATGAAGCTCGTGTATGATGGCAATTCGGACCCGAAGTAATACAGTTTTGGGTGACGGTGCCGGATTTTAGCAGCAGTTGTGGTGAACAGGTCTGGGCTCATTCGACACATTAGGACATTGCTGGAACATGTAGGGGGATGAAAATACATAATTTTAACATTTTTAAACTCTGCAAAAGACACCTCCCTAAAGTGACTATACAGACACTTGATTTGTGTCTGTTATGGGACACCTATCTCAATTCGTCAATGCAACAGTGTCGCGTGGTTGTGTCCCATATTGCTTATAATTGCTTCCCATAGGCCCCATATTGTGACCCCTGGTATGATGTTGCCCAGTTGATCGTATGTGAAATTTGCCGATGGTGTTCTGCAAAGTGACATCCGTGTTTACTTGTTTCACCGTCTCAGAGGTTGTAACAGCAGTGAGACAGAGACTGCTTGAGAAGGTCAAGTTAGCACTGGACCACATCTGCCAACTGCTGGAGACCTGTCTCAATATATATATATATTTTTTCATTTGAAAAAAGTTTATTTTTTTTCCTAGTGCATGCCCGCTAAAACCTACTACAGCGTCCCATCCATCCATGTTCCTACCCTAACCTATGGCCATGACATCTGGGTAATGACCAAAAGGACAAAATTGCAGATGAAGGCAGTCAAAATGAGTTTCCTCCCCAGGGTGGCTGAGCGCACCCTTAGGAGATAGGGTGAGGAGCTCAGTCACCTCGGAGGAGCTTGGAGTAGAGTTGCTGCTCCTACATTTTGAGAGGAACCAGCTGAGGTGGCTTGAGTATCTGTCTCTGATGCCTACTGGTCGCCCTCGGGCGGTGTTCCAGGCATGTCTTATTGGGAGGAGGCCCCCAGGCACGCTGGAGGAACTATGTCTCTGTGGCCGTGTGCCGACTCGCTATCCCCCCAGAACAGCTGGAGGAAGTGCCCTGCCCAGAACAATGTAGTGTACTCAACTCAATCTAAGGAAGAGTGCAGTGAGCAATGCATGTGAAAGAAAAAGCAGCCTCTGTTCCAAAGGAGGTACCAACACCGTAGGGGGCAGCAGTGGCCCACCGTCAAGTGTTCACCCGTATCATGAAGCCACAAATACCTGGAATACTGTGCACATTGTGTGGTTTTCATCTTTGAAAGCTCAACTGTTTGCCCATTGTCCAAAAATGGGAATAAAGTTCCATGTTTGTTTAATGAAAGTGTAATTCCTGGTATATATATTAAAATAACACAATGCCAATGCAACTGCTGTAATAAAGCAAAATGCAGAAGCAAATGATATGAGAAGCACATGTGGATATGGACGTATTCATCAAAATGCCCTAAAAGCTGATGATACTTGTGACTAGAAATAAGTTTCATTTCATGTATTCATTAAGAATAATCCTTTAATGCATTCTGTATTTTATATTTTTACTTAGAGTACCCATTGTTCCGATCAAATTCTTATGCTGTATTCATGCATAAAGCTGTATGTGATGTGTGGTCATTTGACTCTATACACTATCACACAGCCACAACTGGTCTGAGGCAGACTATTGGTGATATTGTGCCAATGGCCGATCGACCACCTTTAGAAACAGCCTCACACTAACACATTCAAACATCAGCACCACCGAAACAATGTTTGTGAGACATGTTGGTCACAGAGGGAGTTTTTCTGAGGGGCAAAGCTTCTCTGTGCTGTGTTCTCTTTACATAGTATAATTAGACTCAAATTCAATTTCATGTGATTTCCATATACATTAATGTATGAAGATAAAATTTTGTACACAGCTTTAGGTAGATTGACTCTATATACTGTAAGATTTTCATCTGAAAATCTGGTATAATTTCGAAGATATTACATTTTTACTGAATAGCAGTCGTTTCAGTTATGGCGGCCATCTTGCTTCTTCAACTAATGAAACTCACATATTTTGTTGATTTTCAAACCTGTAAGGCCGAAATTTCCTGAGAGTTGATAGAATCACATCAAACCACACACACTATGCCAATTTCATGAGAAAATCTTATTTTATATTGAAGATATTTAATTTTATGTGACAACAGTACATGATGAAAATGAGCCATTTTGGTTAACATTCACCCATTAAATTTCATGTAATTTATTTATGCAGTAACCGATGCAGATGAAATGTTGCATACTGCATTAGGTTGATATAGTCTATATACAGTGTAAATTATTTCAGAAAATCTGGCATAATTATGAAGATACAACAATTGAACTGAGTATCAGCCAGTTCAGTTACAGCGGCCATCTTGTTTCCACTATGAAAAAACTTACATAATTAGTTTATTTTTAAACTTATAAAGCAAAACTTTCCTGTGAAGTGATATAATGTCAAACTACACATACAGTGCAAATTTCATGAGAAAATCTAATTTCATGTTGACAATATTTCAATTTATGTGACAACAGTACATCGATGGAAATGAGCCATTTCAGCTAACATTCACAGATTAAATTTAATGTAATTTATTGATGCATTAACCGATGAAGGTGGAATGTTGCATACTGCATGAGGTTGATATAGTGTATATACAGTGTAAATTATTTCAGAAAATCTGGTATCGTTTTGAAGATACAACAATTGAACTGACTATCAGCCAGTTCAGTTATGGCAGCCATCTTGTTTCCACTATGAAAAAACTGACACAATTTGTTTATTTTTAAATCTATAAATCCAAGATTTCCTGTGAAGTGAGATATTGTCAAACTACACATACAGTGCAAATTTCATGAAAAAATCTTGTTTAATATTGCAGATATTTCATTTTATCTGACAGATAGTGCATGATTTAAGGTGCGACTTTTAGGTAAACATTCTCTTCTTATTTCTTCAATAAAAAACAAACGAAGGCGATACGCGATTGGCATATTCATGAAATATGTTCCCAACATCTTATATTAACATAAAAACAAGGTTGCCAACCCCTAACATTCCGGAACCACAAAAGTTACAATTTCAGATTTTCGTACTAGACTATTTTGTATCTTCGTCCTTTTGTATCTTCGTCCTTTCGGAGCTTCGTCCTTTCGGAGCTTCGTCCTTTTGGAGCTTCGTCTTTTCGGAGGTTCGTCCTTTCGGAGCTTCTTCCTTTCGGAGCTTCTTCCTTTTGGAGCTTCTTCCTTTTGGAGCTTCGTCCTTTTGGAGCTTCGTCCTTTTGTATCTTCGTCCTTTTGTATCTTCGTCCTTTCGGAGCTTCGTCTTTTCGGAGCTTCTTCCTTTCGGAGCTTCTTCCTTTCGGAGCTTCTTCCTTTTGTATCTTCTTCCTTTCGGAGGTTCTTCCTTTCGGCGTTTCTTCCTTTTGGAGCTTCGTCCTTTTGTATCTTCGTCCTTTTGTATCTTCGTCCTTTTGGAACTTCGTCCTTTTGGAGCTTCGTCCTTTTGGAGCTTCTTCCTTTTGGAGCTTCTTCCTTTTGGAGCTTCTTCCTTTCGGAGCTTCTTCCTTTCGGAGCTTCTTCCTTTTGGAACTTCGTCCTTTTGGAACTTCGTCCTTTTGTATCTTCGTCCTTTTGTATCTTCGTCCTTTTGGAGCTTCTTCCTTTTGGAGCTTCTTCCTTTCGGAGCTTCTTCCTTTCGGAGCTTCTTCCTTTTGGAGCTTCGTCCTTTTGTATCTTCGTCCTTTTGTATCTTCGTCCTTTTGTATCTTCGTCCTTTTGGAGCTTCGTCCTTTTGTATCTTCGTCCTTTTGGAACTTCGTCCTTTTGTATCTTCGTCCTTTTGGAACTTCTTCCTTTTGGAGCTTCGTCCTTTTGTATCTTCGTCCTTTTGGAACTTCTTCCTTTTGGAGCTTCGTCCTTTTGTATCTTCGTCCTTTCGGAGGTTCTTCCTTTCGGCGTTTCTTCCTTTTGGAGCTTCTTCCTTTTGGAGCTTCTTCCTTTCGGAGGTTCTTCCTTTTGGAGCTTCTTCCTTTTGGAGCTTCTTCCTTTTGGAGCTTCGTCCTTTTGTATCTTCGTCCTTTCGGAGCTTCGTCTTTTCGGAGCTTCTTCCTTTCGGAGCTTCTTCCTTTCGGAGCTTCTTCCTTTCGTATCTTCTTCCTTTCGGAGGTTCTTCCTTTCGGCGTTTCTTCCTTTTGGAGCTTCGTCCTTTTGTATCTTCTTCCTTTCGGAGCTTCTTCCTTTCGGAGCTTCTTCCTTTTGTATCTTCTTCCTTTCGGAGGTTCTTCCTTTCGGCGTTTCTTCCTTTTGGAGCTTCGTCCTTTTGTATCTTCGTCCTTTTGGAGCTTCGTCCTTTTGTATCTTCGTCCTTTTGGAACTTCGTCCTTTTGTATCTTCGTCCTTTTGTATCTTCGTCCTTTTGGAACTTCGTCCTTTTGGAACTTCGTCCTTTTGTATCTTCGTCCTTTTGTATCTTCGTCCTTTTGGAGCTTCGTCCTTTTGGAGCTTCGTCCTTTTGGAGCTTCTTCCTTTTGGAGCTTCTTCCTTTTGGAGCTTCTTCCTTTTGGAGCTTCTTCCTTTTGGAGCTTCTTCCTTTCGGAGGTTCTTCCTTTTGGAGCTTCGTCTTTTCGGAGCTTCGTCCTTTTGGAGCTTCTTCCTTTTGGAGCTTCGTCCTTTTGTATATTCGTCCTTTTGGAGCTTCTTCCTTTTGGAGCTTCGTCCTTTTGTATATTCGTCCTTTTGGAGCTTCGTCCTTTTGGAGTTTCGTCCTTTTGTATCTTCGTCCTTTTGTATCTTCGTCCTTTTGGAACTTCTTCCTTTTGGAGCTTCGTCCTTTCGGCGTTTCTTCCTTTTGTATCTTCGTCCTTTTGTATCTTCGTCCTTTTGGAACTTCTTCCTTTTGGAGCTTCGTCCTTTTGTATCTTCTTCCTTTTGGAGCTTCGTCCTTTTGTATATTCGTCCTTTTGGAACTTCTTCCTTTTGGAGCTTCGTCCTTTTGTATCTTCGTCCTTTTGGAGCTTCGTCCTTTTGTATCTTCTTCCTTTTGGAGCTTCGTCTTTTTGCATCTTCGTCCTTTTGGAGCTTCTTCCTTTTGGAGCTTCGTCTTTTTGCATCTTCTTCCTTTTGGAGCTTCTTCCTTTTGGAGCTTCGTCCTTTTGTATCTTCTTCCTTTCGGAGCTTCGTCCTTTTGTATCTTCGTCCTTTCGGAGGTTCTTCCTTTCGGCGTTTCTTCCTTTTGGAGCTTCTTCCTTTTGGAGCTTCTTCCTTTTGGAGCTTCTTCCTTTTGGAGCTTCTTCCTTTCGGAGGTTCTTCCTTTTGGAGCTTCGTCTTTTCGGAGCTTCGTCCTTTTGGAGCTTCTTCCTTTTGGAGCTTCTTCCTTTTGGAGCTTCTTCCTTTCGGAGCTTCTTCCTTTCGGAGCTTCTTCCTTTTGGAACTTCGTCCTTTTGGAACTTCGTCCTTTTGGAACTTCGTCCTTTTGGAGTTTCGTCCTTTTGTATCTTCTTCCTTTCGGCGTTTCTTCCTTTTGTATCTTCGTCCTTTTGGAGCTTCGTCCTTTTGTATCTTCGTCCTTTTGGAGCTTCGTCCTTTTGTATCTTCGTCCTTTTGGAACTTCGTCCTTTTGTATCTTCGTCCTTTTGGAACTTCGTCCTTTTGGAGTTTCGTCGTTTTGTATCTTCTTCCTTTCAGCGTTTCTTCCTTTTGGAGCTTCTTCCTTTTGTATCTTCGTCCTTTTGGAACTTCGTCCTTTTGTATCTTCGTCCTTTTGGAACTTCGTCCTTTTGTATCTTCTTCCTTTCGGCGTTTCTTCCTTTTGTATCTTCGTCCTTTTGGAGCTTCGTCCTTTTGGAGCTTCGTCTTTTTGTATCTTCGTCCTTTTGTATCTTCGTCCTTTTGGAGCTTCGTCTTTTTGTATCTTCGTCCTTTTGGAGCTTCTTCCTTTTGGAGGTTCTTCCTTTCGCCGTTTCTTCCTTTTGGAGTTTCTTCCTTTCGGCGTTACTTCCTTTTGGAGCTTCTTCCTTTTGGAGTTTCTTCCTTTTGGAGCTTCTTCCTTTTGGAGCTTCTTCCTTTTGGAGCTTCGTCCTTTTGTATCTTCTTCCTTTCGGAGCTTCTTCCTTTCGGAGCTTCTTCCTTTTGGAGCTTCTTCCTTTTGGAGCTTCGTCCTTTTGTATCTTCTTCCTTTCGGAGCTTCTTCCTTTTGGAGCTTCTTCCTTTTGGAGCTTCTTCCTTTCGGAGCTTCTTCCTTTTGGAGCTTCGTCCTTTTGTATCTTCGTCCTTTTGTATCTTCGTCCTTTTGTATCTTCGTCCTTTCGGAGCTTCTTCCTTTTGTATCTTCTTCCTTTTGGAGCTTCTTCCTTTTGGAGCTTCGTCCTTTTGTATCTTCTTCCTTTTGGAGCTTCTTCCTTTTGGAGCTTCTTCCTTTTGAAGCTTCGTCCTTTTGTATCTTCGTCCTTTTGTATCTTCGTCCTTTTGGAGCTTCTTCCTTTTGGAGCTTCGTCCTTTTGTATCTTCGTCCTTTTGTATCTTCTTCCTTTCGGAGCTTCTTCCTTTTGGAGCCTCGTCCTTTTGTAGCTTCTTCCTTTCGGAGGTTCTTCCTTTCGGCGTTTCTTCCTTTTGGAGCTTCTTCCTTTCGGCGTTTCTTCCTTTTGGAGCTTCTTCCTTTTGGAGCTTCTTCCTTTTGGAGCTTCTTCCTTTTGGAGCTTCGTCCTTTCGGAGCTTCTTCCTTTTGGAGCTTCTTCCTTTCGGAGCTTCTTCCTTTTGGAGCTTCTTCCTTTTGGAGCTTCTTCCTTTTGGAGCTTCGTCCTTTTGTATCTTCGTCCTTTCGGAGCTTCGTCCTTTTGGAGCTTCTTCCTTTTGGAGCTTCTTCCTTTTGGAGCTTCGTCCTTTTGTATCTTCGTCCTTTTGTATCTTCGTCCTTTCGGAGCTTCGTCCTTTTGGAGCTTCGTCCTTTTGGAGCTTCTTCCTTTTGGAGCTTCTTCCTTTTGGAGCTTCTTCCTTTTGGAGCTTCTTCCTTTTGGAGCTTCGTCCTTTTGTATCTTCTTCCTTTTGGAGCTTCGTCCTTTTGTATCTTCGTCCTTTTGTATCTTCTTCCTTTTGGAGCTTCTTCCTTTTGGAGCTTCTTCCTTTTGGAGCTTCTTCCTTTTGGAGCTTCGTCCTTTTGGAGCTTCTTCCTTTTGGAGCTTCGTCCTTTTGTATCTTCGTCCTTTTGTATCTTCTTCCTTTTGGAGCTTCGTCCTTTTGGAGCTTCTTCCTTTTGGAGCTTCTTCCTTTTGGAGCTTCGTCCTTTTGGAGCTTCGTCTTTTCGGAGCTTCTTCCTTTTGGAGCTTCGTCCTTTTGGAGCTTCGTCTTTTCGGAGCTTCTTCCTTTTGGAGCTTCGTCCTTTTCGGAGCTTCTTCCTTTTGGAGCTTCGTCCTTTCGGAGCTTCTTCCTTTCGGAGCTTCTTCCTTTTGGAGCTTCTTCCTTTCGGAGGTTCTTCCTTTCGGCGTTTCTTCCTTTTGGAGCTTCTTCCTTTTGGAGCTTCTTCCTTTTGGAGCTTCTTCCTTTTGGAACTTCTTCCTTTTGGAGCTTCGTCCTTTTGTATCTTCTTCCTTTTGGAACTTCTTCCTTTCGGAGCTTCTTCCTTTTGGAACTTCGTCCTTTCGGAGCATCTTCCTTTCGGAGGTTCTTCCTTTCAGCGTTTCTTCCTTTCGGAGCTTCTTCCTTTTGGAGCTTCTTCCTTTTGGAGCTTCTTCCTTTTGGAGCTTCGTCCTTTCGGAGCTTCTTCCTTTCGGAGATTCTTCCTTTTGGAGCTTCTTCCTTTTGGAGCTTCGTCCATTTGTATCTTCATCCTTTTGTATCTTCGTCCTTTCGGAGCTTCGTCTTTTCGGAGCTTCTTCCTTTCGGAGCTTCTTCCTTTTGGAGCTTCTTCCTTTTGGAGCTTCGTCCTTTTGGAGCTTCTTCCTTTTGGAGCTTCGTCCTTTTGGAGCTTCGTCCTTTTGTATCTTCTTCCTTTCGGAGCTTCGTCCTTTTGGAGCTTCGTCCTTTTGTATCTTCGTCCTTTCGGAGCTTCTTCCTTTTGGAGCTTCTTCCTTTTGGAGCTTCGTCCTTTTGGAGCTTCTTCCTTTTGGAGCTTCTTCCTTTTGTATCTTCTTCCTTTTGTATCTTCTTCCTTTCGGAGCTTCGTCCTTTTGTATCTTCTTCCTTTCGGAGCTTCTTCCTTTTGTATCTTCTTCCTTTTGGAGCTTCTTCCTTTTGTATCTTCTTCCTTTTGGAGCTTCTTCCTTTTGGAGCTTCTTCCTTTTGGAGCTTCGTCCTTTTGGAGCTTCGTCCTTTTGTATCTTCGTCCTTTCGGAGCTTCGTCCTTTTGGAGCTTCTTCCTTTTGGAGCTTCTTCCTTTTGGAGCTTCTTCCTTTTGGAGCTTCGTCCTTTTGGAGCTTCGTCTTTTCGGAGGTTCGTCCTTTCGGAGCTTCTTCCTTTCGGAGCTTCTTCCTTTTGGAGCTTCTTCCTTTCGGAGGTTCTTCCTTTCGGCGTTTCTTCCTTTTGGAGCTTCTTCCTTTTGGAGGTTCGTCCTTTTGGAGCTTCTTCCTTTTGGAGCTTCTTCCTTTTGGAGCTTCGTCCTTTTGTATCTTCGTCCTTTTGGAGCTTCTTCCTTTTGGAGCTTCGTCCTTTTGTATCTTCGTCCTTTTGGAACTTCTTCCTTTTGGAGCTTCTTCCTTTTGGAGCTTCTTCCTTTTGGAACTTCTTCCTTTTGGAGCTTCTTCCTTTTGGAGCTTCTTCCTTTTGGAGCTTCTTCCTTTTGGAGCTTCTTCCTTTTGGAACTTCTTCCTTTTGGAGCTTCGTCCTTTTGTATCTTCGTCCTTTTGTATCTTCGTCCTTTTGGAGCTTCTTCCTTTTGTATCTTCGTCCTTTTGGAGCTTCTTCCTTTTGGAGCTTCTTCCTTTTGGAACTTCTTCCTTTTGGAGCTTCGTCCTTTTGTATCTTCGTCCTTTTGGAACTTCTTCCTTTTGGAGCTTCGTCCTTTCGGAGCATCTTCCTTTCGGAGGTTCTTCCTTTCGGCGTTTCTTCCTTTTGGAGCTTCTTTCTTTTGGAGCTTCGTCCTTTTGGAGCTTCGTCCTTTTGTATCTTCGTCCTTTTGGAGCTTCGTCCTTTTGGAGCTTCGTCCTTTTGTATCTTCTTCCTTTTGGAGCTTCGTCTTTTTGTATCTTCGTCCTTTTGTATCTTCTTCCTTTTGGAGCTTCGTTTTTTTGTATCTTCGTCCTTTTGGAGCTACTTCCTTTTGGAGCTTCTTCCTTTTGGAGCTTCTTCCTTTCGGCGTTTCTTCCTTTTGGAGTTTCTTCCTTTCGGCGTCTCTTCCTTTTGGAGCTTCTTCCTTTTGGAGTTTCTTCCTTTTGGAGCTTCTTCCTTTTGGAGCTTCTTCCTTTTGGAGCTTCGTCCTTTTGTACCTTCTTCCTTTCGGAGCTTCTTCCTTTTGGAGCTTCTTCCTTTTGGAGCTTCGTCCTTTTGTATCTTCTTCCTTTTGGAGCTTCTTCCTTTTGGAGCTTCTTCCTTTTGTATCTTCTTCCTTTTGGAGCTTCTTCCTTTTGGAGCTTCTTCCTTTTGGAGCTTCTTCCTTTTGGAGCTTCGTCCTTTTGTATCTTCTTCCTTTTGGAGCTTCGTCCTTTTGGAGCTTCGTCCTTTTGTATCTTCGTCCTTTTGTATCTTCGTCCTTTCGGAGCTTCGTCCTTTTGGAGCTTCTTCCTTTTGGAGCTTCTTCCTTTTGGAGCTTCTTCCTTTTGGAGCTTCTTCCTTTTGGAGCTTCGTCCTTTTGGAGCTTCGTCTTTTCGGAGGTTCGTCCTTTTGGAGCTTCGTCCTTTTGGAGCTTCGTCCTTTTGTATCTTCGTCCTTTCGGAGCTTCGTCTTTTCGGAGCTTCTTCCTTTCGGAGCTTCTTCCTTTCGGAGCTTCTTCCTTTTGTATCTTCTTCCTTTCGGAGGTTCTTCCTTTCGGCGTTTCTTCCTTTTGGAGCTTCGTCCTTTTGTATCTTCGTCCTTTTGTATCTTCGTCCTTTTGGAACTTCGTCCTTTTGGAGCTTCTTCCTTTTGGAGCTTCTTCCTTTCGGAGCTTCTTCCTTTTGGAACTTCGTCCTTTTGGAGCTTCGTCCTTTTGGAACTTCGTCCTTTTGGAGCTTCTTCCTTTTGGAGCTTCTTCCTTTTGGAGCTTCTTCCTTTCGGAGCTTCTTCCTTTCGGAGCTTCTTCCTTTTGGAACTTCGTCCTTTTGGAACTTCGTCCTTTTGTATCTTCGTCCTTTTGTATCTTCGTCCTTTTGGAGCTTCTTCCTTTTGGAGCTTCTTCCTTTCGGAGCTTCTTCCTTTCGGAGCTTCTTCCTTTTGGAGCTTCGTCCTTTTGTATCTTCGTCCTTTTGTATCTTCGTCCTTTTGTATCTTCGTCCTTTTGGAGCTTCGTCCTTTTGTATCTTCGTCCTTTTGGAACTTCGTCCTTTTGTATCTTCGTCCTTTTGGAACTTCTTCCTTTTGGAGCTTCGTCCTTTTGTATCTTCGTCCTTTCGGAGGTTCTTCCTTTCGGCGTTTCTTCCTTTTGGAGCTTCTTCCTTTTGGAGCTTCTTCCTTTCGGAGGTTCTTCCTTTTGGAGCTTCTTCCTTTTGGAGCTTCTTCCTTTTGGAGCTTCGTCCTTTTGTATCTTCGTCCTTTCGGAGCTTCGTCTTTTCGGAGCTTCTTCCTTTCGGAGCTTCTTCCTTTCGGAGCTTCTTCCTTTCGTATCTTCGTCCTTTCGGAGCTTCGTCTTTTCGGAGCTTCTTCCTTTCGGAGCTTCTTCCTTTCGGAGCTTCTTCCTTTCGGAGGTTCTTCCTTTCGGCGTTTCTTCCTTTTGTATCTTCGTCCTTTTGGAACTTCGTCCTTTTGGAGCTTCGTCCTTTTGTATCTTCGTCCTTTTGTATCTTCGTCCTTTTGTATCTTCGTCCTTTTGGAACTTCGTCCTTTTGGAACTTCGTCCTTTTGTATCTTCGTCCTTTTGTATCTTCGTCCTTTTGGAGCTTCGTCCTTTTGGAGCTTCGTCCTTTTGGAGCTTCTTCCTTTTGGAGCTTCTTCCTTTTGGAGCTTCTTCCTTTTGGAGCTTCTTCCTTTTGGAGCTTCTTCCTTTTGGAGCTTCTTCCTTTCGGAGGTTCTTCCTTTTGGAGCTTCGTCTTTTCGGAGCTTCGTCCTTTTGTATATTCGTCCTTTTGGAGCTTCTTCCTTTTGGAGCTTCGTCCTTTTGTATATTCGTCCTTTTGGAACTTCTTCCTTTTGGAGCTTCGTCCTTTTGTATCTTCTTCCTTTTGGAGCTTCGTCCTTTTGTATATTCGTCCTTTTGGAACTTCTTCCTTTTGGAGCTTCGTCCTTTTGTATCTTCGTCCTTTTGGAGCTTCGTCCTTTTGTATCTTCTTCCTTTTGGAGCTTCGTCTTTTTGCATCTTCGTCCTTTTGGAGCTTCTTCCTTTTGGAGGTTCTTCCTTTCGGCGTTTCTTCCTTTTGGAGTTTCTTCCTTTCGGCGTTTCTTCCTTTTGGAGCTTCTTCCTTTTGGAGTTTCTTCCTTTTGGAGCTTCTTCCTTTCGGAGCTTCTTCCTTTTGTATCTTCGTCCTTTTGGAGCTTCTTCCTTTTGGAGCTTCTTCCTTTTGGAACTTCTTCCTTTTGGAGCTTCTTCCTTTTGGAGCTTCTTCCTTTTGGAGCTTCTTCCTTTTGGAGCTTCTTCCTTTTGGAACTTCTTCCTTTTGGAGCTTCGTCCTTTTGTATCTTCGTCCTTTTGTATCTTCGTCCTTTTGGAACTTCGTCCTTTTGGAGCTTCTTCCTTTTGGAGCTTCTTCCTTTTGGAACTTCTTCCTTTTGGAGCTTCGTCCTTTTGTATCTTCGTCCTTTTGGAACTTCTTCCTTTTGGAGCTTCGTCCTTTTGTATCTTCGTCCTTTTGTATCTTCGTCCTTTCGGAGCATCTTCCTTTCGGAGGTTCTTCCTTTCGGCGTTTCTTCCTTTTGGAGCTTCTTTCTTTTGGAGCTTCGTCCTTTTGGAGCTTCGTCCTTTTGTATCTTCGTCCTTTTGGAGCTTCGTCCTTTTGGAGCTTCGTCCTTTTGTATCTTCTTCCTTTTGGAGCTTCGTCTTTTTGTATCTTCGTCCTTTTGTATCTTCTTCCTTTTGGAGCTTCGTTTTTTTGTATCTTCGTCCTTTTGGAGCTACTTCCTTTTGGAGCTTCTTCCTTTTGGAGCTTCTTCCTTTCGGCGTTTCTTCCTTTTGGAGTTTCTTCCTTTCGGCGTCTCTTCCTTTTGGAGCTTCTTCCTTTTGGAGTTTCTTCCTTTTGGAGCTTCTTCCTTTTGGAGCTTCTTCCTTTTGGAGCTTCGTCCTTTTGTACCTTCTTCCTTTCGGAGCTTCTTCCTTTTGGAGCTTCTTCCTTTTGGAGCTTCGTCCTTTTGTATCTTCTTCCTTTTGGAGCTTCTTCCTTTTGGAGCTTCTTCCTTTTGTATCTTCTTCCTTTTGGAGCTTCTTCCTTTTGGAGCTTCTTCCTTTTGGAGCTTCTTCCTTTTGGAGCTTCGTCCTTTTGTATCTTCTTCCTTTTGGAGCTTCGTCCTTTTGGAGCTTCGTCCTTTTGTATCTTCGTCCTTTTGTATCTTCGTCCTTTCGGAGCTTCGTCCTTTTGGAGCTTCTTCCTTTTGGAGCTTCTTCCTTTTGGAGCTTCTTCCTTTTGGAGCTTCTTCCTTTTGGAGCTTCGTCCTTTTGGAGCTTCGTCTTTTCGGAGGTTCGTCCTTTCGGAGCTTCTTCCTTTCGGAGCTTCTTCCTTTTGGAGCTTCTTCCTTTTGGAGCTTCGTCCTTTTGGAGCTTCGTCCTTTTGTATCTTCGTCCTTTCGGAGCTTCGTCTTTTCGGAGCTTCTTCCTTTCGGAGCTTCTTCCTTTCGGAGCTTCTTCCTTTTGTATCTTCTTCCTTTCGGAGGTTCTTCCTTTCGGCGTTTCTTCCTTTTGGAGCTTCGTCCTTTTGTATCTTCGTCCTTTTGTATCTTCGTCCTTTTGGAACTTCGTCCTTTTGGAGCTTCGTCCTTTTGGAGCTTCTTCCTTTTGGAGCTTCTTCCTTTTGGAGCTTCTTCCTTTCGGAGCTTCTTCCTTTCGGAGCTTCTTCCTTTTGGAACTTCGTCCTTTTGGAACTTCGTCCTTTTGTATCTTCGTCCTTTTGTATCTTCGTCCTTTTGGAGCTTCTTCCTTTTGGAGCTTCTTCCTTTCGGAGCTTCTTCCTTTCGGAGCTTCTTCCTTTTGGAGCTTCGTCCTTTTGTATCTTCGTCCTTTTGTATCTTCGTCCTTTTGTATCTTCGTCCTTTTGGAGCTTCGTCCTTTTGTATCTTCGTCCTTTTGGAACTTCGTCCTTTTGTATCTTCGTCCTTTTGGAACTTCTTCCTTTTGGAGCTTCGTCCTTTTGTATCTTCGTCCTTTCGGAGGTTCTTCCTTTCGGCGTTTCTTCCTTTTGGAGCTTCTTCCTTTTGGAGCTTCTTCCTTTCGGAGGTTCTTCCTTTTGGAGCTTCTTCCTTTTGGAGCTTCTTCCTTTTGGAGCTTCGTCCTTTTGTATCTTCGTCCTTTCGGAGCTTCGTCTTTTCGGAGCTTCTTCCTTTCGGAGCTTCTTCCTTTCGGAGCTTCTTCCTTTCGTATCTTCGTCCTTTCGGAGCTTCGTCTTTTCGGAGCTTCTTCCTTTCGGAGCTTCTTCCTTTCGGAGCTTCTTCCTTTCGGAGGTTCTTCCTTTCGGCGTTTCTTCCTTTTGTATCTTCGTCCTTTTGGAACTTCGTCCTTTTGGAGCTTCGTCCTTTTGTATCTTCGTCCTTTTGTATCTTCGTCCTTTTGTATCTTCGTCCTTTTGGAACTTCGTCCTTTTGGAACTTCGTCCTTTTGTATCTTCGTCCTTTTGTATCTTCGTCCTTTTGGAGCTTCGTCCTTTTGGAGCTTCGTCCTTTTGGAGCTTCTTCCTTTTGGAGCTTCTTCCTTTTGGAGCTTCTTCCTTTTGGAGCTTCTTCCTTTTGGAGCTTCTTCCTTTCGGAGGTTCTTCCTTTTGGAGCTTCGTCTTTTCGGAGCTTCGTCCTTTTGGAGCTTCTTCCTTTTGGAGCTTCGTCCTTTTGTATATTCGTCCTTTTGGAGCTTCTTCCTTTTGGAGCTTCGTCCTTTTGTATATTCGTCCTTTTGGAGCTTCGTCCTTTTGGAGTTTCGTCCTTTTGTATCTTCTTCCTTTCGGCGTTTCTTCCTTTTGTATCTTCGTCCTTTTGTATCTTCGTCCTTTTGGAACTTCTTCCTTTTGGAGCTTCGTCCTTTTGTATCTTCTTCCTTTTGGAGCTTCGTCCTTTTGTATCTTCTTCCTTTTGGAGCTTCGTCTTTTTGCATCTTCGTCCTTTTGGAGCTTCTTCCTTTTGGAGGTTCTTCCTTTCGGCGTTTCTTCCTTTTGGAGTTTCTTCCTTTCGGCGTTTCTTCCTTTTGGAGCTTCTTCCTTTTGGAGTTTCTTCCTTTTGGAGCTTCTTCCTTTCGGAGCTTCTTCCTTTCGGAGCTTCGTCCTTTTGTATCTTCGTCCTTTCGGAGGTTCTTCCTTTCGGCGTTTCTTCCTTTTGGAGCTTCTTCCTTTTGGAGCTTCTTCCTTTTGGAGCTTCTTCCTTTTGGAGCTTCTTCCTTTCGGAGGTTCTTCCTTTTGGAACTTCGTCCTTTTGGAGCTTCGTCTTTTCGGAGCTTCGTCCTTTTGGAGCTTCTTCCTTTTGGAGCTTCTTCCTTTTGGAGCTTCTTCCTTTCGGAGCTTCTTCCTTTCGGAGCTTCTTCCTTTTGGAACTTCGTCCTTTTGGAACTTCGTCCTTTTGGAACTTCGTCCTTTTGGAGTTTCGTCCTTTTGTATCTTCTTCCTTTCGGCGTTTCTTCCTTTTGTATCTTCGTCCTTTTGGAGCTTCGTCCTTTTGTATCTTCGTCCTTTTGGAGCTTCGTCCTTTTGTATCTTCGTCCTTTTGGAACTTCGTCCTTTTGTATCTTCGTCCTTTTGGAACTTCGTCCTTTTGGAGTTTCGTCGTTTTGTATCTTCTTCCTTTCGGCGTTTCTTCCTTTTGGAGCTTCTTCCTTTTGTATCTTCGTCCTTTTGGAACTTCGTCCTTTTGTATCTTCGTCCTTTTGGAACTTCGTCCTTTTGTATCTTCTTCCTTTCGGCGTTTCTTCCTTTTGTATCTTCGTCCTTTTGGAGCTTCGTCCTTTTGGAACTTCTTCCTTTTGGAGCTTCGTCCTTTTGTATCTTCTTCCTTTTGGAGCTTCGTCCTTTTGTATATTCGTCCTTTTGGAACTTCTTCCTTTTGGAGCTTCGTCCTTTTGTATCTTCGTCCTTTTGGAGCTTCGTCCTTTTGGAGCTTCGTCCTTTTGTATATTCGTCCTTTTGGAACTTCTTCCTTTTGGAGCTTCGTCCTTTTGGAGCTTCGTCCTTTTGGAGCTTCGTCCTTTTGGAGCTTCGTCCTTTTGGAGCTTCGTCCTTTTGGAGCTTCGTCCTTTTGGAGCTTCGTCTTTTTGTATCTTCGTCCTTTTGTATCTTCGTCCTTTTGGAGCTTCGTCTTTTTGTATCTTCGTCCTTTTGGAGCTTCTTCCTTTTGGAGGTTCTTCCTTTCGCCGTTTCTTCCTTTTGGAGTTTCGTCCTTTTGTATCTTCTTCCTTTTGGAGTTTCTTCCTTTTGGAGCTTCTTCCTTTTGGAGCTTCTTCCTTTTGGAGCTTCGTCCTTTTGTATCTTCTTCCTTTCGGAGCTTCTTCCTTTCGGAGCTTCTTCCTTTTGGAGCTTCTTCCTTTTGGAGCTTCGTCCTTTTGTATCTTCTTCCTTTCGGAGCTTCTTCCTTTTGGAGCTTCTTCCTTTTGGAGCTTCTTCCTTTCGGAGCTTCTTCCTTTTGGAGCTTCGTCCTTTTGTATCTTCGTCCTTTTGTATCTTCGTCCTTTTGTATCTTCGTCCTTTCGGAGCTTCTTCCTTTTGTATCTTCTTCCTTTTGGAGCTTCTTCCTTTTGGAGCTTCTTCCTTTTGTATCTTCGTCCTTTCGGAGCTTCTTCCTTTTGTATCTTCTTCCTTTTGGAGCTTCTTCCTTTTGGAGCTTCTTCCTTTTGTATCTTCTTCCTTTTGGAGCTTCTTCCTTTTGGAGCTTCGTCCTTTTGTATCTTCTTCCTTTTGGAGCTTCTTCCTTTTGGAGCTTCTTCCTTTTGAAGCTTCGTCCTTTTGTATCTTCGTCCTTTTGGAGCTTCTTCCTTTTGGAGCTTCGTCCTTTTGTATCTTCGTCCTTTTGTATCTTCTTCCTTTCGGAGCTTCTTCCTTTTGGAGCCTCGTCCTTTTGTAGCTTCTTCCTTTCGGAGGTTCTTCCTTTCGGCGTTTCTTCCTTTTGGAGCTTCTTCCTTTCGGCGTTTCTTCCTTTTGGAGCTTCTTCCTTTTGGAGCTTCTTCCTTTTGGAGCTTCTTCCTTTTGGAGCTTCGTCCTTTCGGAGCTTCTTCCTTTTGGAGCTTCTTCCTTTCGGAGCTTCTTCCTTTTGGAGCTTCTTCCTTTTGGAGCTTCTTCCTTTTGGAGCTTCGTCCTTTTGTATCTTCGTCCTTTCGGAGCTTCGTCCTTTTGGAGCTTCTTCCTTTTGGAGCTTCTTCCTTTTGGAGCTTCGTCCTTTTGTATCTTCGTCCTTTTGTATCTTCGTCCTTTCGGAGCTTCGTCCTTTTGGAGCTTCGTCCTTTTGGAGCTTCTTCCTTTTGGAGCTTCTTCCTTTTGGAGCTTCTTCCTTTTGGAGCTTCTTCCTTTTGGAGCTTCGTCCTTTTGTATCTTCTTCCTTTTGGAGCTTCGTCCTTTTGGAGCTTCGTCCTTTTGTATCTTCGTCCTTTTGTATCTTCTTCCTTTTGGAGCTTCGTCCTTTTGGAGCTTCTTCCTTTTGGAGCTTCGTCCTTTTGGAGCTTCGTCTTTTCGGAGCTTCTTCCTTTTGGAGCTTCGTCCTTTTCGGAGCTTCTTCCTTTTGGAGCTTCGTCCTTTCGGAGCTTCTTCCTTTCGGAGCTTCTTCCTTTTGGAGCTTCTTCCTTTCGGAGGTTCTTCCTTTCGGCGTTTCTTCCTTTTGGAGCTTCTTCCTTTTGGAGCTTCTTCCTTTTGGAGCTTCTTCCTTTTGGAACTTCTTCCTTTTGGAGCTTCGTCCTTTTGTATTTTCGTCCTTTTGGAGCTTCTTCCTTTTGGAACTTCTTCCTTTCGGAGCTTCTTCCTTTTGGAACTTCGTCCTTTCGGAGCATCTTCCTTTCGGAGGTTCTTCCTTTCAGCGTTTCTTCCTTTCGGAGCTTCTTCCTTTTGGAGCTTCTTCCTTTTGGAGCTTCTTCCTTTTGGAGCTTCGTCCTTTCGGAGCTTCTTCCTTTCGGAGATTCTTCCTTTTGGAGCTTCTTCCTTTTGGAGCTTCGTCCATTTGTATCTTCATCCTTTTGTATCTTCGTCCTTTCGGAGCTTCGTCTTTTCGGAGCTTCTTCCTTTCGGAGCTTCTTCCTTTTGGAGCTTCTTCCTTTCGGAGCTTCTTCCTTTTGTATCTTCTTCCTTTCGGAGGTTCTTCCTTTCGGCGTTTCTTCCTTTTGGAGCTTCGTCCTTTTGTATCTTCGTCCTTTTGGAACTTCGTCCTTTCGGAGCTTCTTCCTTTCGGAGCTTCTTCCTTTTGGAGGTTCTTCCTTTCGGCGTTTCTTCCTTTTGGAGTTTCTTCCTTTCGGCGTTTCTTCCTTTTGGAGCTTCTTCCTTTTGGAGTTTCTTCCTTTTGGAGCTTCTTCCTTTCGGAGCTTCTTCCTTTCGGAGCTTCTTCCTTTTGGAGCTTCTTCCTTTCGGAGCTTCGTCCTTTTGTATCTTCGTCCTTTTGGAGCTTCTTCCTTTCGGAGGTTCTTCCTTTCGGCGTTTCTTCCTTTTGGAGCTTCTTCCTTTTGGAGCTTCTTCCTTTTGGAGCTTCTTCCTTTTGGAGCTTCTTCCTTTTGGAGCTTCGTCTTTTCGGAGCTTCGTCCTTTTGGAGCTTCTTCCTTTTGGAACTTCGTCCTTTTGGAACTTCGTCCTTTTGGAACTTTGTCCTTTTGGAGCTTCGTCCTTTTGTATCTTCTTCCTTTTGGAGCTTCGTCCTTTTGTATCTTCGTCCTTTTGTATCTTCTTCCTTTTGGAGCTTCGTCCTTTTGTATCTTCGTCCTTTTGGAGCTTCGTCTTTTTGTATCTTCGTCCTTTTGGAGCTTCTTCCTTTTGGAGGTTCTTCCTTTCGCCGTTTCTTCCTTTTGGAGCTTCTTCCTTTTGGAGTTTCTTCCTTTTGGAGCTTCTTCCTTTTGGAGCTTCTTCCTTTTGGAGCTTCGTCCTTTTGTATCTTCTTCCTTTCGGAGCTTCTTCCTTTCGGAGCTTCTTCCTTTTGGAGCTTCTTCCTTTTGGAGCTTCGTCCTTTTGTATCTTCTTCCTTTCGGAGCTTCTTCCTTTTGGAGCTTCTTCCTTTTGGAGCTTCTTCCTTTCGGAGCTTCTTCCTTTTGGAGCTTCGTCCTTTTGTATCTTCGTCCTTTTGTATCTTCGTCCTTTTGTATCTTCGTCCTTTCGGAGCTTCTTCCTTTTGTATCTTCTTCCTTTTGGAGCTTCTTCCTTTTGGAGCTTCTTCCTTTTGGAGCTTCTTCCTTTTGTATCTTCGTCCTTTCGGAGCTTCTTCCTTTTGTATCTTCTTCCTTTTGGAGCTTCTTCCTTTTGGAGCTTCTTCCTTTTGTATCTTCTTCCTTTTGGAGCTTCTTCCTTTTGGAGCTTCGTCCTTTTGTATCTTCTTCCTTTTGGAGCTTCTTCCTTTTGGAGCTTCTTCCTTTTGAAGCTTCGTCCTTTTGTATCTTCGTCCTTTTGTATCTTCGTCCTTTTGGAGCTTCTTCCTTTTGGAGCTTCGTCCTTTTGTATCTTCGTCCTTTTGTATCTTCTTCCTTTCGGAGCTTCTTCCTTTTGGAGCCTCGTCCTTTTGTAGCTTCTTCCTTTCGGAGGTTCTTCCTTTCGGCGTTTCTTCCTTTTGGAGCTTCTTCCTTTCGGCGTTTCTTCCTTTTGGAGCTTCTTCCTTTTGGAGCTTCTTCCTTTTGGAGCTTCTTCCTTTTGGAGCTTCGTCCTTTCGGAGCTTCTTCCTTTTGGAGCTTCTTCCTTTCGGAGCTTCTTCCTTTTGGAGCTTCTTCCTTTTGGAGCTTCTTCCTTTTGGAGCTTCGTCCTTTTGTATCTTCGTCCTTTCGGAGCTTCGTCCTTTTGGAGCTTCTTCCTTTTGGAGCTTCTTCCTTTTGGAGCTTCTTCCTTTTGGAGCTTCGTCCTTTTGTATCTTCGTCCTTTTGTATCTTCGTCCTTTCGGAGCTTCGTCCTTTTGGAGCTTCGTCCTTTTGGAGCTTCTTCCTTTTGGAGCTTCTTCCTTTTGGAGCTTCTTCCTTTTGGAGCTTCTTCCTTTTGGAGCTTCGTCCTTTTGTATCTTCTTCCTTTTGGAGCTTCGTCCTTTTGGAGCTTCGTCCTTTTGTATCTTCGTCCTTTTGTATCTTCTTCCTTTTGGAGCTTCTTCCTTTTGGAGCTTCTTCCTTTTGGAGCTTCTTCCTTTTGGAGCTTCGTCCTTTTGGAGCTTCTTCCTTTTGGAGCTTCGTCCTTTTGTATCTTCGTCCTTTTGTATCTTCTTCCTTTTGGAGCTTCGTCCTTTTGGAGCTTCTTCCTTTTGGAGCTTCTTCCTTTTGGAGCTTCGTCCTTTTGGAGCTTCGTCTTTTCGGAGCTTCTTCCTTTTGGAGCTTCGTCCTTTTGGAGCTTCGTCTTTTCGGAGCTTCTTCCTTTTGGAGCTTCGTCCTTTTCGGAGCTTCTTCCTTTTGGAGCTTCGTCCTTTCGGAGCTTCTTCCTTTCGGAGCTTCTTCCTTTTGGAGCTTCTTCCTTTCGGAGGTTCTTCCTTTCGGCGTTTCTTCCTTTTGGAGCTTCTTCCTTTTGGAGCTTCTTCCTTTTGGAGCTTCTTCCTTTTGGAACTTCTTCCTTTTGGAGCTTCGTCCTTTTGTATTTTCGTCCTTTTGGAGCTTCTTCCTTTTGGAACTTCTTCCTTTCGGAGCTTCTTCCTTTTGGAACTTCGTC
Organism: Gobius niger; assembly: GCF_951799975.1. NCBI lineage: Eukaryota > Metazoa > Chordata > Actinopteri > Gobiiformes > Gobiidae > Gobius > Gobius niger. The sequence goes on along the minus strand of NW_027639229.1, from coordinate 113,535 downwards.
CTTTCGGAGCATCTTCCTTTCGGAGGTTCTTCCTTTTGGAGCTTCTTCCTTTTGGAGCTTCGTCCTTTCGGAGCTTCTTCCTTTCGGAGATTCTTCCTTTTGGAGCTTCTTCCTTTTGGAGCTTCGTCTATTTGTATCTTCATCCTTTTGTATCTTCGTCCTTTCGGAGCTTCGTCTTTTCGGAGCTTCTTCCTTTCGGAGCTTCTTCCTTTTGGAGCTTCTTCCTTTCGGAGCTTCTTCCTTTTGTATCTTCTTCCTTTCGGAGGTTCTTCCTTTCGGCGTTTCTTCCTTTTGGAGCTTCGTCCTTTTGTATCTTCGTCCTTTTGGAACTTCGTCCTTTCGGAGCTTCTTCCTTTCGGAGCTTCTTCCTTTTGGAGGTTCTTCCTTTCGGCGTTTCTTCCTTTTGGAGTTTCTTCCTTTCGGCGTTTCTTCCTTTTGGAGCTTCTTCCTTTTGGAGTTTCTTCCTTTTGGAGCTTCTTCCTTTCGGAGCTTCTTCCTTTCGGAGCTTCTTCCTTTTGGAGCTTCTTCCTTTCGGAGCTTCGTCCTTTTGTATCTTCGTCCTTTTGGAGCTTCTTCCTTTCGGAGGTTCTTCCTTTCGGCGTTTCTTCCTTTTGGAGCTTCTTCCTTTTGGAGCTTCTTCCTTTTGGAGCTTCTTCCTTTTGGAGCTTCTTCCTTTTGGAGCTTCGTCTTTTCGGAGCTTCGTCCTTTTGGAGCTTCTTCCTTTTGGAACTTCGTCCTTTTGGAACTTCGTCCTTTTGGAACTTTGTCCTTTTGGAGCTTCGTCCTTTTGTATCTTCTTCCTTTTGGAGCTTCGTCCTTTTGTATCTTCGTCCTTTTGTATCTTCCTCCTTTTGGAACTTCGTCCTTTTGTATCTTCGTCCTTTTGGAACTTCGTCCTTTTGGAGCTTCTTCCTTTTGGAGCTTCTTCCTTTTGTATCTTCGTCCTTTTGTATCTTCGTCCTTTTGGAGCTTCGTCCTTTTGGAGCTTCTTCCTTTTGGAGCTTCGTCCTTTTGTATCTTCTTCCTTTTGGAGCTTCGTCCTTTTGTATCTTCGTCCTTTCGGCGTTTCTTCCTTTTGTATCTTCGTCCTTTTGGAACTTCGTCCTTTTGTATCTTCGTCCTTTTGGAACTTCGTCCTTTTGTATCTTCTTCCTTTCGGCGTTTCTTCCTTTTGTATCTTCTTCCTTTTGGAGCTTCGTCCTTTTGTATATTCGTCCTTTTGGAACTTCGTCCTTTTGTATCTTCGTCCTTTTGGAGCTTCGTCCTTTTGTATCTTCGTCCTTTTGGAGCTTCGTCTTTTTGTATCTTCGTCCTTTTGTATCTTCGTCCTTTTGGAGCTTCGTCTTTTTGTATCTTCGTCCTTTTGGAGCTTCTTCCTTTTGGAGGTTCTTCCTTTCGGCGTTTCTTCCTTTTGGAGTTTCTTCCTTTCGGCGTTACTTCCTTTTGGAGCTTCTTCCTTTTGGAGTTTCTTCCTTTTGGAGCTTCTTCCTTTTGGAGCTTCTTCCTTTTGTATCTTCGTCCTTTTGGAGCTTCTTCCTTTTGGAACTTCGTCCTTTTGGAGCTTCTTCCTTTTGGAGTTTCTTCCTTTTGTATCTTCTTCCTTTCGGAGCTTCTTCCTTTCGGAGCTTCTTCCTTTTGGAGCTTCGTCCTTTTGTATCTTCTTCCTTTCGGAGCTTCTTCCTTTTGGAGCTTCTTCCTTTTGGAGCTTCTTCCTTTCGGAGCTTCTTCCTTTTGGAGCTTCTTCCTTTTGGAGCTTCTTCCTTTTGTATCTTCTTCCTTTTGGAGCTTCTTCCTTTCGGAGCTTCTTCCTTTTGGAGCTTCTTCCTTTTGGAGCTTCGTCCTTTTGTATCTTCGTCCTTTCGGAGCTTCGTCCTTTTGGAGCTTCTTCCTTTTGGAGCTTCGTCCTTTTGTATCTTCTTCCTTTTGGAGCTTCGTCCTTTCGGAGCTTCTTCCTTTTGGAGCTTCGTCCTTTTGTATCTTCTTCCTTTTGGAGCTTCGTCCTTTCGGAGCTTCTTCCTTTCGGAGCTTCGTCCTTTTGTATCTTCTTCCTTTCGGAGCTTCTTCCTTTTGTATCTTCTTCCTTTTGGAGCTTCTTCCTTTTGGAGCTTCGTCCTTTTGTATCTTCTTCCTTTTGGAGCTTCGTCCTTTCGGAGCTTCTTCCTTTTGGAGCTTCGTCCTTTTGTATCTTCGTCCTTTTGGAGCTTCTTCCTTTTGGAGCTTCTTCCTTTTGGAGCTTCGTCCTTTTGTATCTTCGTCCTTTTGTATCTTCTTCCTTTCGGAGCTTCTTCCTTTTGGAGCTTCGTCCTTTTGTATCTTCGTCCTTTTGGAGCTTCTTCCTTTTGGAGCTTCTTCCTTTTGGAGCTTCGTCCTTTTGTATCTTCGTCCTTTTGTATCTTCTTCCTTTTGGAGCTTCTTCCTTTTGGAGCTTCGTCCTTTTGTATCTTCGTCCACTTGTATCTTCTTCCTTTTGGAGCCTCGTCCTTTCGGAGCTTCTTCCTTTCGGAGCTTCTTCCTTTCGGAGGTTCTTCCTTTCGGCGTTTCTTCCTTTCGGAGCTTCTTCCTTTCGGAGCTTCTTCCTTTCGGAGGTTCTTCCTTTCGGCGTTTCTTCCTTTTGGAGCTTCTTCCTTTCGGAGCTTCTTCCTTTTGGAGCTTCTTCCTTTTGGAGCTTCTTCCTTTTGGAGCTTCGTCCTTTCGGAGCTTCTTCCTTTTGGAGCTTCGTCCTTTTGTATCTTCTTCCTTTCGGAGCTTCTTCCTTTTGGAGCTTCTTCCTTTTGGAGCTTCTTCCTTTTGGAGGTTCTTCCTTTTGGAGCTTCTTCCTTTTGGAGCTTCTTCCTTTTGGAGCTTCTTCCTTTTGTATCTTCGTCCTTTTGGAGCTTCGTCCTTTTGGAGCTTCTTCCTTTTGGAGCTTCGTCCTTTTGGAGCTTCTTCCTTTTGGAGCTTCGTCCTTTCGGAGCTTCGTCCTTTTGGAGCTTCGTCCTTTCGGAGCTTCTTCCTTTCGGAGATTCTTCCTTTTGGAGCTTCTTCCTTTTGGAGCTTCGTCCTTTCGGAGCTTCGTCTTTTCGGAGCTTCTTCCTTTCGGAGCTTCTTCCTTTCGGAGCTTCTTCCTTTTGTATCTTCTTCCTTTCGGAGGTTCTTCCTTTCGGCGTTTCTTCCTTTTGGAGCTTCTCCCTTTCGGAGATTCTTCCTTTTGGAGCTTCTTCCTTTTGGAGCTTCGTCCTTTTGTATCTTCGTCCTTTCGGAGCTTCGTCTTTTCGGAGCTTCTTCCTTTCGGAGCTTCTTCCTTTCGGAGCTTCTTCCTTTTGTATCTTCTTCCTTTCGGAGGTTCTTCCTTTCGGCGTTTCTTCCTTTTGGAGCTTCGTCCTTTTGTATCTTCGTCCTTTTGGAACTTCGTCCTTTTGGAGTTTCGTCCTTTTGTATCTTCGTCCTTTTGGAGCTTCTTCCTTTTGGAGCTTCGTCCTTTTGGAGCTTCTTCCTTTTGGAGGTTCGTCCTTTTGTATCTTCGTCCTTTTGTATCTTCGTCCTTTTGTATCTTCGTCCTTTTGGAACTTCGTCCTTTCGGAGCTTCTTCCTTTCGGAGCTTCTTCCTTTTGGAGGTTCTTCCTTTCGGCGTTTCTTCCTTTTGGAGTTTCTTCCTTTCGGCGTTTCTTCCTTTTGGAGCTTCTTCCTTTTGGAGTTTCTTCCTTTTGGAGCTTCGTCCTTTTGTATCTTCTTCCTTTCGGAGCTTCGTCCTTTTGTATCTTCGTCCTTTTGGAGCTTCTTCCTTTCGGAGGTTCTTCCTTTCGGCGTTTCTTCCTTTTGGAGCTTCTTCCTTTTGGAGCTTCTTCCTTTTGGAGCTTCTTCCTTTTGGAGCTTCTTCCTTTCGGAGGTTCTTCCTTTCGGCGTTTCTTCCTTTTAGAGCTTCTTCCTTTTGGAGCTTCGTCCTTTTGGAGCTTCTTCCTTTTGGAGCTTCTTCCTTTCGGAGCTTCTTCCTTTCGGAGCTTCTTCCTTTCGGAGCTTCTTCCTTTTGGAACTTCGTCCTTTTGGAACTTCGTCCTTTTGGAACTTTGTCCTTTTGGAGCTTCGTCCTTTTGTATCTTCGTCCTTTTGGAGCTTCGTCCTTTTGGAGCTTCGTCTTTTTGTATCTTCGTCCTTTTGTATCTTCGTCCTTTTGGAGCTTCGTCTTTTTGTATCTTCGTCCTTTTGGAGCTTCTTCCTTTTGGAGGTTCTTCCTTTCGGCGTTTCTTCCTTTTGGAGTTTCTTCCTTTCGGCGTTACTTCCTTTTGGAGCTTCTTCCTTTTGGAGTTTCTTCCTTTTGGAGCTTCTTCCTTTTGGAGCTTCTTCCTTTTGGAGCTTCTTCCTTTTGGAGGTTCGTCCTTTTGGAGCTTCTTCCTTTTGGAGCTTCTTCCTTTCGGAGCTTCTTCCTTTTGGAGCTTCTTCCTTTTGGAGCTTCTTCCTTTTGGAGCTTCTTCCTTTCGGAGGTTCTTCCTTTCGGAGCTTCTTCCTTTTGGAGCTTCTTCCTTTCGGAGCTTCGTCCTTTCGGAGCTTCTTCCTTTTGGAGCTTCTTCCTTTTGGAGCTTCGTCCTTTTGGAGCTTCTTCCTTTCGGAGCTTCTTCCTTTTGGAGCTTCTTCCTTTTGGAGCTTCGTCCTTTTGGAGCTTCGTCCTTTTGGAGCTTCTTCCTTTTGGAGCTTCTTCCTTTTGGAGCTTCTTCCTTTCCTTTTCGTCCGTCTGGTGAGGTAAGTAAACATGATTCTAAGTCGCCCTCAGCTTTCCAGGAAAGAGCTCAGATCTTCCCAGTCTTTCCTCTTCGGACCAACCTTCTCAGCCATGTTTTACTACCAGATTTGCAGCAGAATGATTCCAGATTTCCCATTTTTGTTGTGGTTTTGAGATGGTCAGATCTGATTGTCAGTCTCAGAAAACTAAATGACTGTAAACTCCTCATAGGGCAGAAATATACATCATAATTTGGTCCCTATTCCTATCCCCTATAATGTTTCATTAAAGTCTGCAGATGTTAAAAGGTCACTGGTGTCTTAAAGGTGAAGGCCTCATTAATGCCCGTTCACGCGGAGGATCAGCGCCATCGATTCCACCGGAGCCTCGGTCTGAGCACGGCCGGCTTTCACCGCAGACCCACGAGACCAGACCTGTCCTGGAGAGACGGCTCTAACTGTTTATCTAGTCCAAGTCCACACGTTTGTTCGTTTTCATGTGTGAACAAGGAGGAGCTTCTCGACTGCAATTGGTGCAAAACTCTGTAGCTCCTATTCTAAAACAGCGTGATTGGCTGCCAGTTCCCTGATGGATCTATGGTTGTCTCTGTCAGGGCTCTGCAGGGTCAGGCTCCTGATCCTCCTCACACCTCGGGCTGTGGATCAGGATCTGCTGAAGGTTCATGCACTCGTTTCTCATTGTCAGACTAGACGTGACTCTGTTGACACGTTCAAGGGCAAACTTAAGACTCATCTGTTTGTTCAGGCTTAAATGAGCTACTTTTGGGCTGCGATGATTTTGTGTTTTATATTGTGTGTATTTTCTGATTTCTTTACAGACAATTCACTAGCAAGGACCACGCCACAACAAAGTGCAATTAAGATTTTATTCACAAGGTACTATAACTATAGTGTAGAGTGAAACTGGGCGAGACTGTGGGTGGGGGCTCCGTCTCGGATGAACCCAGCTATTCGGGACCCCCCTTTTAAGCAGGAGAATCATTGCTGAAATGGAACAGACATGAAGGGAGGGAAGGTGGGGTGGACACAGTTTCAAACAAACTGAGATGACGAGGCTTGGCTTGGCACCTAATGGCTCGTGAGTAATTAGAGGCGTGGTTAGGTGAAAGCAAGAGTGGTTGGTGTGCAAAGTGTGATAGGTCGAAGCGTAGTCCTGCTCCCGAACCTAGTCAATAAATATTGACTCCATAAGACAAATAAATATCGCTCCCAAATGCACCTTTAGAGCGTCACAGACCTGTCAAACAATCAGGGTTGCCAGATTCTCAAAACAATTATGTCGTACAAAGCTTCTAAAACGATCAAATTTCAGCTCAAAGGATCGTACACTTTAAATTTGCCATTATCGCTGTAGCACCTGTGCAAAACATGGCTCATATCATCTCCCGCCCTAATACAACACACACACTGTCCCATTTATTACATCACTCAAACACGGCATGACGACACAGGCCTGAACTCCACCTTCTCTTCTGCAGGACCTTCTGATGTCGACGCAGATCTGGACGTCCCTCCATTCTTCTCACTGATGCTCGGATAAGCTCGTTAAGGGTTGCAGCAATGAGTCGACGGTGAGGTTTGGTTCTATCAGACACAAACTCATATGAGGCGTTAAAATGAGGAAAAATAATGAGCCGTAATAAAGAAGCCTTACTTTCTTACTGGCCAATCAAACGCCACGGCTGCAGCCAAGGCAGGAGGATAATGCAATGGTGGAACTGTGAAACTGATCCAGGGTCAGTCTCTCCTTCTGACAGCAGATGTTACACCTACATGAACTCAGAGGCTCAGTCTGACTCCGGGTCAGAGCCAAAGATGCTGAGGGGACAGAGCATTATCGTACAAATGCAATGGTTATCGTCTGGCAACCCTGCTAACAATAAGCCAAATCAGCATTATGAGTTTGCATGTGTGTTAATGTTCCTGTTCAAAACTACCCATGGTGTCAACAAAGCCCATTACGGTCGTGGAACAACCGGCTCTTTAGTGACTCTAGCGCCGCTTAGTGGTTTTACGGCGATATGCAGGTTCTTCATCCTCCATTAATCAGGCTATGAAGAGTTTTGCAATGAAGGAACCTCATAGTGTTGTATATGGAGCCTCCATACGAGCTCATCACATTCACTACTGTAAGAAAAGATCCAGAACGTGGTGACGAATGGATTAAATAGTAAGTTTCACATATACAGTAGGTAGCTAGTAATGATATTTGTAACGGATACGTCCTATTTATTTAATACAACAACTGTTTTTAAATGTATTTTATTGGTATAACAAGGGCCACGAGTTATTTTCTCTTCCCATTAACACTGTGTCACCGTTTCTTACAAAAAAAACCTTAACTCCCACCTGAACCGAGCATATCTTCTCCAGTTTGGCTTTGCCCCAATCCAGAAGCTTCTGGAAAAAAGCTGTGAAAATAGCAACAAAACTGAGACGAAAACAATGATGGAAATGTGACAAAAAAGTGAGAAAACATTGACAAAAAAGGGACGAAAAATTGATGAAAAAGTGGCAAAAATGTCACAAAAATGTCACAAGAATTTGACAAAAAAATTGACAAAAAATGACAAAAATCTGACCAAAAAGTGACCAAAAAATTACAAAAATGTGATAAAATGTGACAAAAATATGACCAAAAAATTACAAAAATTTGATAAAAAATTGATGAAAAAATGACAAAAAATGACAAAAAATTTATAAAAAATTGACGAAAAATTGCAAAAATTTGATACAAAATTGATGAAAAAATGACAAAAAATGACAAAAAATTGATAAAAAATTGACGAAAAATGGCAAAAATTTGATACAAAATTGACAACAAAAATGACAAAAATGTGACAAAATGTGACAAGAAAATTACAAAATTGTGACAAAAAATGACAAAAAAGTTACAAAATTGAGTTGAATACCCAATAAAAAAATGCTGGAAAAAAAATGTGATGACGTGAGGAAAAAGATCCTCTCGGTTCAGGCGGGAGTTAAGAGGTTAAAACATCTATTTTCAACGCTCAAAATGTTCAATATCTGTGTCACATGGATACGATCTGGGAAGTCCTGACCTTTAACCTGGACCAGCATGCTTTGCACTCGGTGAAATCCTGAATCCACTCGTGAGACAACACATACTTGACAAGCAAAATGCATTTTACCATCTTCTGTAAGTCACTTCTGTCACTTCACTATAACAAAAACAAGCCTCTGTAACTCAAAGCCTGACCCTGTGGTTCCTGGGCGCCCCCGCTGAGCCGCTGTGGAGCTTTTTATCTTTAATAAAACATGAATCAGTCTTTCCTCCGCCGTCACAGAAACTGGGTTTGAATTAAAGCAGTTTTGTCGCCGCAGGAGAAAAATCCGCTTCCGCTTTTCATAATTACAGCCAGGATTTACTTTTCCTCCGAGACCAGATTAATTTATGTGGAATTACAAAACGAGAGCTGAGCGACGGAGCACGACTTTTTCTGTCATTTTTTCATAATTTTTTTGGGTCATTTTTTTCATTATTTTTTGTCATTTTTTCCATCATTTTTCATTTTATTTCATTTTTCATATTTTTTTCATATCTTTTTCCTACTTTTTTTTCATTCGTTTTTCATTTTTATTCATTTTTTTGTCATTTTTTCATCATTGTTCCGTCATTTTTCATTATTTTTTCATACTTTTTTCATAATTTTTCGTCACTTTTTTTGTCATTTTTTGGTCATTTTTTGGTCATATTTTCATCATTTTTTGGTAATTTTTCCATAATTATTTCATATTTTTTTCATAATTTTTCTGTCATTTTTTTCGTCATTGTTTTTTTTTTTTCATTTTCTCATCACTTTGTGCAGATCTCACTTCATCATTTTTTTCATAATTTTTCTTTCAGTTTTTTTCGTCAGTTTTTTTTCTTCATTTTTTCATCATTTCATTTCTTTTTTTCATCATTTTTTCATCATTTTTTCATCATCTTTTCATATTTTTTTCATATTTTTTTCATATTTTTTTCATATTTTTTTCATATTTTTTTTCCATTTTCTTATCACTTTGTGCAGATCTCATGTTCCTGTGTTGTCGTCACTTTTTGATTTTTTCATCACATTTTCTTTCTTTTGTGAAAGGTAAATGGACTCAACTTTAACATATATAAAGTGCTTTTCCATCAGGCCCAAAGCGCTTTACAGTCACGCTTTTGAATCTTTGAGATTTGGGTAAAGCCAAACTGGAGAAAATGTGGGGGTTAAGTACAGGGAGTCTGAGTGGCTGTTCCAGTCCAGGCCGGTTGAGAACCTGCTCAGGTTTCCTGGTGTTCAGGACGTCCTGGATGGTTTCTCTCTTTTCACTCCAAATCTAAGAGCTTCTCGACTGATTTGAAAGCTAAGACCTACAAGACCTACTAAGACCTACGTTTTCATCACAGTTTTGTAGCTTGATCAGTGACATTACACACACAAAAAAAATGATTTAAAAAAATGCAGCAAAAACAACTAAAACTTGAATAAACAAGAAAGAAGCTTCGATGAGTTTGTAAGTCTTAGCTTTCAAATGAGGCGTTACTCTGGCCTAGAGAAAACTGGAGAAAATGTGCTCGGTTAAGGCGGTGGTTAAAGTGACGATGACGAGCTACAAGCGGCTCTTTGACTTAAACAGAGCCTGAAACTCACACAGAGGACGGAGAAACAGCGCCACCTTCTGCCACATCAACAAACAGGTCATTACGGCTGAGAGACGTTCAGAGTCTCGTCCGTCTGATCCGGTTAAACCAAACCCGTCTGGTATCGGGAAAATAAAGGATCGAAAGCAGGAACTGGAGATGATCTTCTCTTTAGAAGCTTTGCTGCTGTTGGTCCAGAGGATTAAAGGAAAAGACTGTTTCAGCTCAAATCAATTATTTCTTTCCCAATATTTGCCCCATTTCTATTTATTATTTTTCCTTTTTTTCCCCATTTTTTCCCAGTTTTCCCAATTTCTTACCCTCAGTTTTTTTTTTTTTTTTTTTTTAACTAGTATTTGTTTTATTCATCCCAATTTTTTCTACTTTTGAGCAATATTTTCCCCATTTTTTTATTTTCTGCCACAATTTATCTTAATTTTCCCCCAAATTATTCCCCATTTTCCCACATTTCTTGACATTATAGATGAACCTGGTCTTCCAAACATTATTCTGTTTTTTTAGTATCAGTACTGGGAAAAGTATCGTTCAGGTATCGGTATCGAAAACCAAGTATCGTTAAAGTACTGATATGGAAACAATAGTATCGGTATGGAAACAATAGTACTGGTATGGAAACAATAGTACTGGTATGGAAACAATAGTACTGGTATGGAAACAATAGTATTGATATGGAAACAATAGTACCGGTATTGAAACAATAGTACTGGTATGGAAACAATAGTATTGATATGGAAACAATAGTACTGGTATGGAAACAATAGTACCGGTATTGAAACAATAGTACTGGTATGGAAACAATAGTACCGGTATTGAAACAATAGTACTGATATGGAAACAATAGTACTGGTATGGAAACAATAGTACTGGTATGGAAACAATAGTACTGGTATGGAAACAATAGTACTGATATAGAAACAATAGTACTGGTATGGAAACAATAGTACCGGTATGGAAACAATAGTACCGGTATTGAAACAATAGTACTGATATGGAAACAATAGTACTGATATGGAAACAATAGTACTGGTATGGAAACAATAGTACTGGTATGGAAACAATAGTACCGGTATGGAAACAATAGTACCGGTATGGAAACAATAGTACTGGTATGGAAACAATAGTACCGGTATGGAAACAATAGTACCGGTATGGAAACAATAGTACCGGTATTGAAACAATAGTACTGATATTGAAACAATAGTACTGATATGGAAACAATAGTATCGGTATGGAAACAATAGTACTGGTATGGAAACAATAGTACTGGTATGGAAACAATAGTACTGGTATGGAAACAATAGTACTGGTATGGAAACAATAGTACTGGTATGGAAACAATAGTACTGGTATGGAAACAATAGTACTGGTATGGAAACAATAGTACTGGTATGGAAACAATAGTACCAGTATGGAAACAATAGTACTGGTATGGAAACAATAGTACCGGTACCATCACTTCCTCCTGACGTGGCCGTTCCTCCCGTAAGCAGCTTCGTGTGTGGAGTGAAAGTGCGTTGCTCAAAGGCAGGTGTGAAGGATTCTCCGGGGCTCGATCAGCGCTTTGTTAAACGTTTGTGTAACATCGTTAGGAGCGCTCTGAGACGCCGCTCGCTCATGAATATTAATGAGCGTTCTCTCCAAACACAAATTAAACGAGTGTCTGCGAGCTGTCGACGACATCAGAAATCTGCTCATTTTCTCCGGGAGGCTCAATATTTAGACTTCGAGACAAAACAACAACGGATTTAGAATTTAGATTTAGGCAGAAAAGAGTTTAAAGGCGAGAGGCAGAAACACACGGCTGGGTTTGAACTGTCACAAAAAAAAAAACAGCCCAGACCTTCTTTATTCTCCACCAGAGATTTAACCTCGGCCTGAACCCGTTTACCCAGTGATACGTTTTGTAGGTCTTAGCTTTCAAATGAGGCATTACTCTGGGCCTCCAGTCAAAAAGCTTTTAGATTTGGGTAAAGCCGAACTGTCAAATGTGGTCAGTTAAGGCGGGGGGTAAGAGATTACAGCAACTCCAACACGGTCTTTCCCAAATACGTGACACATTAAACAATTTCGTTAACACTAATAATAAAGATTTTACTAAATATTGTTTCCAGTTTTCTTTGGTTTGGCCATTTTTGTGATGTTTATAGTTTCACTTCCTTATTGGACACTGACAGGAAGTGACAATGAAGAAGGACAACGATTTAAAACTGTTGCAGTGCCGACCATGTTAAGTCAATAGGATATGAGTCAATCTTTTTGTTCTTTTTGTTTTTTCTTTTTGAACTTTGGGAGGCTCGCGTGGGCGCCGCCATGAATAGTTCCCGCCCCTTTTCTCCTGTGTGTTAACATGGAGAAGTCCACATAAAATCAGTCACTACAGGAAAACAAAGCCGTTTTCAGGCCGACAGAGAAACGCTGCAGTGTCGACATGTCGGTGCAAATGAACATCGGACGTTTTACACAAATCAATCGACTAAACATCAGATTGGAGCGGAGAATATTTTCCCTCGTTCTCCCTGGCAAAAGTGGGCGGGGCGGAATAAGGTGAATAGGCCTCCAGTGGAACTGAGTCAAACTGCTCTGGAATGTTTCCTTCTATGTCACTTCCTGTCCGCAGCTTAAACATACCGTCTCTGCCCAACATTTCTTCTTTTCAATCGCTGCTTCGCTTCATATGTTCAAAAGCAGTAAAACCAGTCATATGCACTTTAACTCCGCCCCTTTCCCCGTTGGTCTCCATGGAGACGCTGTCAATCACAGCAGAGCTGGAGGAGTGAGGACGATTAAATAAACCTGTCTTTATTTCCAGCTGCACTTGCAGGAGCAGACATGTTTAAAGGGCAGACGCTAAAGTGTGACGCCTCCAGGACAAGAAGAAGAAAATGGATGAATGGAAATGTAATCCTAAATCAAACAGTGAAGACCAACGCACAACGGCTACAAAAACGTAACAAAAAAGTGACAAAACAGCTGCTATAACACAACTAAAAAAAGGGACAAGAATGTGTGTGTGTTTACTTTATTTCAGGTTTTGGGAAAGAAAAAAACGACTTGAATAAAGATTTGTGACTTTATTGATGAATATTTTAAAGTAACAAAGTGAAGATTATAATTTCTGCACAATTTAAAGCAAATCCCTCGACCCAAAACATTCTATTAAAAAACATAAATCACAATAATAATCTGTGTTTAAATGATAAATCAGTTTCTGCAGTAAATCGTTACAATCACAAGAACAAACAATGGTATTAAAGGAAGTGGAAATGACGTTTAAAGACGTCAATGGCTGAAGATGGAACAGTTCAGTTCAATAGAAACTGAAGAGTTTTGTTTCCAGCTCAGTTTTTCTTATTGTGGCTTTAATTGAAGGTTTGATTCAAAGTGTTTGTAAAACACATCTGCCCCTGAGCGTGAGTGAGGAGCAGCAGATTAGAATTCAGAACAATGTCCACGTCTGACAAACAAATATTATTATAGAAAAAACCTTCAGTATTAGTTCAATACGAGACACAAGGACGATCTGGACCTGAAGAGAAAAGCTGCTACTTTAGTTTGGGGAAATGTGTAAAGTCTCCAGGGTTCCAGTCAAACCTGACTCCAGCGTGGAGCGGCTGAGAGAACCTGGTCTGGACTCTGTGGAGGAGGGTCATGGTTTGGTTCTGAACGCTGTAAAACGACAGAGCCCCTGCACCGTGGTCCAGGTAAACCCCGATTCTGGACGAGAACCGACCTGAGACCTCGGACCCGACTGAGTTAAAACTAAATAAATAACGTTCATTGCTACAGTATAAGGCCCAGGATTTATCATTGTTTCCAAATCTACTTATAATAGATCTTTTCCTCCGAATGTCTCTGTATGAAACGGCTAAACTAACCCACTTCCTGCTCCTCCACTCCACCTCCCAGTAACAGCGGCCCGTCAGACTCCCTCTGCTCAGGACCTGAATCCACAGACTGAATCTGTCCTGATGATCAGGATATCTCTGATCTTCACTCGTTAATGTTGCTCTTCTGTTTCCATCAGTCAGTTTCAGACGTGTGTTTGCTGTGTTTGAGTCCAGAGTGATCTCTGTCCAATACTGTAAGAAGTCCTCTCTGGTGGTGGGTTCAGATGGTGTTCCTCTCAGAGCCAGTGTGGGTTCAGATGGTGTTCCTCTCAGAGCCAGTGTGACGTTGGTGGGTTCAGATGGTGTTCCTCTCAGAGCCAGTGAGGCGTTGGTGGGTTCAGATGGTGTTCCTCTCAGAGCCAGTGTGACGTTGGTGGATTCAGATGGTGCTCCTCTCAGAGCCTGTGAGACGTTGGTGGGTTCAGATGGTGTTCCTCTCAGAGCCAGTGTGGCGTTGGTGGGTTCAGATGGTGTTCCTCTCAGAGCCAGTGCGACGTTGGTGGGTTCAGATGGTGTTCCTCTCAGAGCCTGTGAGACGTTGGTGGGTTCAGATGGTGTTCCTCTCAGAGCCAGTGAGACGTTGGTGGGTTCAGATGGTGTTCCTCTCAGAGCCAGTGAGACGTTGGTGGGTTCAGATGGTGTTCCTCTCAGAGCCAGTGTGACGTTGGTGGGTTCAGATGGTGTTCCTCTCAGAGCCAGTGAGACGTTGGTGGGTTCAGATGGTGTTCCTCTCAGAGCCAGTGAGGCGTTGGTGGGTTCAGATGGTGTTCCTCTCAGAGCCAGTGAGACGTTGGTCAGACCCTCCTCCAGACTGAGCTTTAGTTTGTCCCTGAGCTCTGACACGGCTCTGGTCACCTTCTCGAAGCAGCGGGGGGGCCCTGTCTGAATCTCTGTCCTCTGTGAGTCTGTGGACAGTGAAGGACAGAGCTGTAGAAACTGGTCCAGCTCAGAGATGTTCCTCTTCAGCTCAGTCACGTCCCGCTGCAGTTGGTCCTGAAGCTCTTGGACTTGTTTCAGTTGGGTTTGCTCCTCGGAGCGGTTCTGCTGCTCCACTTCAGAGCGTCTTTTCTCCAGGAGAAGGGCCATCTCGGTGAAGCTGTCCCCACTGCGCTGCACTGCTGTCTGGGCAGAGCGGCTGATGTCCTGGGCCTCCTGCTGGAGCCTCTTCAGGTCTGTCTCTTTGAGCTGGAGGCTCTGGAGCAGCTGTTCCTGCCTCTGGGCTCTCTCCAAGGCTGAGAACACCATGTCGTGGCCCTTGTGTTGCTCCAAAGAGCAGAGGTAGCAGATGAGCTGCTGGTCGGTGCGGCAGAACATCTTCTTCACTTCGTCGTGTTGAGAGCAGATGTTTTCCTGCAGTTTGTCAGACGGCGCCACCAGCTGGTGTTTTTGAAGCGCTGCAGCTTCATAATGAGGCTGGAGGTGGCCCTCACAGTAGGAGGCCACACACTGCAGACAGGACTTGACGGCTTTCAGCTTCCTCCCAGTGCAGACGTCACAGGGCACATCCTGAGCTCCAGCATAGCAGCGGTCAGCAGGGGGCGCTGTGAGGCCAGGCTTCTTCAGCCGCTCCACTAAACCTGCTAACATGATGTTTTTGACCAGCACTGGCCTGGAGCTGAAGCTCTGTCTGCATTCAGGACAGCTGTAAACATGCTTCTCGTCCTCTTGGTCCCAGTGGTTCTTCACACACTTCATGCAGTAGCTGTGTCCACAGGGAACAGTCACTGGATCCTTCAGTAGATCCAAACAGATGGGACACCAAAAGTCCTCTTGGTCCACGGCTTTCTGCGCCATTTCTCTGTCGACAACAGAGTGTGACTTTGGAGAGTGTGTGAGAGGAGGAGGAACCAGGAAGCTCAGAGCGAGGCTGAGTCTGACAGAGGGAGGGGCAGGAAACTGATGCCCGTCTTGTCTGTGATGGAGGTGGCTAATATTCGATGTCAGAACCCTCAAATGTGTCGCCTTCAAAGCTCTAACAACGAAAAGACAATGCAATATCAATTCATATGTACTGACCAAACAAACAACTAATACAGACAGAAAGATGACTGTATGTCCTATATCTGTAAAGCTAACTTGTAGCATAATATAAATGCTATAGCTACGTAGCAAGACAATGCCATAGGGCATTCATACAAGCATTTTACATCATTTGGCGATTTTTTTTTTTGTTTGTTTAAAAGGAACACGTAAAAGTTTTACATTAAAAAGGTATTTACCATGGAGGAGTCCGACACTTTAAAGGGAGAAGGAAGTCGTAGCTGCAGCAGTGAGTACTGGTAAACAAATAATAAACAAATACACTTGCGCAGCACACACACCGGTGGACTGGCGGAGGCGTTTCCAACGTAAGAAGCTCGTGTGAAGGTGGGGGCTCTTACGCATGCGCACTATTCAAAAATACAAAAATAGTCGTTTGACTCATCATCGGCAGCAAAATCCTCTCTCACACCTTTAACTGTAGAAACATGTTTATTTGTCTTGTTGATATTGTTTATTATAAATGTTTGTTTCCTGGTGGAAGTCTGTAAACTGGGTTAGTCTAAACCCTTTTGAATCATTGTAAATGTTTCATGTTTAAAGGAATGAGGCGACCGAATAAACTACGACCACTTCATTTCCTCCTTTACTGGCGTTTGCGTGCGGCACGTCTTTGTCCTTATATGGTGAATGTGGGCGGGGCATATGCTAATGAGTCTCACGTGCACACTGCAAGTCGGGATTCACAAACTCAGACACACGTGTGAAGGATTTTCCTCCTTCAGAAAGTTTGGTGAATCTGGAGAAATGGGCAAAAGTGCAGATATTTTCAGCCTCCAAATCTAAATATTGGACAGAGCCAGATTTAAACGTCTGCTTTTATTGTGGGACATTTTAGTAACAAAGGTTTTTTTTTTCCATTTTGGATCTTGTTTAGTTTTGGAATAAAATAAGTGAAAATCTGTGTAAAAACTCACATTTTGACTCTTTTTTTGGGTTCAAAGCTGAATAAATCAGGCTGGGAATTATTTATTAATCTCTTAACCCCCACCTGAACCCAGCACATTTTCTCCAGTTTGGCTTTACCCAACCCCGTGAACTGCTACCTTAACGTGGTGGGGTTGTTTGAGTGCCCGAATGATCCGAGGAGCTATGTTGTCCGGGGCTTTATGCCCCTGGTCGGGTCTCCCATGGCAAACAGGTCCGAGGTGACGGGTCAGACGAAAGAGCGGCTCAGAAGACCCCCATGGACGGGACACATTCAAGGACCGAGACGTCGCCCGACATGGCGCAGCCGGGGCCCCACCCTGGAGCCCGGCCTGGGGTTGGGGCCCGAACGTGAGCGTCTGGTGGCCGGTTCTCTGCCCACGGGGCCCTGGCCGGGCACAGCCCAAAGGGACGACGTGGGCCCGCCCTCCTGTGGACTCACCACCCACAGAGGGATCCGTAGGGGTCGGGTGCTGGGAGGACTGGGGGGCAGTCAAGGCCGGGTGCCTCGACGACCTGGTCCACATGCACAGCTTCTGGCGTTCAGGACTTGGAACGTCACCTCGCTGGGGGGGAAGGAGCCTGAGCTTGTGCGGGAGGTTGTGCTGGGGGGGAAGGAGCCTGAGCTCTGGCGGGAGGTTGTGCTGGGGGGGAAGGAGCATGAGCTTGTGCGGGAGGTTGTGCTGGGGGGCAAGGAGCCTGAGCTTGTGCAGGAGGTTGAGAGATACCTAGATATAGTCGGGCTCACCTCCACGCACAGCTTGGGTTCCGGATCCCAACTCCTGGAGAGAGGCTGGACTCTCCATTTTTCTGGAGTTGCCCGCGGGGAGAGGCGGCGGGCTGGGGTGGGTTTGCTCATATCCCCCCAGCTCAGCCGTCACGTGTCCACGACCTGTCCGGGTCGGGGACAGGTCTCTCACCGTTGTCTCGGCCAACATCGGTGGTACCCGGCCTTCTTGGAGTCCCTGGGAGGGGTACTAGATAGTGCTCCGACTGGGGACTCCATTGTTCTGCTGGGGGACTTCAACACCCACGTGGGTAACGACAGTGAGACCTGGGAGGGAGTGATTGGGAAGAACGGCCTCCCCGATCTGAACCCGAGTGGTGTTCTGTTATTGGACTTCTGTGCTAGTCACAGTTTGTCCATAACTCACACCATGTTCGAGCACAAGGGTGTCCATAAGTGCACGTGGCACCAGGACACCCTAGGCAGGAGGTCGATGATCGACTTTGTAGTTATGGTAAATGGTCTCAACTTATATAGCGCTTTTCCACCTCCATTAGGCACTCAAAGCGCTTTACAGCAAGGATCCACTCACCCATTAATACTCTCATTCATACACCAATGTGCGCAGACACTGGGTGAAGTGGGTGAAGTGTCTTGCCCAAGGACACAACGACAATGTGCACTTTCAGGAGGTGGGATTCGAACCCCCGACCTTCCGATCATGAGACGACCCTCTCTACCATCTGTGCCACTGTCGCCCCTTGTGTCGTCTGATCTCCGGCCGCCTGTCTCGGACACTCGGGTGAAGAGAGGGGCGGAGCTGTCAACCGATCACCACCTGGTGGTGAGCTGGATCCGCTGGCAGGGGAGGAAGCCGGTCAGACCTGGCAGGCCCAAGCGTGTTGTGAGGGTCTGCTGGGAACATCTGGTGGATCCCTCTGTCAGTGGGGTCTTCAACTCCCACCTCCGGAAGAGCTTCTCCCAGATTCCGGGGGAGGCGGGGGACATGGAGTCCGAGTGGACTCTGTTCTCCTCCTCCATTGTCGATGCGGCTGCTCGTAGTTGTGGCCGTAAGGTCTCTGGTGCCTGTCGCGGCGGTGAACCCGGTGGTGGCGCCCAGAAGTAAGGGATGCCGTCAAGCTGAAGAAGGAGTCCTACCTGGCCTTGTTGGCTTGTGGGACTCCGGAGGCAGCTGAGAGGTACCGGCAGGCCAAGCGTGCTGCAGCTCCTGTGGTCGCAGAGGCTAAAACTCGGGTCTGGGAGGGATGAGGATCAGCACCTCCAAATCTGAGCCCATGGTTCTCCTTCCCCTCTACAGGTCGGTGGGGAGTCCTTGCCTCAAGTGGAGGAGTTCAAGTATCTCGGGGTCTTGTTCACAGTGAGGGACGGATGGAGCGTGAGATCGACAGACGGATCGGTGCGGCGTCAGCAGTGATGCGGTCGCTGTATCGGTCTGTCGTGGTGAAGAGGGAGCTGAGTCGGGGGAAAAGCTCTCGATTTACCGATCGATCTACGTTCCCACCCTCACCTATGGTCATGAGATTTGGGTAATGACCGAAAGGACGAGATCGCGAATACAAGCGGCCAAAATGAGTTTCCTTGTGGCTGGGCGCACCCTCCGAGATCGGGTGAGGAGCTCAGTCACCCGGGAGGAGCTCGGAGTAGAGTCGCTGCTCCTTCATGTCGAAAGGAGCAGCTGAGGTGGCTCGGGCATCTGTTCCGGATACCTCCTGGTCGCCTCCCACGGGAGGTGTTCCAGGCATGTCCTAGTGGGACAAGGCCTTGTGGAAGACCCAGGACACGGTGGTGGGACTATGTCTCCGAGCTGGCCTGGTGTCGCCTCGGGGTCAGAACAGCTGGAGGAGGTGTGTGTGGATCGGGAAGTTTGGGCATCTCTGCTGAGACTGCTGCCCCCGCGACCCGGCCCCGGATAAAGCGGAAGAAAATGGATGGATGGATGGGCTTTACCCAAATCTAAAACCAAAATAGCAACAAAAATGACCGACATCAGGGAAACAAATATCAGACAAAAACAGCTGCTTTTGTCTTTAAGAAGATTATAAATGACGTCTGTTTGTTTTTACTTCATTTCAGGTTTTGGGAAAGAAAAAACGACTTGAATAAAGATTTGTGACTTTATTGATGAATATTTTAAAGTGACAAAGTAAAGATTATAATTTCTGCACAACTTAAAGCTGAGTGGCCGCGTTGTCACTTCTCTTGGTGTTTCTGAACCTCTGACTGAACAACACACATCTCCTCTAAACTGTACAGATGTTTCAGGAAACAGGTTTAAACAGGCATTTCTCTCATTTGCTCGGACGAGGTTTGAGGCTGCGTTTAGGCTTGTGTCTCGTTTCTCACCCAGATGGGTTTAAAGGTTTGCACAGAGATGAATTGGATCTTATTTATTGTATATGGGAGTTGATTCTGATGCAAACTCTCCAAACCTGCATACATGAATAATTATCCCCAACTCCTGAATGTGAGAGGAGAGTAAATGTGGTCAAAGAGCGAGTTAGTCCTACGAGCACAGAGCTTCTGGAGAGTGAAGAGTTGTGTTGTGTCAGTAATGTTTCAGTGGAGCCTGATGTTGATTTGGAACAAATGTGGAGTGAAGGTCGTGAGGACAAAATATTAGTGTCCAAATATCTCTTCTGGAATGAACATTTAGCAGCGTTAACTGTGTTGAACAAGTGAAACACAAACAGCTTCTGACGTTATGATTCCCTCACGCTGGTGTGATGTGGGTCAAAGGTCATGAGTTTCTGTCTGGATGCTTGTTTCTGATTGGATGGGAAGCGCTGAATGGAATGTGTTGGGCTGGTTCCGAAACGGGCAGATTGCTAAGAGCTCTTACGCCAAACCGGATGTGCGTCAGCGTCCGCCATGGCAAGTTGCCTCCGAATTGGTAAGTCAGTTAGGAAGTGGTTAGGAAAAGGAGCCTTGATGCTAACTATCATGGCCACTTTAGCATAGGGACCTCTGATGCTAACTAACCAGTGATTAGGAGCTATGTGCCATCCCACAAGCCACTGCGCCAAAAAACCCCACCCCCCTCGCCCCCACCCTCGAGTGATTCATGCGCAACCACTGTTGATTGACAGGAGCACATTTAATAATAAAAATAATAATAATTAAAAATTAAGATCCTGCACAAGCCAAACTTTATAAAAGTGATAAATCCATGTTGTCGTCCCCACAGCTCAGTCACATGTCAGTGTTAAAGAGGAAACTCAGTAAACGGATTAAATGCTTTTGTTTTCATTTAGTAGAAACTTAAGCCACATGGATCATTTGCTGCTGTAGCTTTATGAAACAGCTGTTGAGATAAAATAACACTAAAGGGAAATGTTTGGATCATTTGGATTTATTTTTTTCCTTAAATGTCTTTGTTTGGACACTATGTTGTTGTTGGACACTGTACAGTAGGGGGCGACATGCACTTTTGTTTGGCCTGCACTCCACCAATAACTTTAAAGAAGAAGAAAAGCAGCTGTTGGTGATGTCACTTCCCCTTCCCCTGTTTAAGGACGGACGGATTGTTCAAATGCTGCTGAAGGTCTAGTTCCCTAACTGCATAGAGGTCTAAGAGTTGACCCCATGAAAGGTTAAGGAGTTAGTTGCTAGTGTTAGTGCTTAGAGGCTACAATTTGATGGTTTCGGATTGAGCCTTGGTGTGTGAAAGTACGTGCACGCTCCGCTGCAGCGTGGCTTTGGTGTTACGCACCTGAGTTTCTCTGAGAGTCTGGAAAAGCAAAGGTGGGGCCGGTGCTCTCTCTGCTTTTTAACATTGGAAGAAGCTGGAAAATAGACGCGTTAAAACGGGGATCAGTCGATCTTTGAGATCTAAGACCGATATTAGATTCATGAACTTACACATTCTGATTATGGGGAAAACGCTGAAACAAAATCCACTGAGTAAAGAGACAATTGCAGGAAATACACCTGCCATAAAATCAATGAAAGACTTGGAGTGGGCCAGGCTCCTTTTGGAGAAGCAGCACCAAGAGCCG
The DNA here is from genome assembly GCF_951799975.1 of Gobius niger. Classification (NCBI taxonomy): domain Eukaryota; kingdom Metazoa; phylum Chordata; class Actinopteri; order Gobiiformes; family Gobiidae; genus Gobius; species Gobius niger. The sequence continues at coordinate 92,571 of NW_027639229.1, read as the reverse complement.
TGTTCTTCTAAAGGAAGCTTTAGGCTTGAATATGTTGGCCTTAATGATGGTATTTGCTTTGCAGTTGTGGTTATTAAACACGTGTGGGTAATGTGTAGTGATTAATATCAAATCAGTTTGAAATGATCAGAAGAAGGGATTGTTGTGTCAGAATTGTTTGACAGTAAATGAGAGCCTCACATGTTTAATAACTCACTATAAGGGTCAGAGGTTAAAATCCTTGTGTGAAAAAAACTTCAAAATGTCGTGTCGAGTCCAACTGAATTTGAACTGAATCTGTTTTTATTTGATCAGGGACAAAACAAGACATGAATCTAACAAAGAAGGGACGTCATGAGCGTGTGTGTGTGTGTGTGTGTGTGTGTGTGTGTGTGTGTGTGTGTGTGTGTGTGCTTGTGTGTGTGTGTGTGTGTGTGTAGGTGTGTGTGTGTGTGTGTGTGTGTGTGTGTGTGTGTGTGTGTGTGTGTGTGTGTGTGTGTGTGTGTAGGTGTGTGTGTAGGTGTGTGTGTGTGTGTGTGTGTGTGTGTGTGTGTGTGTGTGTGTGTGTAGGTGTGTGTGTAGGTGTGTGTGTGTGTGTGTGTGTGTGTGTGTGTGTGTGTGTGTGTGTGTGTGTGTGTGTGTAGGTGTGTGTGTGTGTGTGTGTGTGTGTGTGTGTGCTTGTGTGTGTGTGTGTGTGTGTGTGTGTGTGTGTGTGTGTGTGTGTGTGTGTGTGTGTGTGTGTAGGTGTGTGTGTGTGTGTGTGTGTGTGTGTGTGTGTGTGTGTGTGTGTGTGTGTGTGTGTGTGTGTGTGTGTGTAGGTGTGTGTGTGTGTGTGTGTGTGTGTGTATGTGTAGGTGTGTGTGTGTGTGTGTGTGTGTGTGTGTGTGTGTGTGTGTGTGTGTGTGTGTGTGTGTGTGTGTGTGTGTGTGTGTGTGTGTGTGCTTGTGTGTGTGTGTGTGTGTGTGTGTGTAGGTGTGTGTGTGTGTGTGTGTGTGTGTGTGTGTGCTTGTGTGTGTGTGTGTGTGTGTGTGTGTGTGTGTGTGTGTGTGTGTGTGTGTGTAGGTGTGTGTGTGTGTGTGTGTGTGTGTGTGTGTGTGTGTGTGTGTGTGTGTGTGTGTGTGTGTGTGTGTGTGTGTGTGTGTGTGTGTGTGTGTGTGTGTGTGTGTGTGTGTGTGTGTGTGTGTAGGTGTGTGTGTGTGTGTGTAGGTGTGTGTGTGTGTGTGTGTGTGTGTGTGTGTGTGTAGGTGTGTGTGTGTGTGTGTGTGTGTGTGTATGTGTAGGTGTGTGTGTGTGTGTGTGTGTGTGTGTGTGTGTGTGTGTGTGTGTGTGTAGGTGTGTGTATGTGTGTGTGTGTAGGTGTGTGTGTGTGTGTGTGTGTGTGTAGGTGTGTGTATGTGTGTGTGTGTAGGTGTGTGTGTGTGTAGGTGTGTTTCTGTGTGTGTGTGTGTGTGTGTGTGTGTAGGTGTGTGTGTGGGTGTGTGTTTTTACTTTATTTTAGGTTTTGGGAAAGAAAAAAATGACTTGAATAAAGATTTGTGACTTTATTGATGAATATTTTAAAGTTACAAAGTAAAGATTATAATTTCTTCACAATTTAAAGCAAATCCCTCGACCCAAAACATTCTATAAAAAAACATAAAACACAATTATAATCTGTGTTTATAAGAGAGTGTGACTTTAGAGAGTGTGTGAGAGGAGGAGGAACCAGGAAGCTCAGAGCGAGGCTGAGTCTGACAGAGGGAGGGGCAGGAAACTGATGAGTCACGGCTCAGACATGTTTATGTCTCACACAAACAAATCTACAAATCAAGTTTAGGCAAAGTCTGTGTGAAAAGTCCAGCTTTATCTGAGATCAGAAAACTCTGACCAAAGTCCAACAACGGACAGATGGACTTGTGTCAAAAGTCACTTTGAAATGAACAATGAACTTTAGAAACATGAAGTCACAGTTAATGTTTGACAGTTTGCATGGACAGAGGAGCCGAGTGTCAGAGAGAGAAGAGTTTAAACCAGACAGACGGGTTAGTTCAGCTTCAAACCAGGACAATGGAAACACATGACGAAGCTCTGCACCACTGGAGTCAATGAAAGTCAGAAAATACTTTGACTTTTCTTTAGTTTGGGACTTGGAATGAGCTCATCCTGGAGAAATAGATCCGTTGCTACAGTTGCAGGATTCTTGGAGCGGCTGAATGAATTCACTTCTTAACCCTCACCTGAACTGACACATTATCTCCAGCTCAGCTTTACCCAAATCTAAAAGCGACTCTCCCGCTCTGTGATCTGAGAGAATCCTGATCCTTTTGTGTCGCTCCCAGACTTATCTTTACAGAGGATCCAAAATAATAATTGTTCCTGCCTGTATAGAACACCCGGATCTGCCTCGATCGTTCATTCAGAAATGAGAAGGTTTGTTCAGTAATCCTGATGAGACGCACATTGTTTGTGGAGATTTTAACATAAACCTTCTAAATCTACAAAATAGCACAAAAACAACAGACTTCATCACAACAATGTAATATTCAATCAACACAATTCAACTTTATTACGGACTCGAGTGACATCACAAACAAACAATAGTCTCTTCCCTCTTTCCTCAAACCAACATATTCACTAATGCAGTTGGAAACAAAATGGCGGCTGGATTACTTCTAAATAACATCAGTGATCTTCTTCATCTTCTTCATGTTATGTAAAGCTGTAATATCTGAAACAGTTGGTCATAAGTTAGTCAGACATGGATCACAGAAGATATTGTTGGCCTTAAACGGGATCTTTAGGCCCAGACCTGGGATGAGGTCTGGGCCTCTCTAGACCCTGATATGGTCAACCATAAAACTGCAACCGATAAGCCATGGTTTACAAATGTATTGTCAAAGCATGAAAAAACATCTGTATAGATTATATATAAATCAAAATCAAATCAAATCAAATTTATTTATATAGCACATTTAAAACAACTGCTGTTGACCAAAGTGCTTCACAAAAGGTCTACAGTACAGAGAGAAAAACAACAACATATAAATATAATAATAAAAAAACAAAACACAATATACAAAACAGCAAAGCACTAACAGCTTAGATTTGGCCAGATATGTGCTAGACAGTGTTAAAAGCTTTTGCATAAAAGTGTGTCTTAAGCAAAGATTTAAACTGGTCCAGTGTCTGTGCAGCTCTGATGTGGAGAGGCAGGTCATTCCACAGTTTTGGAGCTGCAACAGAGAAAGCCCTGTCCCCTTTAGTCACATATTTGGAGCGAGGGACCTCTAAAAGCAGCTGATCAGCAGATCTCAGAGCCCGAGCAGGGGCGTGACGTACCAGAAGCTCAGACAAATACAGAGGAGCAGCACCATGGAGACATTTAAAGACAACAAGTAAAAGCTTAAACCTTATCCTATAATACACAGGGAGCCAGTGTAGAGCAGCTAACACAGGGGTGATGTGCTGTCTCTTTCTGGTCCCCGTAAGGAGACGAGCGGCTGCATTTTGTACCCCCTGAAGGCGACGAATTGAACGCTGACCAAGACCAGTGTACACAGAATTACAATAATCAAGTCGCGACGTTATAAAAGCATGAATGGCTTTCTCAAAGTCACAGGCAGGTAGATAGTTTTTTACCTTGCTTAGAGTTTTAAGATGGAAAAAGCTTGATTTGACAACATGATTTATATGTTTCTCAAATTTAAATTCATTGTCTACAAACACACCAAGATTCCTTGCAAAAGGGTGACAGAAGGAAGCTAGAGGGCCAATGGCGCTGTCACAAGTGTCGAGAACATTAGAAGAATTTCCAAATATTACAATTTCTGTCTTATCTTTGTTTAGACTTAAAAAGTTGGCCTCCATCCATGTCTTAACTTCTTGAATGCAATCCAACAAAGGATTCAATGATCCCTCAGAACTAGACTTTAGTGGCATATATATCTGCAAATCATCAGCATAAAAATGATAACTAACTTTGTGTTTCTCTAAAATCAGACCAAGGGGTAGAAGATACAGAGAAAATAACAAAACATGTATAAAACATGTAACACATTTTCTTTTTTTGTCTTTTTGTTGTGTTTTCATTCTCGTTTTGTTGCTATATTGACACTTTTTTCAAGAAGCTTTTAGATTTGGGTAAAGCCAAACTGGAGAAAATGTGCTCGGTTTAGGTGGGAGTTAAGAGACTAACAGGCCTTTGATCTCTGATTTGTGTCACGTTATTTCTCAAAATCATCTTGAGGGCCAGAGCTTCTATGCTGTAGGGCCGGATTTGGCCCCCGGGCCTGACGTTGCCTCCCCCTGCCATCGACCATACAAGGGGACCTGCTTATGCCTGGCTGGAAAGTTATCTCAGCCACAGATACCAATATGTACATATACACAATGTCCACTTTGGAAAAAACTAACCACACATGGGGTCCCACAAGGCTCTGTTTTGGGTCCAAAACTGTTTATAATGTATATTAATGATGTTTGTGAAGCTTTGGAAAAGGAAACATGTTTATTATATGTGGATGATCCGAGCCTGTTCTGCTCTGGAAAGGACCTGAAACAGCTCCTCTACAGCAGAAGCTCACAGTCCGAAAACTATGGTTTGATCTAAACAAACTCTCTTTAGTAAAAATAAATATATTATTTTTGGAAATAAAAAAGTCAGTGATCGTCACAACTCTAGAAATAAATGATGCGGACATCGAGTTCATGCAAATACATTTGTAGGAGTTACCATTGATGGAAAACTTGAATGGAAATCACATATAAGTAAATTCAAAACAATATGAGCAAAAACCATTGCTGTAATTGGCAAAATGAAAACTGTACTTGATAAAAAACCTCTTCTGTTACTGTATAACTCCCTCATACTTCCTTACCTAAATCATGGCCTGGAAATATGTGGAAACAATTACAAATCCTATACTCATCCTATATAAGAATCATCACTAAAGCAGATTTCTATCACCTACAAACCCTGTCTTTGTGGAGCTAAACCTCCTGAAAATCCATGATCTCGTTGATCTAAACACATTAGTAATAGTTTACAAAGTATAAAATTATCTGAACACAGGAAAAGTCAGTATAACCTCAGAGGAACTGGCATTTCCAAAAAGCAAAAAAGAATAAAAAAGTGGATGTATTTCTGTCCGAGGTGTTAATCTGTGGAACGACCTGGAAGATCAGTTAAAACTGTCCCAAACAGTCAAAGCTTCAAAAAGACGAATAAATCGACTAAAATTCAAGAATATATGAGCTTAGGATGAATAAAGTAAGAAAAGTAATAGATTCATAACAGATGAATATGAATTTAAATGACATGAGTTTAAAATAAATGATTGAAATATTGAAATGTCTGTTATTAACTGTAGAAACATGTTTATTTCTCTTGTGTTCTTGTTGATATTGTTTATTGTAAATGTTTGTTTCCTGGTGGAAGTCTGTAAACTGGGTTAGTCTAAACCCTTTTGAATCATTGTAAATGTTTCATGTTTAAAGGAATGAGGCGACCGAATAAACTACTACCACTTCATTTCCTCCTTTACTGGCGTTTGCGTGCGGCACGTCTTTGTCCTTATATGGTGAATGTGGGCGGGGCATATGCTAATGAGTCTCACGTGCACACTGCAAGTCGGGATTCACAAACTCAGACACACGTGTGAAGGATTTTCCTCCTTCAGAAAGTTTGGTGAATCTGGAGAAATGGGCAAAAGTGCAGATATTTTCAGCCTCCAAATCTAAATATTGGACAGAGCCAGATTTAAACGTCTGCTTTTATTTTGGGACATTTTAGTAACAAAGGTTTTTTTTCTTCCATTTTGGATCTTGTTTAGTTTTGGAATAAAATAAGTGAAAATCTGTGTAAAAACTCACATTTTGACTTGTTTTTTAGGTTCAAAGCTGAATAAATCAGGCTGGGAATTATTTATTAACCTCTTAACCCCCACCTGAACCCAGCACATTTTCTCCAGTTTGGCTTTACCCAAATCTAAAACCAAAATAGCAACAAAAATGACCGACATCAGGGAAACAAACATCAGACAGAAACAGCTGCTTTTGTCTTTAAGAAGACTATAAATGACGTCTGTTTGTTTTGACTTAATGTCCAAATATCTCTTCTGGAATGAACATTTAGCAGCGTTAACTGTGTTGAACAAGTGAAACACAAACAGCTTTTGTCGTTATGATTCCCTCACGCTGGTGTGATGTGGGTCAAAGGTCATGAGTTTCTGTCTGGATGCTTGTTTCTGATTGGATGGGAAGCGCTGAGTGGAATGTGTGGGTGTGTGAAAGTACGTGCACGCTCCGCTGCAGCGTGGCTTTGGTGTTACGCACCTGAGTTTCTCTGAGAGTCTGGAAAAGCAAAGGTGGGGCCGGTGCTCTCTCTGCTTTTTAACATTGGAAGAAGCTGGAAAATAGACGCGTTAAAACGGGGATCAGTCGATCTTTGAGATCTAAGACCGATATTAGATTCATGAACTTACACATTCTGATTATGGGGAAAACGCTGAAACAAAATCCACTGAGTAAAGAGACAATTGCAGGAAATACACCTGCCATAAAATCAATGAAAGACTTGGAGTGGGCCAGGCTCCTTTTGGAGAAGCAGCACCAAGAGCCCTGTTCTTCTAAAGGAAGCTCCAACACCACTGGAGAGCCGTGTTCTTCTAAAGGAAGTTCCAACGTTGGATCAGAGCCGGGCCGGTGTGGAAAGGCAAGTTTATTTGTAGAGCACAAGGCAGTTCAAAGCTTCAGAGTTGCATAAAATTACAAGAAAACAGATCAAATCAATAAAACATCAACATGAAATGAATCAGTTACAGTAAAAGGCCAGAGTGCAGATCAAACACTTTGTCATATTCATGGGAAAAAAGTAAAGAGTAGAATGAAAACTCTTAATGTGCAATGTTTTCATTAATACCAATAATAATAATAAGTTCACTTGTATTACGCTTTACAAGCCTGTGTTACCAAGTTTCTCAAAGCGCTGCACTGTCAATATTCATTCACTCCACAATACATGATACAAGCCTTAAATTAGGGATGTTTTCAAAATAAAGCCCTTAATTTTTTTATGTTTTGTGCTTGTGTTTGTGTGTGTGTGTGTGTGTGTGTGTGTGTGTGTGTGTGTGTGTGTGTGTGTGTGTGTGTGTGTGTGTGTGTGTTTTTACTTTATTTTAGGTTTTGGGAAAGAAAAAACGACTTGAATAAAGATTTGTGACTTTATTGATGAATATTTTAAAGTGACAAAGTAAAGATTATAATTTCTGCACAATTTAAAGCAAATCCCTCGACCCAAAACATTCTATAAAAAAACATAAAACACAATTATAATCTGTGTTTAAATGATAAATCAGTTTCTGCAGTAAATCGTTACAATCACAAGAACAAACAATGGTATTAAAAGAAGTGGAAATGACGTTTAAAGACGTCAATGGCTGAAGATGGAACAGTTCAGTTCAATAGAAACTGAAGAGTTTTGTTTCCAGCTCAGTTTTTCTTATTGTGGCTTTAATTGAAGGTTTGATTCAAAGTGTTTGTAAAACACATCTGCCCCTGAGCGTGAGTGAGGAGCAGCAGATTAGAATTCAGAACAATGTCCACGTCTGACAAACAAATATTATTATGTAAAAAACCTTCAGTATTAGTTCAATACGAGACACAAGGAAGACCTGAACCTGAAGAGAAAAGCTGCTACTTCAGTTTGGGGAAATGTGCAGAGTCTCCAATACAGTAAAGCCCGACTCCAGCGTGGAGCGGCTGAGAGAACCTGGTCTGGACTCTGTGGAGGAGGGTCATGGTTTGGTTCTGAACGCTGTAAAACGACAGAGCCCCTGCACCGTGGTCCAGGTAAACCCCGATTCTGGACGAGATCGGACCTGAGACCTCGGACCAGACTGAGTTAAAACCAAATGAATAAGTGTCACTGTCACAGTGTAAGACCCAGGATTTATCATTGTTTCCAAATCCACTTATATCTAAGTTTTTCCTCTGAATGTCTTTGTATGAAACAGCTAAACTAACCCACCTCCCGCTCCACTCCACCTCCCAGTAACAGCGGCCCGTCAGACTCTCTCTGCTCAGGACCTGAACCCACAGACTGAACCTGTCCTGATGATCAGGATAACTCTGATCTTCACTCATAAATGTTGCTCTTCTGTTTCCATCAGTCAGTTTCAGACGTGTGTTTGCTGTGTTTGGGTCCAGAGTGATCTCTGTCCAATACTGTAAGAAGTCCTCTCTGGTGGTGGGTTCAGATGGTGTTCCTCTCAGAGCCAGTGAGACGTTGGTGGGTTCAGATGGTGTTCCTCTCAGAGCCAGTGAGACGTTGGTGGGTTCAGATGGTGTTCCTCTCAGAGCCAGTGTGACGTTGGTGGGTTCAGATGGTGTTCCTCTCAGAGCCAGTGTGACGTTGGTCAGACCCTCCTCCAGACAGAGCTTTAGTTTGTCCTTGAGCTCTGACACGGCTCTGGTCACCTTCTCGAAGCAGCGGGGGGGCCCTGTCTGAATCTCTGTCCTCTGTGAGTCTGTGGACAGTGAAGGACAGAGCTGTAGAAACTGGTCCAGCTCAGAGATGTTCCTCTTCAGCTCAGTCACGTCCCGCTGCAGTTGGTCCTGAAGCTCTTGGACTTGTTTCAGTTGGGTTTGCTCCTCAGAGCGGATCTGCTGCTCCACTTCAGAGCGTCTTTTCTCCAGGAGAAGGGCCATCTCTGTGAAGCTGTCCCCACTGCGCTGCACTGCTGTCTGGGCAGAGCGGCTGATGTCCTGGGCCTCCTGCTGGAGCCTCTTCAGGTCTGTCTCTTTGAGCTGGAGGCTCTGGAGCAGCTGTTCCTGCCTCTGGGCTCTCTCCAAGGCTGAGAACACCATGTCGTGGCCCTTGTGTTGCTCCAAAGCGCAGAGGTAGCAGATGAGCTGCTGGTCGGTGCGGCAGAACATCTTCTTCACTTCGTCGTGTTGAGAGCAGATGTTTTCCTGCAGTTTGTCAGAGGGCGCCACCAGCTGGTGTTTCTGAAGCGCTGCAGCTTCATAATGAGGCTGGAGGTGCCTCTCACAGTAGGAGGCCACACACTGCAGACAGGACTTGACGGCTTTCAGCTTCCTCCCAGTGCAGACGTCACAGGGCACATCCTGAGCTCCAGCATAGCAGCGGTCAGCAGGGGGCGCTGTGAGGCCAGGCTTCTTCAGCCGCTCCACTAAACCTGCTAACATGATGTTTTTGAGCAGCACTGGCCTGGAGCTGAAGCTCTGTCTGCATTCAGGACAGCTGTAAACATGCTTCTCGTCCTCTTGGTCCCAGTGGTTCTTCACACACTTCATGCAGTAGCTGTGTCCACAGGGAACAGTCACTGGATCCTTCAGAAGATCCAAACAGATGGGACACCAAAAGTTCTTTTGGTCCACGGCTTTCTGCGCCATTTCTCTGTCGACAACAGAGTCTGACTTTAGAGAGTGTGTGAGAGGAGGAGGAACCAGGAAGCTCAGAGCGAGGCTGAGTCTGACAGAGGGAGGGGCAGGAAACTGATGAGTCACGGCTCAGACATGTTTATGTCTCACACAAACAAATCTGCAAATCAAGTTTAGGCAAAGTCTGTGTGAAAAGTCCAGCTTTATCTGAGATCAGAAAACTCTGACCAAAGTCCAACAACGGACAGATGGACTTGTGTCAAAAGTCACTTTGAAATGAACAATGAACTTTAGAAACATGAAGTCACAGTTAATGTTTGACAGTTTGCATGGACAGAGGAGCCGAGTGTCAGAGAGAGAAGAGTTTAAACCAGACAGACGGGTTAGTTCAGCTTCAAACCAGGACAATGGAAACACATGACGAAGCTCTGCACGACTGGAGTCAATGAAAGTCGGAAAATACTTTGACTTTTCTTTAGTTTAAGACTTGGAATGAGCTCATCCTGGAGAAATAGATCCGTTGCTACAGTTGCAGGATTCTTGGAGCGGCTGAATGAATTCACTTCTTAACCCTCACCTGAACAGACACATTATCTCCAGCTCAGCTTTACCCAAATCTAAAAGCGACTCTCCCGCTCTGTGATCTGAGAGAATCCTGATCCTTTTGTGTCGCCCCCAGTCTTATCTTTACAGAGGATCCAAAATAATAATTGTTGCTGCCTGTATAGAACACCCGGATCTGCCTCGATCGTTCATTCAGACATGAGATGGTTTGTTCAGTAATCCTGATGAGACGCACATTGTTTGTGGAGATTTTAACATAAACCTTCTAAATCTGCAAAATAGCACAAAAACAACAGACTTCATCACAACAATGTAATATTCTATCAATACAATTCAACTTTATTACGGACTCGAGTGACATCACAAACAAACAATAGTCTCTTCCCTCTTTCCTCAAACCAACATATTCACTAATGCAGTTGGAAACAAAATGGCGGCTGGATTACTTCTAAATGATATCAGTGATCTTCTTCATCTTCTTCATGTTATGTAAAGCTGTAATATCTGAAACAGTTGGTCATAAGTTAGTCAGACATGGATCACAGAAGATATTGTTGGCCTTAAACGGGATCTTTAGGCCCAGACCTGGGATGAGGTCTGGGCCTCTCTAGACCCTGATATGGTCAACCATAAAACTGCAACCGATAAGCCATGGTTTACAAATGGTTTTGTCAAAGCATGAAAAAAAACATCTGTATAGATTATATATAAAACATATAACACATTTGTTGTGTTTTCATCCTCGTTTTGTTGCTTTATTGACACTTTGTTCAAGAAGCTTTTAGATTTGGGTAAAGCCAAACTGGAGAAAATGTGCTCGGTTTAGGTGGGGGTTAAGAGACTAACAGGCCTTTGATCTCTGATTTGTGTCACGTTATTTCTCAAAATCATCTTGAGGGCCAGAGCTTCTATGCTGGAGGGCCGGATTTGGCCCCCGGGCCTGACGTTGCCTCCCTCTGCCATCGACCATACAAGGGGACTTGCTTATGCCTAGCTGGAAAGTTATCTCAGCCACAGATACCAATATGTACAAATACACAATGTCCACTCTGGAAAAAAACTAACCACACATGGGGTCCCACAAGGCTCTATTTTGGGTCCAAAACTGTTTATAATGTATATTAATGATGTTTGTGAAGCTTTGGAAAAGGTAACATGTTTATTATATGTGGATGATCCGAGCCTGTTCTGCTCTGGAAAGGACCTGAAACAGCTCCTCTACAGCAGAAGCTCACAGTCCGAAAACTATGGTTTGATCTAAACAAACTCTCTTTAGTAAAAATAAATATATTATTTTTGGAAATAGAAAAGTCAGTGATCGTTACAACTCTAGAAATAAATGATACAGAAATCGATCGAGTTCATGCAAATACATTTGTAGGAGTTACCATTGATGGAAAACCTGAATGGAAATCACATATAAGTCAATTCAAAACAAAATGAGCAAAAACCATTGCTGTAATTGGCAAAATGAAAACTGTACTTGATAAAAACTCTCTTCTGTTACTGTATAACTCCCTCATACTTCCTTACCTAAATTATGACCTGGAAATGTGTGGAAACAAATACAAATCCAATACTCATCCTATATAAGAATCATCACTAAAGCAGATTTCTATCACCTACAAACCCTGTCTTTGTAGAGCTAAACCTCCTGAAAATCCATGATCTCGTTGATCTAAATACATTAGTAATAGTTTACAAAGTATAAAATAATCTGAACACAGGAAAAGTCAGTATAACCTCTGAGGAACTGGCATTTCCAAAAAGCAAAAGCTGAGAAGAATAAAAAAGTGGATGTATTTCTGTCCGAGGTGTTAATCTGTGGAACGACCTGGAAGATCAGTTAAAACTGTCCCAAAAAGTCAAAGCTTCAAAAAGACGAATAAATCGACTAAAATTCAAGAATATTTGAGCTTAGGATGAATAAAGTAAGAAAAGTAATAGATTCATAACAGATGAATATGAATTTAAATGACATGAGTTTAAAATAAATGATTGAAATATTGAAATGTCTGTTATTAACTGTAGAAACATGTTTATTTCTCTTGTGTTCTTGTTGATATTGTTTATTATAAATGTTTGTTTCCTGGTGGAAGTCTGTAAACTGGGTTCGTCTAAACCCTTTTGAATCATTGTAAATGTTTCATGTTTAAAGGAATGAGGCGACCGAATAAACTACGACCACTTCATTTCCTCCTTTACTGGCGTTGGCGTGCGGCACGTCTTTGTCCTTATATGGTGAATGTGGGCGGGGCATATGCTAATGAGTCTCGCGTGCACACTGCAAGTCGGGATTCACAAACTCAGACACACGTGTGAAGGATTTTCCTCCTTCAGAAAGTTTGGTGAATCTGGAGAAATGGGCAAAAGTGCAGATATTTTCAGCCTCCAAATCTAAATATTGGACAGAGCCAGATTTAAACGTCTGCTTTTATTTTGGGACATTTTAGTGACAAACGTTTTTTTTTTTTCCATTTTGGATCTTGTTTAGTTTTGGAATAAAATAAGTGAAAATCTGTGTAAAAACTCACATTTTGACTTGTTTTTTGGGTTCAAAGCTGAATAAATCAGGCTGGGAATTATTTATGAACCTCTTAACCCCCACCTGAACACAGCACATTTTCTCCAGTTTGGCTTTACCCAAATCTAAAACCAAAATAGCAACAAAAATGACCGACATCAGGGAAACAAACATCAGACAAAAACAGCTGCTTTTGTCTTTAAGAAGACTATAAATGACGTCTGTTTGTTTTGACTTTATGTCCAAATATCTCTTCTGGAATGAACATTTAGCAGCGTTAACTGTGTTGAACAAGTAAAACACAAACAGCTTTTGACGTTATGATTCCCTCACGCTGGTGTGATGTGGGTCAAAGGTCATGAGTTTCTGTCTGGATGCTTGTTTCTGATTGGATGGGAAGCGCTGAATGGAATGTGTGGGTGTGTGAAAGTACGTGCACGCTCCGCTGCAGCGTGGCTTTGGTGTTACGCACCTGAGTTTCTCTGAGAGTCTGGAAAAGCAAAGGTGGGGCCGGTGCTCTCTCTGCTTTTTAACATTGGAAGAAGCTGGAAAATAGACGCGTTAAAACGGGGATCAGTCGATCTTTGAGATCTAAGACCGATATTAGATTCATGAACTTACACATTCTGATTATGGTTAAAACGCTGAAACAACATCCACTGAGTAAAGAGACAATTGCAGGAAATACACCTGCCATAAAATCAATGAAAGACTTGGAGTGGGCCAGGCTCCTTTTGGAGAAGCAGCACCAAGAGCCGTGTTCTTCTAAAGGAAGCTCCAACACCACTGGAGAGCCGTGTTCTTCTAAAGGAAGCTCCAACACCACTGGAGAGCCGTGTTCTTCTAAAGGAAGCTCCAACACCTCTGGAGAGCCATGTTCTTCTAAAGGAAGCTCCGACGTTGGATCAGAGCCGGGCCGGTGTGGAAAGGCACGTTTATTTGTAGAGCACAAGGCAGTTCAAAGCTTCACAGTTGCATAAAATTACAAGAAAACAGATCAAATCAATAAAACATCAACATAAAATGAATCAGTTACAGTAAAAGGCGAGAGTGCAGATCAAATACTTTCAGTCACGAGTAAAAAGATCTGTTTTCAGGCTGGATTTGAACTTTGTCAGAGTCGAGTCTCACATCCTCATGAGACTGTTCCAGACTTCAGCCTCAGTGTGTTTAGTCCTGACTCTGGAACCACCAGGAGACCCTCCCTGAGATGGTTCACACGGCTCTAACATGTCACAGATGGACTTTTCTCTGAGTGACTGAAGTCAGTGCAGAGACCGGAGCACTGGACTAATGTGGTGGTGTTTCCTGGTCCTGATGTTCTGCAGCCGTGACAGTCTCTAACACATGGATACGTCTCTAAGTCTGGTTCTGACTCTGTTCCTCTGATCTCCATGTTTCTCAGATGGTAAAAAGCTGCTGATGTTCTTGCTCTGATGTGTCTGTTTAAGTTCAGGTCTGAGTCCAGGATCCGTCTGAGATTTGGAACCTGATGTTTTGGTTTCAGAAAGCGTGCTGGTTCCAACGAGGGAGTGGAATCTAAGTTTTAAACTCAGTAATGATGTGTTATTTTACACAAGGCTTGGGATAAAAACATTGATGTTTGAGTGACTGTTCTGTGTGTCTCTTTGTGAATATATGTATTATTTGTGTAATGCTCATTGTGGTTCTGTTTAGGTCCAGATGTTGGTCTAAAGCTCTGTTTCAGTGACCGCTGTACCTGGGATTTACATAGGCTTGAACATGTTGGCCTTAATGATGGTATTTGCTTTGCAGTTTTGGTTTTTAAACAAGTGTGGGTAATATGTAGTGATTAATATCAAATCAGTTTGAAATGATCTGAAGAAGGGATTGTTGTGTCAGAATTGTTTGACAGTAAATGAGAGCCTGACCTGTTTAATAACTCACTATAAGGGTCAGAGGTTCAAATCCTTGTGTGGAAAAAAGCTTCAAAATATCGTGTCAAGTCCAACTGAATTTGAATTGAATCTGTTTTTATTTTATTTTAGGTTTTGGAAAAGAAAAAACGACTTGAATAAAGATTTGTGACTTTATTGATGAATATTTTAAAGTGACAAAGTAAAGATTATAATTTCTGCACAATTTAAAGCAAATCCCTCGACCCAAAACATTCTATAAAGGACAAAACATGAAACACAATTATAATCTGTGTTTAAATGATAAATCAGTTTCTGCAGTAAATCGTTACAATCGCAAGAACAAACAAGGGTATTAAAGGAAGTGGAAATGACGTTTAAAGACGTCAATGGCTGAAGATGGAACAGTTCAGTTCAATAGAGTTTTGTTTCCAGCTCAGTTTTTCTTATCGTGGCTTTAATTGAAGGTTTGATTCAAAGTGTTTGTAAAACACATCTGCCCCTGAGCGTGAGTGAGGAGCAGCAGATTAGAATTCAGAACAATGTCCACGTCTGACAAACAAATATTATTATATAAAAAAACCTTCAGTATTAGTTCAATACGAGACACAAGGACGATCTGAACCTGAAGAGAAAAGCTGTTACTTTAGTTTGGGGAAATGTGCAGAGTCTCCATAGTTACACCAGTCAAACCCGACTCCAGCGTGGAGCGGCTGAGAGAACCTGGTCTGGACTCTGTGGAGGAGGGTCATGGTTTGGTTCTGAACGCTGTAAAACGACAGAGCCCCTGCACCGTGGTCCAGGTAAACCCCGATTCTGGACGAGATCGGACCTGAGACCTCGGAATCGACTGAGTTAAAACAAAATGAATAAGTGTTACTGTGACAGTATAAGGCCCAGGATTTATCATTGTTTCCAAATAAACTTGTTTTAGAGTCTTTCCTCTGAATGTCTCTGTATGAAACGGCTAAACTAACCCACTCCCCGCTCCTCCACTTCACCTCCCAGTAACAGCGGCCCGTCAGACTCTCTCTGCTCAGGACCGTAACACACCGACTGAATCTGTCCTGATGATCAGGATATCTCAGATCTTCACTCGTTTCTGTTGCTCTTCTGTTTCCATCAGTCAGTTTCAGACGTGTGTTTGCTGTGTTTGGGTCCAGAGTGATCTCTGTCCAATACTGTAAGAAGTCCTCTCTGGTGGTGGGTTCAGATGGTGTTCCTCTCAGAGCCAGTGAGACGTTGGTGGGTTCAGATGGTGTTCCTCTCAGAGCCAGTGTGACGTTGGGTTCAGATGGTGTTCCTCTCAGAGCCAGTGAGGCGTTGATGGGTTCAGATGGTGTTCCTCTCAGAGCCAGTGAGACGTTGGTGGGTTCAGATGGTGTTCCTCTCAGAGCCTGTGAGACGTTAGTGGGTTCAGATGGTGTTCCTCTCATAGCCAGTGAGACGTTGGTGGGTTCAGATGGTGTTCCTCTCAGAGCTTGTGAGACGTTGGTGGGTTCAGATGGTGTTCCTCTCAGAGCCTGTGAGACGTTGGTGGGTTTAGATGGTGTTCCTCTCAGAGCCAGTGAGACGTTGGTGGGTTCAGATGGTGTTCCTCTCAGAGCCAGTGTGACGTTGGTCAGACCCTCATCCAGACTGAGGTTTAGTTTGTCCCTGAGCTCTGACACGGCTCTGGTCACCTTCTCGAAGCAGCGGGGGGGCCCTGTCTGAATCTCTGTCCTCTGTGAGTCTGTGGACAGTGAAGGACAGAGCTGTAGAAACTGGTCCAGCTCAGAGATGTTCCTCTTCAGCTCAGTCACGTCCCGCTGCAGTTGGTCCTGACGCTCTTGGACTTGTTTCAGTTGGGTTTGCTCCTCGGAGCGGATCTGCTGCTCCACTTCAGAGCGTCTTTTCTCCAGGAGAAGGGCCATCTCTGTGAAGCTGTCCCCACTGCGCTGCACTGCTGTCTGGGCAGAGCGGCTGATGTCCTGGGCCTCCTGCTGGAGCCTCTTCAGGTCTGTCTCTTTGAGCTGGAGGCTCTGGAGCAGCTGTTCCTGCCTCTGGGCTCTCTCCAAGGCTGAGGACACCATGTCGTGGCCCTTGTGTTGCTCCACAGAGCAGAGGTAGCAGATGAGCTGCTGGTCGGTGCGGCAGAACATCTTCTTCACTTCGTCATGTTGAGAGCAGATGTTTTCCTGCAGTTTGTCAGAGGGCGCCACCAGCTGGTGTTTCTGAAGCGCTGCAGCTTCATAATGAGGCTGGAGGTGGCCCTCACAGTAGGAGGCCACACACTGCAGACAGGACTTGACGGCTTTCAGCCGCTCCACTACACCTGCTAACATGATGTTTTTGACCAGCACTGGCCTGGAGCTGAAGCTCTGTCTACATTCAGGACAGCTGTAAACATGCTTCTCGTCCTCTTGGTCCCAGTGGTTCTTCACACACTTCATGCAGTAGCTGTGTCCACAGGGAACAGTCACTGGATCCTTCAGTAGATCCAAACAGATGGGACACCAAAAGTCCTCTTGGTCCACGGCTTTCTGCGCCATTTCTCTGTCGACAACAGAGTGTGACTTTAGAGAGTGTGTGAGAGGAGGAGGAACCAGGAAGCTCAGAGCGAGGCTGAGTCTGACAGAGGGAGGGGCAGGAAACTGATGAGTCACGGCTCAGACATGTTTATGTCTCACACAAACAAATCTACGAATCAAGTTTAGGCAAAGTCTGTGTGAAAAGTCCAGCTTTATCTGAGATCAGAAAACTCTGACCAAAGTCCAACAACGGACAGATGGACTTGTGTCAAAAGTCACTTTGAAATGAACAATGAACTTTAGAAACATGAAGTCACAGTTAATGTTTGACAGTTTGCATGGACAGAGGAGCCGAGTGTCAGAGAGAGAAGAGTTTAAACCAGACAGACGGGTTAGTTCAGCTTCAAACCAGGACAATGGAAACACATGACGAAGCTCTGCACGACTGGAGTCAATGAAAGTCAGAAAATACTTTGACTTTTCTTTAGTTTGGGACTTGGAATGAGCTCATCCTGGAGAAATAGATCCGTTGCTACAGTTGCAGGATTCTTGGAGCGGCTGAATGAATTCACTTCTTAACCCTCACCTAAACAGACACATTATCTCCAGCTCAGCTTTACCCAAATCTAAAAGCGACTCTCCCGCTCTGTGATCTGAGAGAATCCTGATCCTTTTGTGTCGCTCCCAGACTTATCTTTACAGAGGATCCAAAATAATAATTGTTGCTGCCTGTATAGAACACCCGGATCTGCCTCGATCGTTCATTCAGAAATGAGATGGTTTGTTCAGTAATCCTGATGAGACGCACATTGTTTGTGGAGATTTTAACATAAACCTTCTAAATCTACAAAATAGCACAAAAACAACAGACTTCATCACAACAATGTAATATTCAATCAATACAATTCAACTTTATTACGGACTCGAGTGACATCACAAACAACAATAGTCTCTTCCCTCTTTCCTCAAACCAACATATTCACTAATGCAGTTCGAAACAAAATGGCGGCTGGATTACTTCTAAATGACATCAGTGATCTTCTTCATCTTCTTCATGTTATGTAAAGCTGTAATATCTGAAACAGTTGGTCATAAGTTAGTCAGACATGGATCACAGAAGATATTGTTGGCCTTAAACGGGATCTTTAGGCCCAGACCTGGGATGAGGTCTGGGCCTCTCTAGACCCTGATATGGTCAACCATAAAACTGCAACCGATAAGCCATGGTTTACAAATGGTATTGTCAAAGCATGAAAAAACATCTGTATAGATTATATATAAAACATGTAACACATTTTCTTTTTTTGTCTTTTTGTCGTGTTTTCATCCTCGTGTTGTTGCTTTATTGACACTTTTTCAAGAAGCTTTTAGATTTGGGTAAAGCCAAACTGGAGAAAATGTGCTCGGTTTAGGTGGGGGTTAAGAGACTAACAGGCCTTTGATCTCTGATTTGTGTCACGTTATTTCTCAAAATCATCTTCAGGGCCAGAGCTTCTATGCTGGAGGGCCGGATTTGGCCCCCGGGCCTGACGTTGCCTCCCCTGCCATCGACCATACAAGGGGACCTGCTTATGCCTGGCTGGAAAGTTATCTCAGCCACAGATACCAATATGTACAAATACACAATGTCCACTCTGGAAAAACTAACCACACATGGGGTCCCACAAGGCTCTACTTTGGGTCCAAAACTGTTTATAATGTATATTAATGATGTTTGTGAAGCTTTGGAAAAGGTAAAATGTTTATTATATGTGGATGATCCGAGCCTGTTCTGCTCTGGAAAGGACCTGAAACAGCTCCTCTACAGCAGAAGCTCACAGTCCGAAAACTATGGTTTGATCCAAACAAACTCTCTTTAGTAAAACTGAATATATTATTTTTGGAAATAGAAAAGTCAGTGATCGTTACAACTCTAGAAATAAAAGATACAGAAATCGAGTTCATGCAAATACATTTGTAGGAGTTACCATTGATGGAAAACTTGAATGGAAATCACATATAAGTAAATTCAAAACAAAATGAGCAAAAACCATTGCTGTAATTGGCAAAATGAAAACTGTACTTTATAAAAAATCTCTTCTGTTACTGTATAACTCCCTCATACTTCCTTACCTAAATTATGGCCTGGAAATATGTGGAAACAATTACAAATCCAATACTCATCCTATATAAGAATCATCACTAAAGCAGATTTCTATCACCTACAAACCCTGTCTTTGTGGAGCTAAACCTCCTGAAAATCCATGATCTCGTTGATCTAAACACATTAGTAATAGTTTACAAAGTATAAAATAATCTGAACACAGGAAAAGTCAGTATAACCTCAGAGGAACTGGCACTTCCAAAAAGCAAAAGCTAAAAAGAATAAAAAAGTGGATGTATTTCTGTCCGAGGTGTTAATCTGTGGAACGACCTGGAAGATCAGTTAAAACTGTCCCAAACAGTCAAAGCTTCAAAAAGACGAATAAATCGACTAAAATTCAAGAATAAATGATCTTAGGATGAATAAAGTAAGAAAAGTAATAGATTCAAAACAGATGAATATGAATTTAAATGACATGAGTTTAAGATAAATGATTGAAATATTGAAATGTCTGTTATTAACTGTAGAAACATATTTATTTCTCTTGTGTTCTTGTTGATATTGTTTATTATAAATGTTTGTTTCCTGGTGGAAGTCTGTAAACTGGGTTAGTCTAAACCCTTTTGAATCATTGTAAATGTTTCATGTTTAAAGGAATGAGGCGACCGAATAAACTACTACCACTTCATTTCCTCCTTTACTGGCGTTTGCGTGCGGCACGTCTTTGTCCTTATATGGTGAATGTGGGCGGGGCATATGCTAATGAGTCTCACGTGCACACTGCAAGTCGGGATTCACAAACTCAGACACACGTGTGAAGGATTTTCCTCCTTCAGAAAGTTTGGTGAATCTGGAGAAATGGGCAAAAGTGCAGATATTTTCAGCCTCCAAATCTAAATATTGGACAGAGCCAGATTTAAACGTCTGCTTTTATTTTGGGACATTTTAGTCACAAAGGTTTTTTTTTTTCCATGTTGGATCTTGTTTAGTTTTGGAGCAAAATAAGTTAAAATCTGTGTAAAAACTCACATTTTGACTTTTTTTTCCGGTTCAAAGCTGAATAAATCAGGCTGGGAATTATTTATTAACCTCTTAACCCCCACCTGAACCCAGCACATTTTCTCCAGTTTGGCTTTACCCAAATCTAAAACCAAAATAGCAACAAAAATGACCAACATCAGGGAAACAAACATCAGACAAAAACAGCTGCTTTTGTCTTTAAGAAGATTATAAATGACGTCTGTTTGTTTTGACTTTATGTCCAAATATCTCTTCTGGAATGAACATTTAGCAGCGTTAACTGTGTTGAACAAGTGAAACACAAACAGCTTTTGACGTTATGATTCCCTCACGCTGGTGTGATGTGGGTCAAAGGTCACGAGTTTCTGTCTGGATGCTTGTTTCTGATTGGATGGGAAGCGCTGAATGGAATGTGTGGGTGTGTGAAAGTACGTGCACGCTCCGCTGCAGCGTGGCTTTGGTGTTACGCGCCTGAGTTTCTCTGAGAGTCTGGAAAAGCAAAGGTGGGGCCGGTGCTCTCTCTGCTTTTTAACATTGGAAGAAGCTGGAAAATAGACGCGTTAAAACGGGTCAGTCGATCTTTGAGATCTAAGACCGATGTTAGATTCATGAACTTACACATTCTGATTATGGTTAAAACGCTGAACCCATATCCACTGAGTAAAGAGACAAACCAGGAAATACACCTGCCATAAAATCAATGAAAGACTTGGAGTGGGCCAGGCTCCTTTTGGAGAAGCAGCACCAAGAGCCGTGTTCTTCTAAAGGAAGCTCCAACACCACTGGAGAGCCATGTTCTTCTAAAGGAAGCTCCAACACCACTGGAGAGCCTTGTTCTTCTAAAGGAAGGTTAACACCACTGGAGAGCCGTGTTCTTCTAAAGGAAGCTCCAACACCACTGGAGAGCCGATCCAGCAGACTTACGGATGGGAACCCTGCACTCTACCAATGAACTACACAGGCTTAGTGAACAACATGGCCCATTTTACAGTCCAGAAAAAGCTGAATTTGCAGCAAAAACTTCCAAATTAAAACTTATTCTGCTGACAGAGGGTTAGTATAAGTCCGTACGGGTTTAAAACGGTTGCTTTTGTGAATAAAGGGGGAAATTTGGAATATTGACGAATTTCAGGAGAAACTCTAAGTCCAAGATGCTGCCAGACAAAGAACTCTGGCTATTTTCACGGAGGATGGGTGGGCCACTTACAAGCCACTTACAAACCACTTACAAGCCACTTGAAAGGCATTTTTGGTGATCGCGGCTGCGTGTGCTCATCATTAGGTCCAAATCGGGAATGTGCATGCGCGCCGGATTGGGTCCATTCCAATCTGACAAAGTCTGTGAAAGACATGAGGGTTTGAAATTTGCTGAAAATGGCCTCTCAGTTGCGGCCTTTTAATAACCACGCCCAATAATTAAAAAAAATAAATTAGATGATGATTTTGAAAGCCACATGGGTTTGGGACATGTTGGCAAAAATTGGAGGAATTGGAGAACTCGGGGATCAGGGGCCAGAAGTTCAAAAGGTACAATTTCGAAGGTTTTTTAAGGTTCAGGCCACAATGGCCGACTTCCCGTAGCAAAGGGTGGGGTCATAATATAATATTTGATAGGTATGCACCGATACCGATACCAGTATCGGGCATCGGGCCGATACCACATGCTTGTACTCATACTCGTACTCATTCATGAGGTCCCGATACCAGAAACCGATACCATTTGACGTGCAGCCAGCGCACCTACGAGGCGCAGCTCTCAGCTGAGGAGAGAAGAAGCAACAAACTGGAGAATTCTTTAGTGCAAATACAATATTCCACATAGAGCTGACTTTATTACAGACTGCGCTCTCTAAATCAGAGTCTGTGCTGGGTTTAACCAGAGTAGTGCTGCAGCGTGGAGTCTGCAGTGTTTACAACATACAGGCTAATGTTGCTAACTCGCGGCTAGCGCAGTTTTGGCCATTCTGACGCCGTTTTATGCCCAGGGGTTTATTCATCTGAAAAACTAACCCAGCGACTAAAAAGTCCTCAGAAAATCCAACGTAAAGACATACAGCATGTTTATATTGAGCGAAAATGAGCTGCAACAGAACAATGAAAATGCTGTAGCTACTCGCTAAGTTGCTACAAAACACACGAGAAAATCCACACAGAGCTGAAGTAAAGACGAAAAGAGACCATCTCAATACTATTGTTAAATAAAAATATATGAATAAAGCACAGGCATTGGGGAGCTTTTGGACATGGGCTTTTCTGTCTATGATGGACAGTGCAATAAAAATTAAAAAATAAACTGAATGAAAATTAAAATAAATAAATAAATGGCAGCACAATTCTAATAGAACTGCTCTTAAATGTGTAGCAAATGAGTAAATTTACTAATTACAAACTAATCTGCTGTTGAAAAAGTAAGAATGTTGAAGAAAATCCCTTGTACTCGTATCGGTATTCGGTATCGGCGAGTACTTAAATCCAAGTACTCGTACTCGTATCGGTTTTAGAAAAAGTTGTATCGGTGCCTCCCTAATATTTGACTAATTATGTCCTGACGTGGTCTATGTCCTTGGCCATTGTCACTTTTGTACGATGATTTTTTTTGCGATCAGTCGTCCATTGAGTCAATGTAAACTGCCTGTTTGAGGGGGCGCCACAGAGCCAACTTTTATTATTTTCGCTCGCGAACCCCACCCAAAATTAGAGCTCGGGGAGCTCTAAGTTTTGACCCCTGTTACTTTCAAATCGGTTCACGTTTGCTTCGTGGATTCTTGTGTGTCCGTTGCTCGGGCCTAATTTTGCCTTCACTTGTATTACGCTTTACAAGCCTGTGTTACCAAGTTTCTCAAAGTGCTGCACTGTCAATATTCATTCGCTCCACAATACATGATAAAAGCCTTAAATTTGTGATGTTTTCAAAATAAAAGCCTTAAATTGATGTGATGTTTTGTGCGTGTGTGTGTAGGTGTGTGTGTGTGTGTGTGGGTGGGTGTGTTTGTGTGTGTGTAGGTGTGTGTAGGTGTGTGTGTGCGTGTTTGCTTTCACTTTATTTTAGGTTTCGGGAAAGAAAAAACGACTTGAATAAAGATTTGTGACTTTATTGATGAATATTTTGAAGTGACAAAGTAAAGATTATAATTTCTGCACAATTTAAAGCAAATCCCTCGACCCAAAACATTCTATAAAAGGACAAAACACAATTATAATCTGTGTTTAAATAATAAATCAGTTTCTGCAGTAAATCATTACAATCACAAGAACAAACAATGGTATTAAAGGAAGTGGAAATGACGTTTAAAGACGTAAATGGCTGAAGATGGAACAGTTCAGTTCAATAGAAACTGAAGAGTTTTGTTTCCAGCTCAGTTTTTCTTATTGTGGCTTTAATTGAAGGTTTGATTCAAAGTGTTTGTAAAACACATCTGCCCCTGAGCGTGAGTGAGGAGCAGCAGATTAGAATTCAGAACAATGTCCACGTCTGACAAACACATATTATTATATAAAAAACCTTCAGTATTAGTTCAAAACGAGACACAAGGACGACCTGAACCTGAAGAGAAAAGCTGCTACTTTAGTTTGGGGAAATGTGCAGAGTCTCCATAGTTTCGGTAAAACCTGACTCCAGCGTGGAGCGGCTGAGAGAACCTAGTCTGGACTCTTTGGAGGAGGGTCATGGTTTGGTTCTGAACGCTGTAAAACGACAGAGCCCCTGCACCGTGGTCCAGGTAAACCCCGATTCTGGACGAGATCGGACCTGAGACCTCGGACCGGACTGAGTTAAAACGAAATGAATAAAGTTTATTGTCACAGTGTAAGACCCAGGATTTATCATTGTTTCCAAATGAACTTGTTTTAAAGTCTTTCCTCTGAATGTCTCTGTATGAAACGGCTAAACGAACCCACGTCCCGCTCCTCCACTCCACCTCCCAGTAACAGCGGCCCGTCAGACTCTCTCTGCTCAAGACCTGATAATACTCACTGAACCTGTCCTGATGATAAGGATATCTCTGATCTTCTATCATAAATGTTGCTCTTCTGTTTCCATCAGTCAGTTTCAGATTTCTGTGTGCTGTGTTTGGGTCCAGAGTGATCTCTGTCCAATACTGTAAGAAGTCCTCTCTGATGGTGGGTTCAGATGGTGTTCCTCTCAGAGCCAGTGAGACGTTGGTGGGTTCAGATGGTGTTCCTCTCAGAGCCAGTGAGACGTTGGTGGGTTCAGATGGTGTTCCTCTCAGAGCCAGTGTGACGTTGGTGGGTTCAGATGGTGTTCCTCTCAGAGCCTGTGCGACGTTGGTGGGTTCAGATGGTGTTCCTCTCAGAGCCAGTGTGACGTTGGTCAGTCCCTCCTCCAGACTGAGCTTTAGTTTGTCCCTGAGCTCTGACACGGCTCTGGTCACCTTCTTGAAGCAGCGGGGGGGCCCTGTCTGAATCTCTGTCCTCTGTGAGTCTGTGGACAGTGAAGGACAGAGCTGTAGAAACTGGTCCAGCTCAGAGATGTTCCTCTTCAGCTCAGTCACGTCCCGCTGCAGTTGGTCCTGAAGTTCTTGGACTTGTTTCAGTTGGGTTTGCTCCTCGGAGCGGATCTGCTGCTCCACTTCAGAGCGTCTTTTCTCCAGGAGAAGGGCCATCTCTGTGAAGCTGTCCCCACTGCGCTGCACTGCTGTCTGGGCAGAGCGGCTGATGTCCTGGGCCTCCTGCTGGAGCCTCTACAGGTCTGTCTCTTTGAGCTGGAGGCTCTGGAGCAGCTGTTCCTGCCTCTGGGCTCTCTCCAAGGCTGAGGACACCATGTCGTGGCCCTTGTGTTGCTCCAAAGAGCAGAGGTAGCAGATGAGCTGCTGGTCGGTGCGGCAGAACATCTTCTTCACTTCGTCGTGTTGAGAGCAGATGTTTTCCTGCAGTTTGTCAGAGGGTGCCACCAGCTGGTGTTTCTGAAACGCTGCAGCTTCATAATGAGGCTGGAGGTGGCCCTGACAGTAGGAGGCCACACACTGCAGACAGGACTTGACGGCTTTCAGCTTCCTCCCAGTGCAGACGTCACAGGGCACATCCTGAGCTCCAGCATAGCAGCGGTCAGCAGGGGGCGCTGTGAGGCCAGGCTTCTTCAGCCGCTCCACTAAACCTGCTAACATAATGTTTTTGACCAGCACTGGCCTGGAGCTGAAGCTCTGTCTGCATTCAGGACAGCTGTAAACATGCTTCTCGTCCTCTTGGTCCCAGTGGTTCTTCACACACTTCATGCAGTAGCTGTGTCCACAGGGAACAGTCACTGGATCCTTCAGTAGATCCAAACAGATGGGACACCAAAAGTCCTCTTGGTCCACGGCTTTTCTTTTCTGCGCCATTTCTCTGTCGACAACAGAGTGTGACTTTAGAGAGTGTGTGAGAGGAGGAGGAACCAGGAAGCTCAGAGCGAGGCTGAGTCTGACAGAGGGAGGGGCAGGAAACTGATGAGTCACGGCTCAGACATGTTTATGTCTCACACAAACAAATCTACAAATCAACTTTAGGCAAAGTCTGTGTGAAAAGTCCAGCTTTATCTGAGATCAGAAAACTCTGACCAAAGTCCAACAACGGACAGATGGACTTGTGTCAAAACTCACTTTGAAATGAACAATGAACTTTAGAAACATGAAGTCACAGTTAATGTTTGACAGTTTGCATGGACAGAGGAGCCGAGTGTCAGAGAGAGAAGAGTTTAAACCAGACAGACGGGTTAGTTCAGCTTCAAACCAGGACAATGGAAACACATGACGAAGCTCTGCACGACTGGAGTCAATGAAAGTCAGAAAATACTTTGACTTTTCTTCAGTTTGGGACTTGGAATGAGCTCATCCTGGAGAAATAGATCCGTTGCTACAGTTGCAGGATTCTTGGAGCAGCTGAATGAATTCACTTCTTAACCCTCACCTGAACTGACACATTATCTCCAGCTCAGCTTTACCCAAACCTAAAAGCGACTCTCCCGCTCTGTGATCTGAGAGAATCCTGATCCTTTTGTGTCGCTCCCAGACTTATCTTTACAGAGGATCCAATATTATTTCTGCAGCTCCAGAGTGAAATGTGGACGTAATAAGACGTTCATTCAAAGAGTCTCTGAAACCTGCACTGTGGGAAGATGGAGCGGGATTTTAAATTAAACCTTATACTGAATTTAAAATGACTTCCCTGAAACTGCTGATATAATTTGGATGAAGCGATGGACATGTTTGGACATTAACCTCTTCTCCGCGCCTGAACCGAGCACATTGGGCCGAGAAGGGTTTTGATGTGGAACTGGAAGGATTTGAACTATTTACGCTGAACAGAAAGAATAAGAAAGGTGGGGGGGTTGCTCTGTACTTGGAAACTGATCTCGGAACTAATGTGTTGACTTGTTGTGTTCCATACAATTGACCTACTTTTGGGTGTGGGCGGGGCTACACACCGGTGTGCAATCGACAATAAATGGCGGCTGCTCATTCATAAAAACCTGTTAGCAGGCACGCCTAACATAAACCTGTGTCTAGTATTTTCCTCCGTGCTTTACCCGGCATCTTAAAGCTCTTCATCAGTATGGCTGCGCCAACAGGTTATGGGCCCAGTAGAGATTTTGGGAGCCGATGGAACCGTTTGTGTTTTGACGGAGATGAAAAGAATTATGAACTGTGGGAAACGAAATTCCTGGCACATTTGCGTCTGCACGTTCTGAAGTCCACTATCCTAAGTGAAGCCCCCGCTGCAGACGAGGAAGGTGCAGAAGTGGACGCCAGTAAAAATGAAGAGGCGTACGCAGTTCTAATTCAGCTGTTGGACGATAAAAGTTTGTCTCTAGTAATGAGAGATGCCGCCGATGATGGCAGGAAGGCGCTGCAGATCCTGCGTGACCATTACGCAGGGAAAGGGAAGCCGCGCGTAATCAGTCTGTACACGGAGCTGACTTCTCTCCAAAAAGGTGTGAATGAGAGCGTCACAGACTATATAATCCGTGCAGAGACTGCCATCACAGCGCTGCGTAATGCAGGAGAGACACTGAGTGACGGTTTACTGACCGCGATGATTTTAAAAGGACTGCCTGATGTATTTAAACCATTCTCTGTTCACATTACGCAGAGTGATGAAACGTTGACTTTTGCCGACTTTAAAACTAAACTGAGGAGCTATGAAAGCACGGAGAAGTTTGTTGCTTCTAGCTCAGGAGAAGACAGTGTGATGAAGGTGAAAGGAAGAGACAATTGGAGCTCTAAACTCACCTGTTACACCTGCGGACAAAAGGGCCACAAAGCAGCGGAGTGCGCATCGGCTGGGGAGCGCCGAGAGCAGAGGCAGTGGTGCAGCTTCTGTAAAAGCGCAACGCACAAGGACGCAAACTGTCGGCGGAGGAAGCGGGACCAGGTGAAGCAAGCGGTGGATGAGGAGGACCACACGTTCGCATTCAAGGTGCAGTTGGATTCCGCCCCGGACTCGGTCAGCGCGGTGAAGGCGAAGGGCCTCATGGTCGACTCGGGAGCGACGAAGCACATCATCACGGACATCGGGAGATTCGAGGAGTTTGACCGAAGCTTTAAGCCTCAGAGCCATGTTCTGGTGTTGGCTGATGGAGAGCGAGCCAGCGGGATTGCGAAAGGCACCGCCAAAGTGCGCATAATGGACCGTCAAGGCCGCGATGTGGAAATGATCCTGAAGGAGGCGCTCTACGTCCCATCATTTTCCCAGGACATTTTTTCGGTCAAAGCGGCAACAGCGCAAGGTGCGACAGTCATCTTCAAGGAAGGACAGAATCGTCTAATCCACAAAAATGGTACTGCTTTTGACATTAACACACAAGACAGACTATTTTATCTAAGTACTCTGCTAAACGAGGCTGATAAATGTAATGTGTGTTATGATGTCCATACATGGCATGAAATATTGGGTCACTGTAATTATGATGACGTGTTACAGTTAGAAAGTGTCGCAGAAGGCATGAAAATTAAAGGGAAAAGTGACAAGGCAAATCTAAAATGTGAAGTGTGTATCAAAGGAAAATTTGCACAGAGCAGAAATACAGATCCAGATGAAAAAGCTAAGGATGTACTGGAACTTGTTCATACAGACCTGGCTGGACCTGTAGAGCCAGCAGGTAAAGACGGTTTCAGATATACTCTTGGATTTACAGATGACTATTCAGGAGCTATGTTCACTTATTTTCTGAAAGCTAAAAGTGATACAGTTAAAGCTACAGAGAGATTCATTGCTTATGTTGCCCCTTATGGAAAGATCAAATGCATAAGATCAGATAATGGAACAGAGTTCACAGCTTCTGTATTTAAGTCACTGCTAACTCAAAATGCCATCAGACATGAAACCTCAGCTCCTTACTCGCCCCATCAGAATGGGACCGCAGAAAGAGCATGGAGAAACTTGTTTGAAATGGCAAGATGTATGTTGATTGAAAGCAAACTACCAAAAGATTTGTGGACATATGCAGTACAAACGGCTGCAATAATCAGAAATAGATGCTATAACAGACGTCTTGGACAAACCCCATATTACGTGTTGACTGGGAAGAAACCGGACCTGTCCAGAATGAGAGCTTTTGGCTCAGAATGTTATGCATACAAACAGGACAAGAAAAAGTTAGACACACGGTGTGAGAAAGGAATATTTGTTGGTTATGACAAAAACAGTCCAGCATTGTTGGTCTTTTATCCACACACAGGGAAAGTGTCGAAAAACCGACTGGTGAAGTTTGTCACAAAGAAAACAATTGAAAGTGACACTCAGACAGATGAAGACATGTATGAACATTTTGGAAAAGGAAAGAAAGCTGAAAGTCAGCCACCAAAACCTGATGTGACTAATGAAAACCCTCTGGAGGTGAAAATTGAGTTGTGTGAATCTAGTACCAACTTAAAGGGTGAAGGTGAGAGCAGCAATAGTGCTCGTTATCCAACGAGGGAGAGGAGACGCCCTCAGTTCTATACTGACTGTGATTATGAAGTCAAATTTGACGAAGATCAAGCGTTGACAAATATTGACTATTGCTATCGTGTGACATCTGACATCCCCCAGACACTGCAGGAAGCCTTGAGCTCTTCAAAATCAGAGCAGTGGGTTAAGGCTATGAATGAAGAAATGGACTCTCTGATTGAGAATGATACCTTCACATTGACACCCTTACCTGTAGGTAAACATGCAGTGGGGGGCAGATGGGTTTATGCCATCAAAGAAAATCCTGTTGAGACAATTTACAAGGCTCGATATGTGGCAAAAGGTTATAGTCAAGTGGCTGGTATTGATTATAACAAAACCTTTTCTCCTACTGCTGATATGACTTCTGTACGTGTCTTAATGCAGCTAGCAGTTCAGTATGATTTAGAACTACATCAGATGGATGTTAAAACTGCATATCTGCATGCCCCAATAGACTGTGAGCTGTACATGGAGCAGCCGGAAGGTTTTGAGGTCAAGACAAAAACAGGAGAAAAATTGGTGTGTAAGCTCAATAAGTCGCTGTATGGTCTGAAGCAGTCAGGACGAAACTGGAATAAGATGCTTCATGATTTCCTTATTGAAAACAAGTTTGTCCAAAACACAGCAGACAATTGTGTTTACAGTAAACAATCTGACAATGAAAGGGTCTTATTGATCATTTGGGTTGATGACCTTATCATTGCAGCAAGTGATTGTCAAATACTCAAAAGTGTAAAGGAAATGTTGGGTGCAAAATTCAAAATTAAAGATCTTGGGAAACTGAGACATTTTCTTGGCATTGATTTCACCCAAAAACAAGGGGAATTAAAAATGAATCAAAAGAGATACATCACCAAAATTTTGGAAAGATTTGACATGACTGACTGTAAACCAAGATTAACACCCTGTGAAATGAAAATGAAATTTGACGTAGAGGGTGAACCTGCTGATTCAAAGAAATATCGTGAAATTGTTGGCAGTTTAATCTATGTAATGACATCTACTCGACCAGAGTGTTGTTGGAAAATTGTCACAATATCTTTCTGAACCAAAACAACAACATTGGGTTGCAGCTAAACATGTGTTGAGATATTTAAAAGGTACTGTGGACCAGGAATTGCGTTACAGAAAACAAAATGTAAATCTTAAACTTTTGGCCTATTGTGATGCAGACTGGGCAGCAGACCAGAATGACAGACGCAGTGTGACTGGCTACTGTTTTAGTTTGTCTGAGAGAGGGCCCATAGTTTCCTGGAAGTTTAAGAAACAGTCCACAGTAGCTTTGTCCACGTGTGAAGCTGAATACATGGCTTTGTCAGCTACAGCACAAGAATGTTTGTATCTTGCACATTTGTTGGCTGGAATGGATAATGGGTTGGACTATACACCTGTAACGATTTTTGAAGACAATCAAGGTGCTATTGCCCTTTCTAAGAACCCGGTATGTCGCCAACGGTGCAAGCACATTGATATTCGGTATCATTTTGTCCGATCCGTACTCAGTGATGGCAAAATAACTGTTAATTACTGTCCTACAAATGCAATGGTGGCAGACATTTTTACGAAACCTGTTACGAAAGTAAGAATGGATAACTTTGTAACATTTCTTTACGGTATTTGAATTTTGTATTATGAAAAAATGGAAATGTTTTTGTATTGTAATGTTGTACCTTTTTCAATTTAGGAAACAAGTGGGGGTGTTGACTTGTTGTGTTCCATACAATTGACCTACTTTTGGGTGTGGGCGGGGCTACACACCGGTGTGCAATCGACAATAAATGGCGGCTGCTCATTCATAAAAACCTGTTAGCAGGCACGCCAAACAGAAACCTGTGTCTAGTATTTTCCTCCGTGCTTTACCCGGCATCTTAAAGCTCTTCATCAGTATGGCTGCGCCAACATAATGTGGTCAGTAAGTCTATTACCATCGATGGTGTTTTGGAATGTTTAACTGTTGAAATTATTACTGTAGAATCCAATATAATAATTGTTCCTGCCTGTATAGAACACCCGGATCTGCCTCGATCGTTCATTCAGAAATGAGATGGTTTGTTCAGTAATCCTGATGAGACGCACATTGTTTGTGGAGATTTAAACATAAACCTTCTAAATTTGCAAAATAGCACAAAAACAACAAACTTTATCACAACAATTTAATATTCAATCAATACAATTCAACTTCATTACGGACTCGAGTGACATCACAAACAAACAATAGTCTCTTCCCTCTTTCCTCAAACCAACATATTCACTAATGCAGTTGGAAACAAAATGGTGGCTGGATTACTTCTAAATGACATCAGTGATCTTCTTCATCTTCTTCATGTTATGTAAAGCTGTAATATCTGAAACAGTTGGTCATAAGTTAGTCAGACATGGATCACAGAAGATATTGTTGGCCTTAAACGGGATCTTTAGGCCCAGGCCTGGGATGAGGTCTGGGCCTCTCTAGACCCTGATATGGTCAACCATAAAACTGCAACCGATAAGCCATGGTTTACAAATGTATTGTCAAAGCATGAAAAAACATCTGTATAGATTATATATAAAACATACAACATAACACATTTTCTTTTTTTGGCTTTTTGCTGTGTTTTCATCCTCGTTTTGTTGCTTTATTGGCACTTTTTTCAAGAAGCTTTTAGATTTGGGTAAAGCCAAACTGGAGAAAATGTGCTCGGTTTAGGTGGGGGTTAAGAGACTAATAGGCCTTTGATCTCTGATTTGTGTCACGTTATTTCTCAAAATCATCTTGAGGGCCAGAGCTTCTATGCTGGAGGGCCGGATTTGGCCCCCGGGCCTGACGTTGCCTCCCCCTGCCATTGACCATACAAGGGGACCTGCTTATGCCTGGCTGGAAAGTTATCTCAGCCACAGATACCAATATGTACATATACACAATGTCCACTCTGGAAAAACTAACCACACATGGGGTCCCACAAGGCTCTATTTTGGGTCCAAAACTGTTTATAATGTATATTAATGATGTTTGTGAAGCTTTGGAAAAGGTAACATGTTTATTATATGTGGATGATCCGAGCCTGTCCTGCTCTGGAAAGGACCTGAAACAGCTCCTCTACAGCAGAAGCTCACAGTCCGAAAACTATGGTTTGATCTAAACAAACTCTCTTCAGTAAAACTAAATGTATTATTTTTGGAAATAGAAAAGTGAGTGATCGTTACAACTCTAGACATAAATGATGCAGAAATCGAACGAGTTCATGCAAATACATTTGTAGGAGTTACCATTGATGGAAAACTTATATGTGATTTCCATTCAAGTAAATTCAAAACAAAATGAGCAAAAACCATTGCTGTAATTGGCAAAATGAAAACTGTACTTGATAAAAACTCTCTTCTGTTACTGTATAACTCCCTCATACTTCCTTACCTAAATTATGGCCTGGAAATATGTGGAAACAAATACAAATCCAATACTCATCCTATATAAGAATCATCACTAAAGCAGATTTCTATCACCTACAAACCCTGTCTTTGTAGAGCTAAACCTCCTGAAAATCCATGATCTCGTTGATCTAAACACATTCGTAATAGTTTACAAAGTATAAAATAATCTGAACACAGGAAAAGTTAGTATAACCTCAGAGGAACTGGCATTTCCAAAAAGCAAAAGCTAAAAAGAATAAAAAAGTGGATGTATTTCTGTCCAAGGTGTTAATCTGTGGAACGACCTGGAAGATCAGTTAA